>NC_133907.1:5348073-5657716 GCF_964199755.1 Larus michahellis | reverse complement strand
AACAGCGTATACTGTACCAGTGTAACAGAGTAGCTATGTTAAAGTCTATGGGTTTGAGTTGGGCTTGTTGTTATTTTCTTCCCAAAAAGAACATTAAAAAAGAAGACAGATTGTTCCAAGATATCCGTAACATAGTCATAAATTGACTACATGAGTTTGTCCCCGTTTTAATTATAACTCATCTTGGTAGCAAAGAAGTGATGTAAGCAATTGGAAATCTTAGCAGCATTTGACTTACAAGATCGGTTTCAATTTAGTTTTATAACGCACGTCCAATAGGTCCACACATTCAACAGTCTCACAAGACGCACTAGCAGTATTTCTGACTCCTCATTCTCTTAGCATAAACGGGTATTTTCCTGCTTTGCGAGCAGAGAGCAAAAATCAACCTAATGCAACCCATCCGATGACGCGGGTGCTTCAGTTCCACGCATGCAATCCCGTTAAACAGAGACTTGAAGCAACCGTGTCCCAGTGCACAACTGGACTGCAAAGAGCAGACACCCAAGAAGTCCTCTTCAAATTCAGCCACGTACTGTTGCCATCTTTTGCTTTGAGTTGCTGGAATAATGGAATATTTAGAGTCGAAAAAATATGCTTCCGACCTCAAAGTGAGTAAGTAACGGTAAAGAAGATTTTATGTGCATCAAAACCCCCTGTTCTACATCTGCACTTTTGTAGTCCGACACCAGTAGGCAATGCCAGCAATGCCTATTCTTTAGAAAAATGCATCCATAGAGCACTTTGGGGCAGGGAGCGTGTTCTCCAGCGTGAGGGAGAAGCCCTGCAGGGAACACTTCCAACTTCAAGGTTAGATACATCACATAAGCACTCCTCTGAAGATTCCAGTCTGTGCACACATCTGTGACAGTAACATTTCAGCTCATCTATGAAACACACTTCAAATGAAACGAATCACCTAAGTTTACAGTCAATCTGCTCATAAAGACTGGTGACAGATGCAATTAACATCTTATTTGTTTATAACTAACAAACAGTGTTTTAGCAGTTTTCAAACACTTTAAACACAAAGTCATGTCACGGCATTCCTGTTGTACAGCCCCTTTTCCACACCATTAGGAGGAGGAAGCCAACAATACACTCACATTTCATCCACCTGTGGGAGGGGAAAAAGAGAAAAAAACAACCAACCCCAAACTCAAGCAGTGTTTTCCTCCAGCAGACTCCAAGGAAAGTTTCAACATTCCTGCTAGTCAAGTTAGCGATGACTATAACTAGGACTGGAGAACGAAAGCTGATATTCCAGGTCGTGCAAGCTTCCTCATGAGAAATATCATGAGCTTCAGCTTTGCCTAATCGTATCTGAAAGCATGAGAGACTCCAGTAGACATGACACTCTTGAAATACAGAACTTTATTTAGAAACTGCTTAAAATAGAAAAACCCTGTCAAGAAAAATCCAAGTCAAATATGGTTTTCTCAGTAAAATGGAGTTTTAGGGCAACAAAAGTCTAAAAGGCCACAAGAGAAATAGCACCACTGCAATTTTAAACAATGGCTAGATTACTTGCATTTTTGGCATTCACTGAATTTGGGTTTTTCTCTGAATTTCACAAAGATTCATGCACTACACAACAATTACCATAAAATGCTCTCCTACACACATTTTAGGACAAGCTACCACCAGAAACAAATGAATACAAGCACAACAGGACTGATCAATCTCAGTAGTGAAGGGGGATCAGAAGTCTTGCAGGATCTTGCCAAACACAACAGTAATGAGGGGCATGATAGCAAAAAAGGACAGTTAAGGAAAGTATTTAAATATTAATATTTAAGTTAGTCTCAGTACTGTATTTTCTGCAATAACATTAGCTCTGTTAGCCAGCATCTTTTAGTTTTTACCCCAGAAGACTACTGAACTGGCAAGTATTATTATTAGATATGCCCTGGTTTGGGGGGGTGGGAGGGAGAAAAAAGGGACAGAAAAATCATAATCCTCATGTGCTCAATTCACTTTCACTGTAAGATAGCTGCACAGTGCAAGTCCTGTTACAACTATTGGATTTGATCAGCATTCCTTGGGATGGGAAAGAGAAAAGAACAAGCGAGAGACCAAAAAAGTATATCAACAAAAATAAAAAGAAACAGGACAAATAGAAACAAGAGCCAGGAAGGAAAATTACTTCTGAAGAACATTTTAGGCAGTAAGACTGGATGCCCTTTGCTTTTTTTTTTTGTCATTTTGGTTTTGTTTTTCTTACAGAAAACACAGTACATTTTGGCAAAGTCATTAGCCACAATGCCATAGAAAAAGGCTTTAGCACTCTTCAAGGTAATTTATGTGTCTCAGCTGTTCATACTCCCTCTAATCTTGTGACAGGCAACGTTAAGGCCTATTTCATCGAGAACTAATCACTTAGTAAGCAGCTTTACATAGGAATGGAGTTTTGTTTTAATAGCCCCTTTTGAGCACTTGCTGACAAAGTGAGATTGCCACGCAAGGCCTCTCAGACAGCAGTGAATGGAGTTAAACAAGTGTCTACCCCAATATGAAGCACATAAAATCTCCTGTCACATTACTTCAATTTGGCATATGGAAGCATATTTTAAATACTCTTAAGGCATTTTATTATAATTTCTGTGCTGCAATTTCACATTAACTCAATCTTTCTGTGAGTCAGAGTCTTTAATTTCTCTACTACACACCACCTTAGATACAAAAAGTGTCTTCCCATAAACCAGTGTTTTACCAGCAAACCATTCTGCAACAAGTTCCAAATATTCAGCCTCTTGCTCCCTAAATATACCACTTAGATCTGAATACTGCTCTGCTACAAAGTGAGAAAGAGCTCCTAACTCAAACCCACTGTAAAAAGTGAAACTTCTGCAAAGTGCACTTTAAGAAGAGGTACTTTTTTGCTTATGAAAAGAAACCAGTGAGTCCTCTAAGAATAAAGTGGAGTATTTTACAGTTAAGCACATGATCTGGGGCAAAGAATTCTGATGTTGCTGCTCTGCTGGTACAGTATGTGGTCTGTTAATACTCTTCTTGTTCCTCCTGCGGTGCTCCTTCGTCAGGTATCACAAAGCCTTCCTGAAGGGGAATAAAACAAGGGCTTTAATGAAAATCTGATGTCAAACGAGCTCCTGGCTACTCTGTATACTTTTTTTTTTTTAATCTTTTACTTCAGCTAGATATCCTTAAGTCACCATTTACAGTGCCAAGATATATTACCAGAAGAGTTATTTTCCTCATCTTTGATCTATTTGTTACATACTCTTCATGAAAGGCTAACCTTGTTTGCTGCCTGACTACAATTATGTGATCTGTTCCTTTATTACAGGAAAAAGCTAGGCCATAAACCTAAAGAAAAAAAAAAAAAAAGAAAAAACCAGCACAAGTACACAAGTAGAAATAGAGTGAGCCCTGGAAAGCAAACCAGCTTCCAATTACAAGGGGAGGGAGGAACTATGCAATACAACTTATACCAGATTACTTACATCTGTGGCATAAAGAATTTCCACAATCCTCTGCAACACTGGATCATTCTCCCCTTCGTTCTCCTGGCAGATCAATTCAATGTTCCTCAATTTGCCGAAGTAGAAGTCTCTCTCCTTCTCCAGATCTTCAACAGTAAGTTTCAAGACATTGATCTGCCAAAGGGCATCAATAATAATTTATCCACCAAAGAGAGAAATCAGTAGTATCTATTCAAAAGGCAGGATCCCCAAAGTTCCCAGGAAGGTGTTAATATGCAAAGCATTTCAGAAGTAACCAAGATGGGAGGACTGTGAAAGGAGGAAAAGGTCTGTTTCTCAAGTTGTAATACTATTGCCACAACAAACACCCAGTCCAACACATGCAATGTCACTTGCAAATTCCAAAGGCTTATTACATGAAATCGGTAAAACACTAACTGCCTGCAGTTTCCTTTGCGAATGCATTCTTTCAAGACAACTTTCCCGCTGATGGCGCTTTTAGTTGCATTACACTCAGTATTTCAGCGAAGGAGCAGCTGCTCATAGCTCAGTTGGAATGCTGTGATCGCTGCAACACAGCTGTGGAAATACTTAAAAACAATGCTATGTGTGATATGGCACATGCTAGGTTTAAATGTCTGGGTGCTCATGTACCGTAGGAAGAGGGTTTGCTCCTATCAGGAAAGCAAGACCATTATAATTAAGGCTTCCAATTAAGTTATTTTAAACGAGTGCACTGGATTCAGATCATTTTCTTCCATCTGCCTGACCCAGTCATTTCATGCTATTAAAAAGAAAATCTGCACATAAATCTATGAAGCACAGGTCAGTACACGGGGCCATTTTGGTCAACACACCTGCTCAATCAATCCTGCTGATTCATCATCTCCTGCAGCCTTTTTGACCATTCCAGTACCAGCTTTTGGATTTGCTGCAGTCCTCTGTGTAACAATGGGCCTCTGTGGGGCTGCAAGATTTAATTCAGTGTTAGTTCCTCTCATAACATCTTTCTTCCTCCTATAAAGGTACTATCCCCCTTCCAAACATGCTTAGGCATGTAAGAGATTGAAGATATGGTTCCTTCCTTCTTCTTGACTCCATGCGACATGTCCTTTTTTTTTGGCATGTGTTGGCACCAATCCTTGCCATTTTCTCTTTTAGAGAAGATTGTTCTTTCTGTAGCTTCCAGATAACTGGTTACTACAGGATGACTCAGTGTTTGAAGCCTAGCATCTCTGAAACAAGATGCAAAATACTATAACTTCACACACTGATTTTAAATAGCAACCCAGTCTTATTTTCCCCAGAGATTTTAATGATCTAGATAATCTTTTAACTATTTTCTCTACCTGCACTGCTAGAACTGAGAGATTTCTTGGGTTTGTTCACAACTGGAGCAACAAGGTTTGGTGCTACTGTCTCTTGGCCTTGTCGAGCAGCAACAGGATCATACTCCTTCCCATCATAGTTTGCATCAAAAAATTTTTTGAACCACTGAACAAATTCAAAGTTGTCCTGAAATTTTCCTTTCACTAGTTTGTCCACAGGAATAATCTGGAGGGGGGGAAAAAACAAAAAGTCAAACTCATATTAAGGGTAAAGAACCTCTCTCTCTCTCTTTATCTAAAGTTTTAAACTTAGCGCACTCAGAAGATATGCAAATGTAATTCTTTGTCCAGTCTAGAGAAAATCCTCCTTGAACGTAACTATATGTCAAATAGTAGGATTTTTGCTAATAATTTGAATTAAAAATAAATCAGGCTTTCACTGGGAGGGTCCAAATAATTTTAAATAATTCTGCAGCAAGGTTTCTGCTACACCAAGTGTCAGCACGAAACTGCTTTCTGTAAATTTGAAGCTAGCTTATTCAGTGCTAGCTTTCCTGAACCAGAGCTGTCGACCAATTGCATAGACTGCTACCACACAGAACTGCTACCACATCTAAACATCACCTTTTTAGTAGATTACAATTACAGTTTCTCTGGAATGAGGAGTACAAGTGAAGATTATTAAAAAGATGCAGCAAATTGTGAAGTCTTGTCTGTCGGCACTGAGCTCAGAATCCATGACCTGGCAGAGGCCAGGAGCCATTACCGTTACGTGCTCATTCAGCATTTGAAAGCGTGGCTGGCTGTCCAGTTCTGGACGTACCACACAAGCTGCTTCCCCCAAGCAGAAGACCAATTAAGCGTGCGTTGAAGCTGCTAGCCAACACAGAATGAGACACCTTCTTAAAGACAGGTAAAAGCTTTAACACAGAAGTGTTCTGCATCATACCAAACTGTCAGTAACTATGACCTAGATAAATCACCCCTAAGCATAATTATCACGCGATCTGAAAGAGTATTTTCAGAGATCTCATTTTCACTAGCTTAAAATTACATATGCTCGTAAAGACGAATTTGAAATCCTTAGGACTACCACACCAGTAGGTTATGGGAACACTCCTGGTACAAAGATGGTTCAAACAGGAAGCTCAAGTAAACCTTACCTCACAGAAATTTCAATATGAGTTTGTGCTCATTAAGTTGCACAGAATTAAAATGGAAAAATTCATTTCATCATTAAGAACTGGAAACCGAACCTCAACTGGAGTAAAGGAGATACTGTCCTAAATCAAGTGAGAACCCCAATGCAAACCAAACCCAAAATTTTTGACATTTACAAACCACAAGCAAACTACGTTCCCAGATCTATTCAGCTCTAAATTTGAAAGTACATTCTTTCTACTTTGATATTAACACCACACAGAATCAGTTACAACCCAGCTTACTTTGTCAACACCCATTCGTTTAAAACCTGCTTGTAGAACCTTGAAGTTTTGAATGTACTCATGTTCCAATTTTGCTTGAAACTTCACTTTCTTGAGTGCTACAGAACCTGGGAAGAGCATGTCCATAAACTGACAGTATGCAGCACCTGCCGAAAGAAAAAGAATACAAATCCCAGGATGAATCAAGTCAGCTCACTAGCCTACATAAGTAACTTTTCAGTCAGATCAGCAAACTGACCTGACTCATTCCTCAGCTACGCAATCCCTTAGAGGCAAGAAAAGCAAGAAAGCAGGAACCTTCAGTCTCCAGTTTTGGCTCAGCAAGGCCATAAATAAGCATAAGCAACTTACAGAACTAAACTTTTGGTCTTACGACTTGAACTCTCATGAACAAGAGCAATACTGCCTCTGTAATTCCAAGAGAAAAAAAAAAATCCACCAAGTAATTTGACTTTCCTTTCTTCATGGATATCAGTACAGATCTGAGATGTTACATGTGTCTGACAGGCATGTAATCTCCTCTTATCAACACTAATAGAACTAAACTAGAAAAATAATTATGCCAAAAGTTATATTTAATCATGGGGCTTTCAGCAACCTGGTGTAGAGTGGGAGGTGTCCCTGCCCAGGGCAGGGGGGTTGGAACTTTAAGGTCCCTTCCAACTCTAACCATTCTATGATTATTAAAATTATGATACACTTACTTACTACAAAATTCAAGGTGCCCTTCAAGGTAAGAGGCTAAATTAAGATGGATTATATTTAAATCAAGCCTTAAAGAACTGAAATGAGACAGTGTTTCTTTCTATTTATTTTAAAGCTTTCATGTCCTTCAATTCAGCTCTTACTGTAACAGCAAAAGAGGGACCAAGTTCAGCCACACAGATTAGACAACCGCTTCCAAAAAATGTTTCTGTAGAATATACACACCCATTAAAAGAAAACCGCTATTTTTAAACTATATCCTCGCTCTGTAGTGACAATATGCAACTGTGTGCCACTGAAAATACAAGCACAACATTCTGAGCATTATTCCCCCCACCAAAATCAATGAACTAAGTGCACAAGAACAGTAACGAGAACCTTAACCTAAAACATCAAACAGCTACATGACACGGTTTTGTGAGATATCTAAAGGCCAACTCGTAATATATCATGGCATTGCCCTAAACTAGTCTATTCATCTCAACTACAGGTAACAGTAAATCCTATACTGTTAGCTTTCTATCAAGATATTTTGCGGGTCTTTTGGGGCTCCCACTTTCACCTGCTACTAGAATATTGCTGCTCATCCATGGGTGCAAATAAAAAAAAAAAATCTTGCTGCTTGATCTCCACTGTCTTTCAGTTCACTTGCTGAATAACTCTAATGCCCAGCTCAAAAAACAGATGACTTGCTAGAGATCAGGTTTTTTCTAACTATTGGTAGTCTGAGAGATAAGCACAATTAAAAAAAAAAAAAAGAGAGATATCACAGTGTAAGGCAAAGGTCATCTTTTGTGCATTTACGCAACCTCAAATTGTTGCTGTCACTACTGTCCTTGCCAAAGGTAGCAAAGCAAGCTTGGAAACTCCCGTTTTCACATGACTATGACAGACAGCGAAAGCCACTTCCATACCTGCAGAGGCACGAAGTATTTTTGCAGACACAGAAAAGGGACATTACTCAGCGCCCAACACATAACAGCTCCCAGCCTTTTCCTGAAAACAGGTGAGCTGAAATTCTGCCGGGCCAGTATTAATTATCCTCACTTCTGAGAGACAGAGCTCTCGCAGCAATCAAGACTCACACCAATTCTAAGCAAAAGTTCTCAGCCACATAAGTCAATGCTGCACACCGCAGGTTTTTTAAAGTGCCTATCTGAAAGCAGGCAATGCTTACCATTTCCCTTATTTCCGTAGTTGTAGATCTTTAGTTCTTTCCTCCTTACAGTTTTCCCTCACCATCTCACTAGACAAAAGCCACTATAAGTACCTGTCAGGTGTCTACTGTAAGTCCCCTATTTTTCTGTAATCTTTGTAAATGTTTCTGCCACAGTCTCAGCCAAAGGCCATACTGACAGTCCCAAACTTACTTTAAACTTCTATTCCACCTCCAATTTCTGCATCTCTCATTGTGTGAGCAACGCCTTATCTCAAACTCACTGCATGAGCTGCACTTCCACTTTTCACCAAGTCCCTTTCACCTGCCTGTTGCAGTTATCCAAATCACCATCTTTTACCTAGGCTGCATTTTTAGCCTTGGGTTTTTTTCAGCTCTTACTCCACAGACTATTATTTTTATTCGTTTCTACAAGCCTCCTCCCACACACACACTCCTCCCTATGATGACACTTGACTCCATTTCTGTACCACAATCACTTCCCCTTTTCTTCCTACAGCTCTATCCGAGATTCAGCTGTGCTAAAGTCAGCTCAAGTCAAAGTAAGCTCGGGTGACACAGACCAACATGGTCCTTTACCATAAGGAGTTGTAAAGTCCTGAAGGTGAACCCGGGAGTCACCAGTATGCCCTCCTCACACTGCTTCTTCTGCCCAAGCTCCCAAATCTCCTAGTAGTTCTCTTCCGTAAGAAGTCACATTTATTTATGCTAGTTATTACACTTGTAAGACTTACTCTATACGTCAAGAGTAAATGCTTAATTTCTCATTGGAAAGCACCTTCTCCTAAGAGTCTTTTCTCCACGTTAAGAACCATTTCTTCTTATTGCATCTGCACTGCAGTGAGTCAGAAGAATACACCTTTTCATTATGCTTACATTATTAACTGCCATTTCAATAAAACTCTAACCACAGACAGATTATAACACAGAATCTGCTCCTACCAGGAATTAAGCCAACAGCATGGCAATAGAAGGCCAGCGCAGACGGTTCACACAGCACAGCTGGATCTCTACAGAACTAGGGTGCACATCAAATTTGTAACTCCCCTCAGACTGAGCCCCCTTACCTGAGCACAGCTGTTCAATCTTTGTCAGCGTCAGCTGCAGGGACTCATTGATCCACGCAAGCATGTCATGCCGACTCAAGTTATCGCTAGTCACTGAAGTAGAATACACATTAACTGCCATTTTCTGAAAGACAGAACCAAAGGTGTTAAGTACCACAAATGGTAACGCTGCACGTTTTCATTGCTTCTGTGCAGGCTGCAGTGGAGACGCTTCCTTTTGAGCCTTCCTGACACAACAGTCAAGCGTAACACGATGCGCAGGAAACGATGAAACTGTCTGCTGCTAACAGCTGGGAGGACCTTATTTCATCACAACTGTAAAGGGCACGTTTTCGTGCTTTTTGAAGAAAAATTAACCAAGTCACTCACATGGAAACTTTGATGAAAGGACTCACAGCGGCGGCAAGTTATTCATCCCTCTCATCCACGCCAACCGAGCACGGCAGTAATACTTCCTGGCCGACCACGGTATCTCTCCAGGGAGAAATACCAAGCGGCCGGTCCCCGCCCAGCCCCGCCGGCACAAAGCGGAGCCGCCGCACTCGCCAAGCCCCGGTGCAGCTGCCGCCGGGCCGGGCCTGCCCCGCTCCCCGCCGCCCCCGCGCCTTCCTCCTCACACCCGCCGCAGCGGCCGCTCTTCTCCGCCGGGAGCACCCGCGGAGGGGCGCGCCCGGGGCAGGCGCGGCGCGGCCCGGCCCTGCAGGCCTCACGCCGGTCTCCTCACGGCTCGCCGGGCCCCGGCCCGCCCCGCCCCGCCTGGCCGCTCCCCGAGGCCGGGCCCGCCTCCCCGCCGCCATCCCCGCCGCCGCCTCAGCGCCGCGGCCCAGCCCGTTACCTGCCCCGCTCTCGCCCCGTCTCCTCCGCGTTCAAACCGGCCCCGCCCGCCTGCCCGGTATCACGTCACTCGCACGCTACGCGCTGGCGTCACGCGCACGTCACGACGGTGGGAGCGAGCGCCGCTCGTCGGCGAGGGGAAGCGGGGGGGGGGGGGGCGCGGTTGCTAAGGGGCGGGGGCTCGCGTTGCTATGGCGAAGCTCCGCCCACTCCCCCCGCGCCGCGACCTGCCCTGCGATTGGTGGCGGCGCTAGCCCCGCCCACGCTGGTGGCGTGCCGCGTGCCGGCGGCATCTCTCATGGCCGCGGCCCGAGGAACCGCGATGGCGGCGGAGCCGCCTCAGGCCTCACCGGGCCCGGCCAGGCCCCGACTCCCCACCCTCTCCGCAACCCGGCCGGGCCCCGACGCCCCGCCACAGCCCGGCCGGGCTGTGGCGGGGCGTCGGGGCCCGGCCGGGTTGCGGAGGGGGCGCCCGGCTGCCTTGGGGCCACACATCTGGTGTCCCCGGGCCTGCTGTCGCCTCAAGGGGCAGCGAGGAAGGGGCGGTGGGGCTCGTTTGTGAGACTCATCCCTCTGTAAACCACCTCCCCCCCCCCGCCCTTTTTACGCAATGAATTTATCAAATTAGGACTGTCCGGTCATACAGAAATACTGATTTGATTTTATTTTATTTTTTAATGGAGACGGCGATAAATGGTAAACTGTTGACGTGGATCCCCTTTCTTTCCCACACGAAAATTTTGAGTAAAAACGGTGTGGACAAGGCACAGGTGTTTTTTTTGAGTTTTGCGCACTCCCCAGACAAAAAGCATATGAAATGTGTTCCAACAAAACACGGTTTATTTTTTTTTTTTTTTTTTGCTTTTAAAAGATCGTATAAAAACCCGCAAGACTTTCAACATCAAAAATCCTTAACCTAAAAAAATAGCACCAGGGAGAGTTAGAAACCTTTGAAAAGTATTAAAAAGGCATTTCTGAAATCTACCTCTCCTTACAACACGGAATAAAAGGCAGCTCTTACAGGGAAAAATATTTCAAGGAAGACTTGTCTACTACAATCCATATCAAACAAGACAACTCTCATTCCTTTTATCTTTGTTTACTTTCCCCAAGTCCTTTTTTATTCTCTTCTATTTATTTTTCTTTTGATGAGATAGGAAAAGATGCGAGATCCGGAGTACGAAATTAGAGATGCCATGGAGTGGAGGTTACCTGTTATCCCAGTTTGGAAAAAATACAAGCCACCGGAGGATCCCAAGGCGGAGGACGGCCGTCACCCCGGCCTCGGGCTCTGTGCGGGGACTGCGGCTGGGGCTGGGCGGAGGAGTTAGTGAGGTGACTCGGGTCCAAGCTGGGCACAAGGATCGGAGGTTGGTGAGGGGTCCAACTCCAGCCGGCGGGGCGGTGGCGATGCCAGGCTTCCCGAACACCTCCAGCAGCTGCAGAGCCCACCCCGCTGTCATCCCAGTCAGGTGACAAAGGTGGCGAGAGGCTGCTACTTGTCCCCGAGCGTTGCAGATGCCAGCAGTGATGCGGAGGAGACCGCTTGGCTTTCTCCAGCATTTTCTTAACTAAGTGTGCAGCTCAACCGCGCGTCACTTGACTGTAAAGTCACCCCTTTGGGAAGACTTTAAAGAGTAACCTCCAGCAGGATCAAGGGAAAAAAAGCCTTTTAACGACCTGGGCTTCCCTTCCTGTCCATTCCCGAGTGCAGCCTTGGGTTGGAGAGGGAGAGAAGATGGTCCCCAGAGCCTGGGGATGAGGTGGAAAGCTGCACACAAGCAGCTCCGTGCCAAGAGAGTGGAAAATGGGAGGCTCCCTCCTCTGGGGAGGCTGCCGTCCTCCACCGCCCGAGACGGGGGTGGCAAGGGGGTCCCCATGTGTCAGAGAGGTAGAAGGAGCGAGGAGGGAAGCTCTCATTTCCCACTGATGCTGTACAACACCTCGTGAGGCAGCCTGGCATTGGGCGGAGGGTTGGCGCATGGTTTGCACAGGATTAATTTTGAGAAGGCAGCCAAGGGCTCTGCCAGACCCAGGCGACAGGTTGTAGTGAACAGCAGAGGTAGGGGAGGACGGAGGGACCGAGGGGTACATATACGTCACGAGTTGTTTCAGTGCATTGAAATGTGCATTGGAGTCAAGAGTCCCCAGGAGACGCTGGGCAGGACAGTAGCCCTGTGGCTACAGAAAACCTGGGGGAGAGCCTCTGCCCGCACGCTGGCCATGGGAACAGTGCGCCCAGGACTTCACGGACAGCAAGATAATCACTCTGGAAAAGTTAGGGAGCAGAGGAGAGCAATCAAAAGTGAACACAGCGGTGGCAGCAGGAGCTCCCAGTTTGGGGGTGCGGCCCCAGGAACCGCTCAGGGCACCGTCAGGCCAGGGCTGGGCACGTAAAGAGCACCAGCAGCATCCCAACTCTGCACACAACGTCACACACGGGGAGACGGGCATGCAGGGAGGGAGAGATACAGCCCCTGCGGACCCCCAGGACCTGCAGCGGAGGGGGACACATGCAGGCCCCGGCCGCAGCAGCTTTCCCACCTCGCTGCCGCCGCAGGATGGGTGCGGGGTGAGGCCAGCGACGCCCTCCCGGACCCTACAGCCCTGCGGTCCTTCTGGGGTCAGGTGGGATTTTCCCTGCAAGGAACCCCCTGCACCACAGCTAACGCACTGCCAATACTGCTCGGGTTCGTGACACTGTACGTGACATTTTAGGGGGCTGTATTTTGAAGACGACATTGACCACTACGCTATCCTTCCTGCCGATGCACCGCACTCATTCGGGAAATGAATGCTCAGAGAACATTTTCCTTTATGGACACTGGAGCCCGATTCCTCCTCTGATTACTGTGTAAGCTTTCAAACCACTCAGCAGGATTTTAAAATGTAAGGAAAAGTTTTAGATGCTTTAAAAAGGAAGTAGTGAGTATTTGTAAACTACAGCCAAACGTATAAAACATTATTTCTTTAGTTCTAGCTAGAAAAGTAACTCTATCACCTCACAGTTCAGTTTCAGCTACATTCAGGTCTAGGAATCTCCACATTCTTATGTAATGCCTTAAAGCAGCAATAGACGTTAAACAACAAAATTAAAGTTTATCAAAAAATTCTTAAAAATAAAAATAAAAAAAAGATTTGGTTTCTGTAATCCTGTATGTTCAGTGTATGTAACCTGACCAGGGTTCCCTTACACCTGCTGCTACAGTTTGGGGATTTTTGGCAGTTGCTTCAAGAGAGGTTTTGTTTGTTTAGGAAAAGCAATAATTTGCTATAGTTTCAAGTTTGCCTGCAGCACCCCGGCAGCTGCCTCCACACTTACTGCTCAGCAAGTTGTGACTTTCCAGCTCTAGGCTAAAACGGAATATTTAATGCTCTGGAGGAGACTTCTCATCTCATCAGTTATGCATAGAGCTTCCTCCGCTGGGCAATTAAAGCTCTTTTGTCCATCATTTTCTACAGATCACTGCCGTTAGTCCCTTTAAAGAAAAGTTACCCTGCCAGGTTCTTTGGTTAAAGACATTTCCTCAGCTCTCCCTGCGGGGCCAGGCTGCCTTCCCGCGGCACATGGCTGGGGAGGGATGGTGCCACGGCAGAGTCCGGCAGCCGTGCCCGTCCCTCGCCCGCCACGGCAGCGGAGCTGTGCGTCTTTACCAGAGAGACGAGGGACGCTCGGCTTGCTATTCGCAGGCAAAGTAATCCTTGAGCGGGGAAAAGAGGTGCCGGATGACGGGGACGCTCCATGATCTTCCCAGCAGCTTCTGGCGAGCCCCGCGGCCAATGTTGGAGACGTCCGTGTAGTGGAGGGGGAAGCCAAAGATCCTGCGGAGCCGAGGCAGGAGATGGGGGAGTGAGGTTTGGTGGCTGCCCCGCTCCCCCGGTGCCCACTGGCCACGGCCAGGACGCAGCATCCCCCTGACCCATCCCCGCATCCAGCCCATGGCCCCCCCACCTTGAGCCCCAGCCCCTGTTTTACAGTCTCGCTTGGCAGAAGCTCCCGACTGCTAACAGCCAGTGCTCCCTGCCGCTTCCCCCGTTTTCTTTCCCAGAGCAAATACATATCGCTTTCCCCCCGAAGCCCTCAGAGCACTCAGCAAAGGCAACGCAGCCGTTCCTGCTCTGCCCCGAGCCAGCGGCAGACTCGCCCCAGGGCAGTGGCAGCAGAGCAGCGCCCACACCTCCTACGGCCTCGCTCCTACGGACACGGGGAGCCCAGCACATCATCCCACGCATATCTGGGCAAGTGTATCTGCCCCATGCGACTTAACCTACGTGCGGACAGGGACCAAGTGCCCAGAGCCAGCTGGGATGCGATCCATCCCAGCGAGTCAAGCCAGGAATGAAGGAACCGCGCGCTGCACCTGCTGGCCCGTGGAAATCTATACGTGGCAAGTATGTGCACAGCCTCCCGCCCCAGACGCGCCTGCGGGCAGAGAACAGCGAGCTGCCCCAGCTCCGGGAGCTCACAGCACCACCGCATTTACAGACACCGGGGACAGCCAAAATTAACCACCAGCCATGCTAAAGATTTCTATTATAGCTCTGGAGTCCACTAAGTTGCACTGATATACACTGTACTGAAACACCGGTGCCCCTGGGTGAGCCGAAGGATGGACAAGAGATGTTGACATACACCCCAAAATATACACCCCAAGGAGAGCAGCAGCCCTGGGCAGTCACTGCCATCTCACGTTTTGAGTCTTGATGAAATTAAGAGACAATTTCTCATAGCCAGGATGCAATACAGGGACTCCTGTCTTACCAACGTGCCCTGACGTGCAGCCTGTCAGGTGAAACAGTGAGTGTGACGAGCTTTCCTGAAGAACGATAATGTGTTCATCACACCACTGGCATCTCCTACAGCCACCACAGCTTCCCCACTGAAATACCCATCACCTGCGCAGATCGCCTGCCTCAAAGGCTGGAGCAGAAGGGTCAAATACTGGAGTGTCGCTGCTCCAGGCAGTTGTCGGCCGTCCCCGTGAGCTGCAGCAGGGTCCCAGCCCACCGCCACCAGCACACCCAGCAACCGATCCCCTGGGAACACACCCCAGCAGAGCTCAGATTTCCCAGTTAAAAGGAGATGCTGGCAGGGATTAAGACCCCGGCATGCTGGCTCCATTTTAAAATTGGACTAGGAAAATAAAAGGAAAAGCAAAACAGAAGAGCCACCAATAATCTCTCAGCCGGGAATCAGCACTAGCACTGAATACTGGGGAGTAAAAAGCAAACACTAAATATGTAAAGACAATAGAAAATTCCTCCTCCCAGCTCTGCGTGTCAAGTCCTCATGCAGCCTCTCCAGCTTGGCCAAGGTCAACTCATCACTCTCTCAGCAACCACCAAGTTGTCAGAGGTCATTTACCATAAACTCACGGCTCCCGCCTGCTCCAGCACACACCAGACCAGAGCAGAGCCTCCCAGGACGGGCGCAGGATCCCTTTACCCAGGGCAGCTCCCTTCCTGATCCACCCTGCAAGGCCAGAAGCTTCAGGAGTCTCCTACGGGAAAGGGCACTCTGCTCCCCAGCACGGTCAGAGCCCTGTACATCCTGAACAGTATCACCGTCCTCGCTCATTAGCTGTTCCTAACGGGGCCGGGCACTGCCAACCCACTTTCCCCAGTGGCGCTTTCGGAGGAGCCCTGTGCCCGTGCCATCCTGCCTGCCTCTGCTCAGCAAGGCACCTCTGCAAGCATCGCCCTGGGCTACTTCATGGAGATGGCTCTGAGTCACCCACGTCGGGCGCTTCCAGCTCTTCCGCCTCATTACAACCAGATGAAAGTTCTGGTGTCATTTAAATGGCATGACACGACAAAGACTTGGTAATTGCTATTTCACTTTCAAATACCTACATGCCTCTAGCTCAGCTTTAATTATTTTTAACTCCAACAAATACTGGCAACTTAAATATAAACAAGCAAAAATATTTAAAACCGGTCTGTGTTTATTGGCCGAGACTTTGGCTGGGTGAAAACTCCACGTTTTGTTGCTAGAAGTATTTCGTGTGCAGGGTCTGCGAGCAATTGGGTTTTACTCTACTCCTTCTGTTGTGTTTTGCTGTGAATTTGGGGTGCTACGAGGCGCGAACAAAGTTTGGAGGAGCACGGTCGTGCTTTGCCCCCACCTGCCATAGTGTGAGCTTCCCCACAATGCCATACCGGGCTGAGTGTCCCCAGCCCAGGCGGCTGCTCGGGTTCACCTCCAGCAAACCCCTACACGGCACTGACCGGGGCATGGGACTACCACAGAGCACCCCACATCAGCCTGGGTCTCAAACAGGCTGGTGCACATGGACATCCCCAAGCCAGACATGCCACGCAGCACCCTGCGCAAGCCCCGTCTCTCTTCCCTCCACAGGCTTCAGGTCCGGGGGCAGAGGACGCTGCTACGCTTTTCCCACAGTCTCATCTTTGCTCATTAACAACCGCGTTATCATGTGCACATCGCCGCAGGGAAACTGCACCGTACGGGAGCTGCAGCTCTTCAGCTCCCAGGAGCTGGGCTTAGGGCCAAGGAGGAAAGACCAACCACGCAAGCACCACAAAACAAAACAAAACGCCAGCGATCGTTTGATTACCTGTTCATCCCCGGAAGGTTGCCCCAGAAATAGCGTGCTCGGTGGGCAGCTGATATCTTGATAGCATCAATCATAACCGGGTTACACTGCAGGCCATGAGAGGGGGGGGAATAAAAGTTAAGAGGAGGTGCGAGCTCAGCCATCTCCTGCACGCCAAGCCCTTCTCTGCTGTACTGCAGGAACTTAAAAATCTTCAGCAAATCCTCCTCAGGATGTAGCCCCAACAAACCCTTGTTCCACCCCAGAGCACGGTCAGGTTGGCCACATGGGCTACCACGCCACAGCTGTGGCCAGGAGCTAATGAAAATCACAGCACGCTTCAGTGCTGATTTCTCTGGGACAGGATCAGGGCTGTCAGCCTCCAATGGAGCTTCTACATACGGGGGTTCCTGCTGACCCACAGCCCATCTTGGCTACCACAGAGTTAAAAATCCTTTCCAGTCCCTGACCTCCCTAGAAAGGCAGGCATTGCTCTGAACAGATGCTTTCTGCAAGGCTGGCAAAAACCCTCCCCCAGAGAACTAGTGCCTGGGGTTAACCTCCTGAAAGCCAGAGGGGATCCCGAGCCAAGACTAAACAGCTGACTCCTGGTGCGTGCATCAGGCAAGGGGCTCTCCAGCGCTGGGGACATAACAAACCACAGCCAGACCTTCACAGCCTCAGCACACCTTGCACAGCCCAAGTGTCTCCTGCTCTGACGCCTTTCCCGAAGACGGTGGCAATCCCTACCTCCAGAAACCGAGAAATGTCCCTCTTGTCATTGACCCTCATGGCCACCACGTTCTCGAACATCCAGAAGAAGGGGCGCTCCTCTCCTGCCTTGGGACGGGCGTAGTTGAGCAGGTGGTAAAATTCGAAGAACAGCCTCCCGGTTCCTTCTACAAGGGACAAAACGGGAGCAGCAGGTTGGGACCAGCTGTGGCACAGGGGGCACAGCTCTGGGGGTCCTGGCTGCCCTCCCCACCACGATTGGCATGGAGACAGCCTGTGCTTTGCAGGTGCCATCCCATGGTTTGTAGGTCAGAGAGAAGCCACCACCAATGCAGACTGGGGCTGAACCAACTTCTCTGAACTTCAAGGTGGCTCCACACCTCGGGAACACCCCGGGGGTACCCAGCCCTGCAGAGGCAAAGCAGCCTTACCGTACAGCCCCTTCCTGGCCGGATTCACAAGGGAGAGGTCGTTACAGGGGCTTCCACCGATCACCAGGTCAAAGGGACCCCACTCCTCGATCTAGAGTGAACAGACAGACGCAGTTAGGAAATGCCATGTAAGCAGGTCTCTCCTCCACAGCAGGGCAGGGGGGGCAAGCCCTTCCCAGGGCTGGTGGCGTGAGACCCACGCGGTCATGGGGACACGTTCCCCGGCCCGCCCGCAGAAGCGGTGCTCACATTTCTCTTGGTTATGTTCCTGACGTCGTGCACATAGGTGATGTTGCTCTCATGCTGCATGGTGCCCACAGCAATGGGGTCTTCGCAGATCTCCGAGGCGATGTACTTCTCCACTTGGATGCCCAAGTCCTTCAGCACCAGGTACCCTGCCAAGGGACAGAGGTCTGAGGTTGCAGTGCTCTCTTTAGTCTCCCAGTCTCCTTCATCAGCACAGACGCTCGATGTGGCCACTCTTGCATGTCCTAGGTGGGTGCAGTCAAACAGGACTTCTGGATGAGCAACCTATTTTTTGACTCGTTTCTCCAGGCAGGTTTGCTCCCAGAAAGCAGAACTCCAGAGCTGAGTGAACTGAGTCAAATCAGTCGCCCTCAGGCATTTCTTCACCAGAGACCCGGTTACCAGCACGCCCACAGCTCTTGCTTCTCAGTGAAACCAGCTACCTGAGACCACACTCAGTGCAGCAGGAACCTCTGTGAGCAAAATTCCCATGCCCTCTCTCCATCTCTCCATCCCTCCCTCCTCCACAGCCCTGTCCATCAGGAATGGGAGTCCCTTCCCTCATCCCCTTCTGATGGGGATGCCCCTGCCCTTCATCCTGTTCTCCCCACCAAGCTTTCAGAGACAAGTTTGAGTCCATTAAACTATTCATCCCTGACATCCAGTGCTGTAAGCCACCAGGACGGTGCTCTTCCAACGCCTCACCTGTTGCAATGCCATCAAACAAAGATAGCACTCGAATAGGTCTCCTCTTCGCTGGTGGGACCGTTGGGTAGATTTTGGGTGCAGCCTGCAATGAAAGGACAGCAATGAAGCCCCAGCTTTGGCAGTGCTGTGATGCTCTGTGAGGCCAAACCTTTGGCTCTACAGGCATCGCCTCCACTTTCGGGGGAGCATCTGCAGGGCCAAGAGCCCAACACCCTTGGAGAGGGTGGATGAGTGAGACCAAGGCAGACAGCCAAGGAATTTTCAGCTGTTCGCCTTGCCCTCTGCAGCCCTCTCCCCGACAGCCTAGTGCGCTGGGCTTGCCTGCCCGCAGCCCTTACGTATTCCTGTCCCTTGTCGCTGGTGAAGAAGTCCTGCAGGCGAGTGTTCCAGTCCTGCCGGCGCTGCAGCACCCCGTAGCTCCTCTGGGGCTGGCACATGTAGCAATTCCAGGGCTCCTGCTCTTTTGCCTTGGCCGACGTCCCTCGCCCCACCAACACCTCCAGACACTCCACACAGAAGCACCTGCCCAAATCACAACACCTCATGCCCATCACCTCCAGAAACCCCTCTGCGTCACCCCAGCCTCTCCTGGCGTCTCCTCTGCCATGCACCAGAGCCCCATCCCATCCTGTAGGATGTTGTTCCATGCAGTATCTTGGTTTTTAAGGCTGCAAACACAAACTGGTGACCCAGGTAAAGCTCCTGCCTCCTCCATTCAGAGAGAATCCAACAATTCTATGAGCATCATAGAATCACAGAATAGTTTGGGTTGGAAGGGACCTTAAAGATCATCTTGTTCCAACCTCCCTGCCATGGGCAGGGACACCATGCACTAGACCCCTAGACTATCCTGCCCAGCCTCACGTATGACCCTGCTTCCCTGTGGCTCCCCAGGAGCTCCGCTGTGAGCTGGGACAGAGAAGCAGAGACAAGGAGCAGAGACGGGGCCCACCTGCAGCAGCTGGCATTGCTGCAGAGCAGCAGCTCCTTGCCTTCGCAGCAGACAGTGCAGTAGGACTGGTAGCCGTCTTCGTCATACATGTAGAAGAGCTCCAGGAATCTATCCTAGCGAAAGGACAAGCGGGAGGAGAGAAGGACGGAGGATCAGGATCTGTGCTCAGAGGGTGAAGAGGGAACATAGCTTTGCTTCGTCCCTGGTGCACCCTGAGAGCTCGGAGATGCACATCCTTGGTGCTGCAAGTGGAGAGAACATGCCGAGGGACAGCCCCGTGGTGGATACAGGACCTGGCACAGTCACTCCTCCTGTCCCGGCAGCGCCGGCTGCAGCGGGGCTGGACTCGGCACCCCATCCTCCTGCCCCAGGCTCAGCCCCGGCACGGCAGCACTTACCCTGCACGTCTGGCAGAGGCCCCCCTCGAACAGCGGGTGGAAGGTGGCCGGGTTTCTCCTCCCGCAGGACAAACAGCTGTCTGTGTGACAGAGAGAGCTCCGCTCACCCCGGGGTAGGGAACCCCACGCGGAAGCGCAAACCCCACACCTCCACCCCACGGCGGGCTGTGGATGCTGGAGACTCTCGCCTGAGCCCGTGCAGGTCCAGACGCAGCTGCAGCTCCCAGCAATCTGCGATCACAGCGCTCTCCCCCTTCCTACATGGTGCAGTTAAGAAGGGACCCACCATCTTTGCCTAGTGCTGCCTGCACCTGCACCAGCCCCACACCTTTTCCCAAGAGAGACGGGGCAATCGATTACCTTCGAGACTCCCGCTGTTGTTCGTAACTTCAGAAACCATTTGCTCTTTATAAAATTAAAAAGAAAAAGAGAGATTTATCACTCCTTATGCAGCAAACTTTAAATGCACTCTACTTAGAGACGCCTGATTTCTTGCATTAAAACTGCTACAGCTTTCTTTGCACAGAGAATCACAGAATCATAGAATGGTTAGGTTGAAAGGGACCTTAAAGATCATCTAGTTCCAACCCCCTGCCCTGGGCAGGGACACCAACCACCAGACCAGGTTGCTCAAAGCCACGTTCAGCCTGGCCTTGAACCCCTCCAGGGATGGGGCAGCCACAGCTTCTCTGGGCAACCTGGGCCAGGGGCTCACCACCCTCAGAGTGAAAAGTTTCTTCCCGATATCTAATCTAAATCTACTCTCTTCCATTTTGAAGCCATTAGCCATGTCCTACCACTGCATGCCCGTTTAAAAAGTCCCTCTCCAGCTTTCTTGTAGGCACCTTTCAGATACTGGAAAGCGGCTATGTCTACCCAGAGCCTCCTCTCCGGGCAGAACTCGCTCAGCCTGCCTTCTTAGGAGAGGTGCTCCAGAAGGCAGGCCACGGGCACATCAGAAATTTTGGTGCGAAACCCATGTCCTTTCACGGCTTGAGATATTAGAGCTAGAGTTTAAAGTAGCAACACACAGATCATTTCCAAGCTGAGCAAATAATGGAGCCCAGCTTGTGGTGCCATGTCTTGCAGTTGGGTTTGCTGGTGTCTTGTAAGGCACAAATTGAGCAACAAAAAGTTTTTTTCTTCGTAATCGAAGCTCATGGCCCCTGTGTAGATGCGAGCCCTTTCCCCGAGATGTTTCCCAGTGCTTTTCAGGATGCATGGCCCAGGCCATGCTGCTCCCCAGCTCTCGCTGCTCGTTACCTCGGGTCTGGTCCTCTTCCACTCGCTGCTCCTTGTTGTTGTTGCAGGGGTTGGTCTTCAGCCTCTTGGTGGGGGGACACTGCTCGAGGGACAGGACCTCCTCAGTCCCGTTCCTCAGGGCCCCGTTCTCTGCAAGGAAAAGGTGACTCCCTGGGGATGAGCCTCCAGCACCAGCAGCTCCCCAGGACACGGGGGGACATCTCCTGCCAAGCCCAGCCAGGCCCCATCCCAGAAAAAAGCAGCGCTCTTTCTGACCGCCCAGGCTCCCCACGCATGGCTTGAGGCTCAGCTAGGTCATGACTTCCAAGAGCAATGGCTTTGAGGGTGCTTTACTCTGGCATTTTGTGATGCTGCTGTGGGGGACGCCAGTGTGGAGCCCCAGGGCCACCTCAGCAGCAGGCCAGCATGGCCACTGCAGAGGACAAGCAGGTGCAGCCGGGACCAACCGCCAGCCCCATGCCCAGCTCACACCACCACCTCACCTGAGGCTTTGGGCGGTCGTAGTCCCTTGAGACCCAAGGGCTTGAAGCCGGTGAGCGCCCAGTCGATCATGGGCTTCAGCTGCTCCTCCAGGGACTCCCCGGGGGCGGATGAAAATGTCTTCCCCGACCGGCTCCGGGCAACCTGCCGAGAGAAGAGGGACGGCGTGGGCCAGGGTGACCGGGGCTTGTCCCCAGCTGCAATGAGCATGGCCCACATGCCCGCCAGGTCCCAGGCGCCCTCTCCACCACAAACACACGTGTGCAGGGCTCGGCATCCCCGGCTCAGCGGCAGCTGCTGGATTCCGGCATAGGGTGTACCCTCGGCTGCACTCCTGTGCCTCCCCTCCCTGCAAGGAGCCCGTCTGTCCCCCACCAGCCCCAACCCAGCTGGGAGCAGGGACAGCCCAGCCCCAGCTCTCGCCCAGACTTGGCTACCCGGCAAGAAAAGTAAAGGCAGAAGAGGTGCCTGTGGGTTTGCAGCACCGTAACCCGGAGCGTGATGCCTCCCCTGGATGGGGATCAGACCCATGGGGTGCTCAGTGCCGGCCCCGACTGCAAAGGGCATCCAGCACCAGCCCAGGACACCTCCTGGCAGTGTGACAGTGCCTTCAACCACAATGCTGCCACACCAGAGTCCCCAGAGGGAGCCTGGTCCCAGGGTTGTTTTTGGAGCAGAGACCCTGAAGCAGCAGCAACTACTCGTGAATCTCCCGGGATAAGCAGGGTTTGGCCCCATGGCTGCACTTGGAAATAGTCCCAGCAGAGAAAGGAGGGTTTTCCTACAGACATCTGTCCACATCGCCCCAGCAGACGGGGGAAATGATTAATTCTGGACTGCGGTAGGAGCTCCTGCACTGATCTCTCTCAAGGTGATCTGCAGGCATTATCCAGAACCACTCCCAGATGCAAAGCAGAGCAATGTGCAGAGGGGCAGAGCGGGGAAGCCCCAGCCCCAACCACCTCCCCACACACTGCCCGAGCTCTGCAGGCGCCTGGGGCTGAGCAGACGCCCAGCTTCCCGGCTGGGACACCTCCTCCTGCCCCTGCAAAGCCTTTCCTTCACTGGCTCAGCGGCACCCACCGCCTGGAGCACAGCCTGTCCCTCCCTGCATCCTACTGCCCCCCACGGAGCCCAGCCACTTCACTTGGCACCTCATCCATCCAACCCCAGCTCTGCTCCGCAGTTACCTCCAGGGCATGGTATATGGCTCGTCGGTAGGAGACCAGCTTATTAAACGTGGAAGAATTGAAATGCTGCCTAAAGGCCATCAGTCCCACCAGCTTGTCTGCAGAAACCTGGGAGAGAGTGACAAAAGCTTACCTGCAGGCACAGGGGCACAGGCATGCCTTGCTTGGGCTGTGTCCCCCACGGCACCATGCCCCCCGAATCGCAGACCCATCCCTGCAGCACAGCAGCTCCCAGCATGGCTCTCACGCTGCAGCCAAGGGCACCAGGCTGCAGCCATGCCGGGGCTTTGTCTGGACCATGCAGCCGGGCGAGGAAACCCAGCGTCAGCTTTGCAGAGGGCGACAAACAGCAGAGGGAGGAAAGCAGAGGCGACAGCATCGCACTCGCGACTAGGACGGGTGTTTTGCACCCTCTGCTGGCACCGCACCTCTGCCGGCAGAGCCGGCGCAGCACGGGCACCCGGCACAGCGCTTCCCTCCCAGCGCTTCCCTCCCTCCTGTCTGCAGTCCAGGGGAGGCGCAGGATGGCCAAGGGGTGATGGGGCTCCGGGAGGGCATCCCTCACCAGGCAGGGAGCAATGGGGGCAGCCCTAGAGACCAGGACTTGGACAAAACCCTGCGAAGGGGATGGAGAGACATCCCTATTGCCGGATTCTGTCACCAACCTATGGTGACCAGGCACTAGTTATAGTCACTAGAGCCACGAGAGCATGCCAGAGCCTGACTATGCCAAACACCAGGGTCCCTCCCCAGGGAGGCCGCAGTTGGGCACACGCAGCCCGGAGGCAGCCCCAGGAATGGGACAGATGGCCGAAATGTGCAGGGGAGGGGATTTCAGCCTGGGTGAAATCAGGCGCAGGCAGCAAGCTTACCTCAGAGAACTTCCCATCTCCGAACCACTGCACCCACCGCATGCCCGAGACAGCCTGGCGCTTGGCCGTGGCTCTGTAGGAGACAACGATCGCAGGCCACCAGGAGAAACCTTTGATCTTTCCCCAGACGAGCTCCCCAATTCCGAATTCTTTCCCATCCTGCACGCAGAAGAGGACAACACAGATCAGCCAAAAGCACAAACTCCCCGCTTTATCCGAGCGCCCACGTGGGGGAACGGCCGCGGGGTGCCCCGCAGAGCTGCTACACCACGCGCGTCACTCGCTGCAGCGCACATGGACTTCTGTGCAAGGATCTATAAAAGCTGCACCCCCTCCCTCAAAAAAATGGCCGAACACGCCCCCGGCAGCGCTGGCTGCCAGCCCTGCACCACGCAGGAGCTGGGCGCGAAGGTCTGTGTGTCGGCAGCCCCACGCCAAGCCTGGAGCCTGGCACGCAGAGCACGGTGCGTGCTCCGTCCTGCACAGCCCTCCTGGCACCCGCACCCCGTGCGTGCCCACTCCTGCCTGCCCTCCCGGGGTCTCTGCAAACACCGAGAAGCTTTTTCCTGCCCTCACAAACCAACAGCTAGGAAGCTCCGGCTGCCACAGGAGGGCTTGCAGCGGCCCCGGGATGGGGATGGGCAAGGCAGGAGGGCAGCAGGTCCAGGGAGTGCAGCCGGACTCTCCCGATCCCCTCGGCCATCGCAGCCGTGTTTGTCCAGGAGACCTGAGCTCACTGCACGGTGCTGCTGAGCCACGAGGCACAGCCCAGGCCGAGGGACGTGGAGAACACAGCAGGGGATGGTACGCGTCCTGCCTGGCTGCAGGGAGGACTTTGCACAGAGGTTGCTCCCTGGGCTCCCCGAGCAGACGATGTCGCTCCTTGGTGTGTGGAAACCCCCATTCATGGGGCTCACAGCTCAGCTCATCTGGCTGCACCCCAGGGAGAGGAGAGAGGGCACCCACCCTCCTCTTCTTCCCAAGGAGAGAGCAGAAAAAATAGGGCAGGGAAAAAACAGAAAGAAAAGAAAAAGGTGGGAATTTTGGTGAGACCATGCCAAGAGCCTCAAACAGGCAGTGTGACAGCGCCACACCGGCACGGTGCTGTGCCCAGGGAGGCACCTCGCACAGGAGCAGTCCCCTCTGCCTGCAGAACCCTCCCTCCCAGCTTTGTTCTGCAATTAGGCACCTAATTATGCAGCAAGAAGCAATTGCCCAATTCCTGCAAGTCTCGGGCCCTGCCCTGACGCCCGCAGGCACTGAATCACGCTCCTCTGCAGCTCCAGCAGCTTCGCTCCTCTCCAGCATCCCCCCGACAGAAACATTTTCTACGCATGCAACTGCCTGTCTCGGCGGGGCCGGGCATGGCTGCCAGCCCAGCGTGTGCCGCGCACACGTCCCTCGGGGGCCCTTGGAGGCTTGGCAGCCCCCCATGTGGCACAGGCAGGGGCTCAGCGGGGCTGGTCCCCGCACGCTGACCATCTGCAGCAGGGTGCCCCCAGAGCAGCATCAACCCCGCTGCCCGATGGACAGGGACAGCCCGGCACCATCGCACCCCGGACACACAGGGAAGGGCAGGCAGGGAAGAGGAGGTGGGAGAAGCAGCAGTGAGGTTTCCAGAAGGTCCCCTCGCCTGCAGGCTTGGGACAAGCCAGGAAGGTTCCTCCTCACCCCGCACCGTCCCAGGCGCAGGATTCCAGTGCCCGAGCAGAGTTTGGCCCCTCCATACCTGGTACTCCAGCGCCATCCCCGCGTCTCTGCTCTCCGGCTCCTCGGCCCCCAGCTCGGCGGAGCCATTCTGCCCTTCCTGGGAGCTGCTGCCGGAGAGGGTGCTGCTGCTCCGGGATGAGTCCCGGGAGTCCTCCTCCGTCAGGTCGATGGTGGTCACGGGGATGGACGTGGTCGAGCGCCGCTTGGAGCTCTGCGCAGCGGAGGGAGCAGAGTGTGAGAGTGGTAGGAAGGCGGGGAGAGGGGAGGAGGGGAGCAGAGACCTGCCCCACATCACCCCCAGCCCCTCAGCCAGGGATCAGAGCGGGAGAGCCAGGGAGAGGGGCACCACCACAGCCAGGAACGGAGGAAAGGGCCCAGGACTGTGGCGTTTGAGGGAGAACTGCTCTGCTTTTACTTGCAAGACACATAGAAAACGGTGCACCGTTTGCACTCTTCCCTTTTCCTCTCCTCAATTCACCTGAGGGTGTTCAAAGCACCCTGTTCATAGCAGGGGCAAGCAACAGCACACACACCCCCACTTCACAGGGGAAACTGAAGCAGGCAGAGGCCACAACATGTCTGAAGCGACTTGGCCAGGGCACAGCAAAAGTGAAGGTCTCCAGAGCCCCAGGGAAGCCCTGGCCCCACGCAGACCCTCACCCGCAGGGGAGCTGGCAGGTCCCTGAGACTCTCCATGCTGTTCGTTTCCTTGATCTTCATCTCGTGCCGGGTCTGCCCTGCCTGGAAGATGAGGCGGACGGGGGGCTTCTGCCTGAGGCTGCTCTCCCAACCGGCGCTGCCCCGGGGCCGCACCTGCAACCAGAACAGAGAAGTGCCGTGGCACTGATGCCTTCCCCATGCCAGCAGCATGCTGGGGACAGGCACAGCCCCTGTTCCTCAGGGCTGGGCACTAGCAGCACCAGAGCCCCAGGGCTGGGAGCATGGAGAAGGCAAGAGGAGCGCAGATGGCTGCGGGAGCAGGACCCAGGCTGAGCCCCTTGGTGTGACCGTGCACTTCACAGCGTCTCTGCTGGGCTGCACAGCCATGCTCAGGAGCACGCACTGCTGCAGCCCCCAGCACCCTGCAGGGGGGCAGCATCCCACCAGCAGCTGCTTACAACAACTTTTGTTTCCAGCTCTCATGTGCATCCTCCACTATACCCTCCTATACCCTCCCCTCCTCGCAGCTACAGCCATGGCTGTGCGACTGAGACCAGCGGGAGCCAGCAGCCGGGAGGACCGGCCACCAGAAAAGCCACGAGCCCCGGCAGAGCAGCCGTCCCCGGCACGGCACCCTACTCACACATGCGTGGGTGCTCTCACACAGGCGTGGGTGCTCTCCCCCCTAACAGCCTGGCCCCGCAGAGGCACCCAGGGCAGCCTTTCCCCTGCGGCTTCAGCAGCCGCAGTTTACAATCAGTCTTACCCAGGCATGTTTCCTGCATCCGGCATAACAAGAGTTTCAAAACGAAATGAGATTTTGCAAGTGAAGAGCCCCCGAACCGAACGTAGTGGGAAAGCAGAATTTTCACCCCGGTTGGATTTATGGCTCTTTCTTTTGGAAGCTGCCTCATCACAGGCAGATCTCCAACCTTGGGGTTTCATTTCAAAGTCAAAACAATAAAGCCAGAAGGCAAAAATGCTTCCAGACCCTGGAGGTTTGTCAACCTAGTCAACAAAAGGAGGGGGGGCAAAACTGGGATCCAGCCCCACAGCAGCTAAAAGCAGGCCACCCTGAGAATGGGAGACACGAGATGCTTTGGTCCATCAGTACAGCCAAGCCTTTTTAAAGAAAACATCAGCATAATAATTATTAGACTGCTGCAACATGTAGTGGGCATCACTGCATCACGCACCATACCCTCCTGCTGCTGCCGACATAATGTAAATCAGGAATTTAAAACAAATATTATGCTTGTAAATTAATATTGCGTCTGCCATTGGACTGTTCCCCCAGCACCAAGAGCAAGAGCTGCCCCAGAGGGGAATAGTCGGGTATCCCAGGAACCAGCTGCCCCCCACCAACAGCCCACAAAGCCCCCCGGGCAGCGAGGTCTTACAGCAGCCTTGGCGAGCACTTACCTCCTGCGCCCCTGCGAGAGCAAGCGGCCAGGACAGATCCTCCTTGGAGAGGTCTCCCTTGCTGACCCTCTTGTTGTTCTTCAGGGATGGCAGCCCCAGGCCCCCAGCATCTGCGCAGGGACAAGGCAGAGCAGCCTCAGGCTCCGTGAGCCATCCCAGCCGTGTCCCTGCACGCCTCTGCCCGCGGCTGCTCTGAGCAGCAAGGCACGATTTGAAAAAAACGAAACCTCATCTTGGAGAAATGTGGCCAAGAGCTGAAGACAAGCGGTGTCCCCAAGGCTCCCCATCATGGTACTGCTGACACTGGCAGTCCCAGGTCACCCAAAACTGGGAGGGACTCTAATAGCACTTGTGGGGACCTTCTTACGTAATTTTTTGTTCCTGAAAGCTCAGAGGCACAAGGAAACCATTCAAAGCCCACTATTCAGGGCCTGTCACCAGTTCATTTAAAGCAAGGACCTCATGAACCCAAGAGCTGACATTTGGGGACTATGACCAGAGCATCCCAGGAGCTGTGATGCAGCCGGCAGCAACCCTTGGGCATGTGGCAGCTCCCCGCCTCCCTCCTCCCCAGGGGGGTTAAACCATCAAGGGGCAGAGCCAGCATCCCAGCACAGCACCCGTTTCCACAACCGCTTCTGTCACCATGGCCTGGATGCGCCACCAGAAAGCAGAAACCCAGTGGAGTCATGGAGTCACAACCCAGCCACGGCTGTGATGCTCCCGGGAAGCCCTTTGGGATAGTGGCTGGGAGATCCCTGGCCCCATGCATCCCTGCACATCCCAGGCATGGAGCACCCCGGGCACAGCACGGCAAGACTCACCTGGAGCGCTGGGCTTCCCATTCGCCTCCAGAAGCAGGGCAGGTGTGTTATTAGCGGGATCGGTGCAGTCCCCGTTGATGAGGATCAGCTCTGCCCTGCAGTCTGCCTCATCCCGGTCATGGCTCTTGTCCTTTTTCATGGTTGCCTGTGGAAGCCAGAATGGAAAGGAAATTTAGCCGTGCAGAAAGCCCCAGGGAAGGTAAAGTAGCCAGAGTAAGCTCTTCAAGCCAGCCACAACTTCTCATGCCCTTAGCAGAGGGGTCTAACTGGAGACGCATTTGGAATGGTATCGGGACCCAACGGGCACCTGGACAACACCTCCCCACAGATGTGGTGGCCCTGAATATCCACCAGCTCCAGTGAACAGAGGCCCCAGTTGCAACCTGCTTGTCCTTAGGGAAGTGCCGGGGCTTTTCTCCGGGGCTGCACTGGCCCAGCCCTGCCATCCGTACGCCATGGAGTGCTCCTGGGCACGGTGCTGCCCGGCCCAGGCTGGCTCTGCCAGAGGGGTCCCGGCTGCAGCTTGAGACCCTGTCCAGAGGGGAGCTGCACTTCCCAGCCACCTTGCAGAAACCAGCGGACATCCCACCCCCCCGGGAACCAGACTCAACTGTGCTCCGGCTGCCCAGCAAACCCAGCAGTGGGTGGGCTGTTACGGCAGCAGTGGGACAGGGCAGACGGCTCGCCACGGGGGGCAAAGTCCTGGCGCCTGCAGGGAGTTACACTCTCCCAAAGGGAGAAAACTCCTCCTGCTCCCCTGCCCTGGCCTCAGCTCCCCCCCACCCCCAGCCCCAGGGCAAAGGGGCAGGGCAGGGGTCTGCCCTGGCTGCACTCACACACCACCATCACCCAACCCCGGGGACTGCGGAAAGAGTGTCGGCATCCCCCACCCCAGTGTCGCCCCACCCCAGTGTCCCCCCACCCCAGGAGCTGCTGCTGTGCAGATAAAGCCCGGCCACGCGTCCCCCCAGCAGAGGCGGAGCACACCTCGCCTGCACCCAGATGCCTCTGCCCTCCCCCTGGTGCCCTCCCTGCATCCTGTTTTCGGAGGTGGAAGCTCCCAGGCTCTCCCAGAGGCACCCAGGGCTACGCTAAAGAAGCTGCCTCATTGCTGGGCTATGGATCTGTGCTGCAACTTGCCCCTTCGCCAGCACAGTCATTTCAGGAGCACGTAGCTCAGCTCAACAAACTAAGGAGCAAGCAGGGCTTTACCCACCTAACGCCCTGTTAGGAAGCAAAAGCAACACACACACCCCCCAGCCCTAAAAAGACCCCAGCTCCAGCCCCGCCACCCCCTCCCCGGCGCTCTCGCTCAGCATCGCCTCCAACTGCTTCCCTAACAATTGAGATTTCTGCTTTGAGATCATCTGTCAGCACCTCTGACAAACAAAGACCAGTCGGGGTTTGATATTTCGGATGCCGAGGGCAGCCTTAAAACCCTGGTAACATCCAAACATGAAGGAAAACAGGTGTCCGCGCACCCACCTCCACAGGCAGAGCCCCCGGGTGCACGTCCTGCCTCCCCCCCCAAGACACGTCTCCTCAACAAAGGGATGAGAGGGAGAGCAACGGCACCAGAGGGAGTCTAAAGCTGCCTAAACCCCTACAGCTGTGTGCAGAAATCCCACTGCTGCAGCACATCTGCTCCCAGAACCCGGCGAACAATTCCTGGGAGCTGCCCAGACTCGCTGGGCTGCCCCCGGCCCGGGCGGCTGGTCCCGCATGCTGGCCCCGTGCACGCCGGCCCCGGATGCTCTCGGATGCAAAAACACGTCCTGATGCAGCACAGCCGGGTCAGCTCCACCGGGGTCTGCTCCACCCTCCCCAGCCATCCTGCAGAAGGGCAGCGACCATAGCCAGGAGCGACGCTGCCTCAAAAAATAGCCAATTTCACAAAATAATAGTGAATCTCACGAAAAATAGCAAATCTCACTCAGGAATCCATACAGGGAGGTGTGAGAGGATACACTGCTCTCTTGGCACGAGGGTGACCCAGAGGAGAGGCTGGGGAGAGGGAGATGGGGCAGCGTGAGGCCGTTAGGATCCAGGGAGGACAGGAGCAAGCATGGCCACCTCCCAGCCCTGCAAAACATCTGCACCCTCAAAACCCCGCTGGGACCTTCAGAGGACCTTTGCATTTGGTCCTTTGTCAGGAGCCTGTTTGGGAGCCTGAGATGGGAGCCTGAGCCTGGGAGGTTCAAACTTGCAGCTCAAAAAGGCTTCTCCTTTCTCAGCCCCAGAGGTGCCCCGCATGGCCAGCACACGGCAGGCGATCGGGCGAGCGTGTCCCTGCCACCACTGCGCTGGGGAGGCAGAGCGGAGGGTGACACAGCAGCCAGGTCTCCCCGGGACATACGGCCACGACTGATCACCCGATGTGCCACGCTCAGCTTTGCTGAGTGCTCAGGGAGCTCCGACATCATCCAGTTATAAAGCGTTAAAAAAAAAAAAAAGTGCTATCCCTTTGGAAGGAACTGCTCCCTGGCAGAGCTGGAGACTCCCACACCAGGGCTCTGACGGTCCATGGGACCTGGCCACAAGCCCCAGCATAAGCGCAGGCGTTTCAGGTCCCCAGGTGCAGGCAGGGCCTGCAGCGTACGTGCAGGAGCAAGCAGTGCATACACAGGAGCATACGCACTGCTTGCTCTGTGCACTTCTCCAGCTGCACCACCCGAGATCACTCGAGGACATCCTGTCACCATCCTCTGACACGCAAGCGGGAACGGGAGCATCACACCATGACCCAAACTGCAAAGCTAGTTAAACTCTCGCTTACCCAAAAACTTACACCGAGGCAGCGGGACTGCAATTCCCATCCCTTCTCCTATTGCTGCTGCCTTTTGCACCAAGCAATAAAGCCACATGCTCCAGACTGTCCTGCCTGCTGAAGAGGGGTGTCCGGCCCGTTGCCCCTCCAGCCACCGAGGATCTCCCGCAGGAGCCACCATACTCGCAAGCCTCACCACCTCCTTCTCGGGAGGAAGGCTCAGCCCTTTGTCCTCGCCTCCCGTCGCAGAAACGCACACCAACATGTGCACACAGGGCATTACAAAAATAATAAGAAACAGAGCACTCCCCTCACATGTTCTGTCTCACGGGAGGAGGAGAAAAACAGCACCGCAGTGTTTGCACTGCTTAACACACTGCAAACATACAGGCATGCACTACAGCCATAGGCTTCGTACAAGAACCCACGAAGAATGAAATAATGCAGAATTCCGGCTCCGATGCTCCAAGCTCCCCAAGAGACTGGCGCTAGCGGCAGCCCCGACACCGCCTGGTGCCCAGGACGTGCCCTGCAGCGATACCCCACCGAGACAATGAACCCGCTGACTCCGGATCCCGCCCTAGTTTTGCAATACCAGTTTCTTTAAGGTTTGCCAAACTGGTTAAGGACCATGCTACAATATTAACTGCTTAGAGAGGCTCCCGGTCCCTGCCCGGCCGAGCTCGCTGGCTACCCCGGAGCGGGCAGAGCGGCTGCGCTCACCTGCGAGGGGTCCCGGCAGGACCGTGCCTCCGCACCCCGCTGCCCCCCGGGACCGGGGCTGCTCCCCCAGCCTGGCTCGGGCTGTTTTCAGTTTTTCTTCTTGAGAAAACAGGCTGGCCCTTATCAGGTGCGTTTCCCCAGTAGGTGGAGAGATCGCAGGGGAGACAGCCGGACTTTGCCTCCAGACAGGGACATGCATATCAAAAGGCTGGAGGGAAGCGTTTTACATGATGGCTGGGATGGCAGCCATCGCCCAAGCCCTGTTTGAATAACAAAAAGAAATAAAGGACCCCAATGGCCGGGGCTCGCTCCCTCCAGGCTGGCTCCTTCCGAGGGCTCTGGGCTATCACGCACACAAATGGCCTTTAACTCTCCCCAAACCGAACATTTCCCTCTAATCCTGGGAAGAAAAGAGTTGCTGGGTTGGCAGTTTAGTAAGAAAGGGAGCCCATTTTGGCAGATATGCTCATTAAGAAGGGCAGGCTCTCCCCTCCCCTGCCCGTTTCCTGTGCCTGGCCCCTCTCCGCGCTCCCGCGCTCCGGCACTTCCCTCCATTTTCCCCCTGTTTCCTCTCCTGCCCCCCCTGCCCCGCTCCGCTCCCCCTCCGGACCGCAGCAGCCCTTTGCGGCCACCCCCAGGCTCCAGCACGGTCACCCGCTGCCTTTCAGCAAAGCTCGGTTGAAAGAAAAGAAACAAAAAACAAACCGGCCCCTCCTCTCCCAGTGAAGACCAGGCCTGAGAAGTCTCCTGGGCAGCCACCATCACAGCCAGCCGCTGCTCCAGCCGCTCTAGGCTCTTTACCATGCTCATCTCGGTCATGTCCCGCTGAGATGAGCCACGCTGGCTCTCCCGAGCCCCCTGCCCAGGGACGTGCCCGGTGTGGAGCAGGGGCCGGGGCTGGTGCGGCTGCGGGCAGGGCTGGGGGCTGCAGTGGCTCTGCCGTCGCGCAGGTGGGTCTCGCTCAGCGGTGGCAGGTCCTCCGTCCTGAGCGGTTACTGCTTCATCTTTCCCCTGCACAAGAGGACATAAAGCGATGATAATGACACCTGACTGTCCCCGTCTCCCGCCTCCTAGCCCTGTACGGCGGGGCTCAAGCCTCCAGCCATCCCCAGAGCTGGGGCCTGGGATCCCCTGGCTCATTCCCCCCCATTTCATTAAAAATTAGGAAACTGGAGACAGAGGGAGAAAATTGAAGTCCTGCTGAAGGAGTAGCATGTTTCAGCCCCCTTCCTTCTCCAGCCCCCTTTCCGAGGGAGGTCGGTGCAGCATCAGCAAGAGCCTCAGGACCAGCGCTCGACCCGGGTGTCCACCCACTGCTCCTCTCTTCGTGACTCCTGAGACTTGTGCCCCACGTTGGGGCCACCCTGGAGTTTATTTCTCTTTCTCCGATGTTCTCCCTCCCCTGCCTCTTCCTCCACCAGAGCTTCTTTCCGGGCTCGGGAGGAGGAAGATGCCACTAGACTTCCCCCCGTGATCCCCCCGGATGGGGAGGAGGAGGAGGATGCCGGCAGAGCTCCCCCCGGGATCCCCTCGGGTGGGAAGGAGGAGGATGCCGGCAGAGCTCCCCCTGGGATCCCCCCGGCTCGGGAGGAGGATGATGCCGGCAGAGCCCCCCCCACCGAAATCCACCCCGGGTCGGTACCTGCCGGCTGGGCCGGTGCCCGGCAGCTGAGCTCGCCCCGGCTCCGGCCGCCCCCTCCCCTCCGTCCCCAGCCCCGGTGAAACTTCACGCCCGAGGCGCCGGCCGGGAGCTGCTTTCCTGCGAACAGAGAAAAAGCAAGATGCACTGACAGCTCTCCGACCCAAGAACCGAAAACAAAGGTGTTCAGCCCCGGCAGCGCTGCCGCCCCATCCCGGGCTCCCGGAAGCCCTCCCCGTGCCCCCCTGCTTGGGGGCGGTGCTGCCCGTGGCCCGCCGAGCCACGGGCAGGGTAACCCCAGCCCTCCCCAAACCCTCCCCGCCCCGAAGCCATCACTTGCCGTTTCACCGACGGCAACCCGAGGCCCCGAGGGTTTGCCGTGCTCCTGCCGCGGCCCCGGGAGCTGCCCCTGCCCGGCTTCCCCTGCCCGTCCCGGCATCGCCGGGGGTCCCCAGCACCCGGCCCGACCCCGCCGTGACAGCCCCGGGACGCGCCCCCGGGCTACGCGGCCGCGGAAAACTCCGAAAGTTGCGCCGGGAGCCGGAGGGAGCGGCCGGGACCGGGAGGGAGCCCTGCCCGGGGGCTGCGGGCACACCAAAACCCCCGAACCCGTCCGGTGGCCGAGCGCCGGCAACAAGTGGCGGCGGAGCCCGCCGCCCCCTCCTCCCGCTGCCCCGAGCCCCCGGGGCGGAGCGCCGCCACTCCCCCGGGGAACGGGGAGCGGGGCCGCCCGATCGGCCGGGGCCGGGGCGCTCCTGCAGCACCCTCCGGTGCGCCCGGTGCCGCCTCTCCACCCGCCCCATTGTCCCCCGCCGCCGCCTCCGCTCACAACAAAGCCGCCCACGAGGATGCGCCGCAGCTCCGGCCCCGGCGGCCCCGGTCCCCTCGGTGTCCCCGGTCCCCGGCCCCGCGCTCACCTGCGCCGCGGCGGGACGCGCCGTCCAGCGGGGCCGCGCCGCCGCTCGCCGCCGCCTCCCGCGCCCCGGCCGGCCCCCGACAGCCCCGCGCTCCGGTTACATGGCGCTTTAACCCTGCCCGTGCTGGGCAGCCCCTCCTCCTCCTCCTCCTCCGCCGCCCCACGCCCGCCGCGCCGCACGGCGGGGGAGGGGAGGGGAGCGGGGGGCCCGCACCGCACCGCACCCGCCCGGCCCCCCGCACCCCCCGGGGCCCTGCATTCCCCCGGGGCCAGTACCTCCCGGAGCTCCGCATCCCATTCACCGCACCCCACCCCCCCACGGCTCCGCATTCCTCCAGTGCCCCGCACCCCCGCGGCCCGGCACCCCCCCGCGTCTCCGCATCCTCCAACGGCGGCTCCGCACGCCCGGCGTCCCAGTATTCCCCCACTGCTCTGCATGGCCCGGGACTCCGTATCGCCCGGGACTCCACGTTGCCCGGTGCCCCACATCCCTCCCTGCCCCGGTGCCCTGCATCCCCTCTCCGGGGCTCAGCATCCCTCTCTCGGGGCTCCACAGCCTCCCTGATGTATCACACCCTCCCGGGGCTCCCCATCCCCTGGTACCCACCGGCGCCCCGGTGTCACCCACAGTACCCGACATCACCTCAGCATCCCTCCGGGGCTCGGCCCTCAGAGCCCCCCCCGCAGCTCAGCCCCCGCGGCAGAGTAGACCCCCGGGGGGGAGAAGGAGCACCTCGATGCCGGGCAGAGCCCTCGCCCCACCGAGCCACCCCTCTGCCCACCGGCTTTCCACCAGCACTGTGCCCCTCGCAGCGTGGGCACAGCGTGGGCTGGGCAAACAAAGCCTTACAAGTTTTACAGTCAGTTTTTGTTTGTTTGTTCTTTCCCTTTGCCACACAGAGGCGAGACACTTGGCGAGGGCTGTGCTGGTGATGAGGAAAACAGTCTGCGCCTCTCCTGCCCAAGACAAAGCATCCAGAGTCCACGTGGGGTATAATCTTCTCGGCTCCCTTCCTATTACTTCTAGATCCAGCAGAAAACTGTATAACAGTAAGAAGGCGGCATACGATTATCCCGGTGTGATAGAAACAAGCTTTCAAGGCCAGGGGGAAAAATGAGTTAGCCAAAGTATCCGAACCCTGCGGGAAGTGCCTGGACCAGCCCAAGGCCTGTGTAGCAGGTTCCCCCAGACCACCCCTCCAGCCCTGCAAAACACAAGCATGAAAAATGTGGCTGCACGTGCAAAAAAAGCCCGGCAAGTGGACAAGAGGAGCCGAGAAATCTGGTCTGGATAAGCCTTTGGGAACACTGGAGATTACAGTTCAAATAAACACACGCTGCATAAACCTAAAGCTAATTTGCAACTCTGACGAGTAGATTAAAACCCAGCAAAGAGATTTTACTCCTGTTTGTTTTTCCAAATTTGGGAAAGCAAAATGCTTTTGCGGGCTGTGCTCAGGAGAGTTTCTAGGGCACTGCTAGGGTGGAATTAGTCCTTGCTTCAAGCATCCACGGGCTCCTCTCCCTTTATACGGAAACCTTCCTGCCTCTGTTGGCCTCGCTGACCTGCCATCAATCTCCCACCCGGCTGAAACGCCCTCTTTCTCTCTCTTCCCCTCAGTTATCATTTAATTCAGGAGAGCGCGTCTGTGCATACCGTTTGTGAAAAAGGCCTGGTACCAAACAAAGCAGCTCTGGGCAGATTATGAGCCAAACCCTGACCTTTTCCCTGTGTCTGGTACCCACAGCCATGGAGGGATGCTGAGAGTTTCTTTCTTAATGGTCAAGAGAGTTTGTACGGCATCTCACGGGGAAAAAAGGTACCTCTAAAGAGGATTTTATATTTAGGTTCCTGCCAGACACTTCTGGTATTCCTGCAGGTATCACAGCAACCCCACCACCACTGCCCATCAGCCCTGAGGCTCTCCAGCGTGGAGATGTGGTGGGACATGGCCCTGGGGGAAAACCTCCTCTGCTCCATCACTGGAGTGGCTGCGAGAAGCTGGGCAGTGTTGCCAGGGTTTACATGACTGGAGTCCCTCCCCAGTCCTAGGCACGGACTGCACGTCTTCTGCATGCTGTGCCATGGACACGTCCCTCCCCATGACAAAGGCAGCACAGCTGGACTGCCCAATGCTTCTGGAAAAAATCATTCCAGCAAGAAGTGCCATTTTCACACCTGGCTGGCCTCCCTCGGCCAGCATTTCAAATCCATGGAGCCCGTGACTGACCTGCTCTCTGTCACCATCACAACAAAGTTGGGACTGGCAACATCCATTCACATCAGAAGTGACTCTTCATCCTCATCTTCCACTGTGAATGCTTCCCAGTGACCGTGCCAGCCCTTCCACGCACAACTCATCAATCCTGACCCTGAGTCCTTCTCCTCACCAAAGGCTGCTCACAGAATCACAGAATGGCAGGGGCTGGAAGGGACCTCTGGAAATCATCTAGCCTTCCTGCCAGAGCAGGGTCACCCAGAGCAGGTGGCACAGGAACGCGTCCAGGTGGCTTTTGAATGTCTCCAGCGACAGAGACTCCACCACCACGCTGGGCAGCCTGTGCCAGGGCTCTGCCACCCTCAAAGTAAAGAAGTTCCTCCTCATGTTTAGGTGGAACTTCCTATGTTCAAGTTTGTGCCCATGCTCCCTCAGACGTTGCCTTCTCTGCAGTGTCCCTGGGATATGGCATGAGGCCCAGCTCCTCTCTGTCCACCTTATTCTCCCGCATCAAATCTCTTCCTAAAATTCTCCTTCACCACCCTGACCAGTAAAACCAACACCGTTCCCTGCCTGGAGCTCTGCTATGGCTCCGATCGCCTGCTGTCTCGGGCTTTGCACCGAAGTCTTTGAGTCAGGACCTTCTCGGTGTTTCATAAGCAGCATCCCTGGAGACCCCAGACAAATAAAGCAATCGAGCAAATATGTGTCATTACCTACAGCCATCAGCAGTGCAACCTTCTCGTCTCTGGATCTGTGGGTCCCAGATTCCCAGGCCCCAGTGACGGCTGAGTGCCTCTTTAGTCTTCTAGCAGGTAGGCAGAAGCACCAACACCGTTAAATCACCTTGGACATTTGCAAGCTCTTCCAGCAACCCTGGGGCAGGGAGCAGGAGGAACTTTTCCTATTGCTGAAGCCAGCAGCGATGCTCCTGCTGAGTTCAGGCTTTGGGGTTTCCCATGTTGGCGTACACACAGCACAGCAGCTCTTCCCCAGCCCGCAGCAGCAATCGCTTTCACTGCCTGGCGTTCTTCACTGCAGGACCCCATCAGAGCATGTCCCATGGGATGTGTCCTCCTGCTCCATGAGTGGCTCCGTGGCCTGAGCCCTCGCCCCACGCTGGCCACCCACCTCTCCACCAGCTCCGCTCCATCGCAGCTCCCAACGACCAGCTGCTCCTCACCGCTGCTCCCTGGAGAAGCTCTCCTGCCACCGGCATCTCTCCTGAGCCCAGGGGCGAGCCGTGCTACCCAGCAGCTCAGTGGTAGGGCTCTGGCTACTGAGAGCAAAGTCTGTCCCCACTGTGGGAAAGCCTCATCCTGCTGCCATATGTGGGAACAGAGCCTCCAGCCTCCCCTACAGCTGGGCTGGCTTTTCCCATCTGGGGGGAATTGCTGTTTACACAGAGATAGGAAGTGTTATCCCTCCTACATGAAGTTTCTAGCCCTTCCTGTGGGCTGGCCAGGACCACATGGTACAAACGTCTAATAAAAATAAGGTTAAAAATAAGTGTAATCTGTGTAACCAGAACATCTAGAAAGCCCGCAGCTACCAGCGTGTAAACTTCAAACGCAAAGGCACACAAAGAAAAATCTTCAATGCCTCTCTAACAAAGCTGGCCACAAAATCCTCTGTTTCCAAGAAAACAGGATACGCCTGCTACAGCCTAATCTGAAGTGACGAGGCCTCCCCAAACCGCCCTCCTAAGCATATATACTTGTATCGGAGAAACACTGGTCCCTGGGGGCGGCTGCCCACGGAGCTCCTTCCACTCCAGGTCCAAAGCTGCTCCTTCCCTGGCAGGTAAGGGATTATCATCCCTGCTCACGGGCAGTGGAGCCGGCAGAGGAAGGGTTTTGCCTGCGGTCACAAGGCAGGAGCGACCCAGAGCCCAGCAGTGGTGCTTCCAGTTCCGCCGCAACCTTCGCACGCAACGCTTGCAATAATTTACTCCTGTAGCAATGTTTGCCCGGGAGCAAAAGGTGCCGAGTGTGATGGGGGAGAGGAAGGGGCATTAAACTGCAGGAGAAACTGAAATCCTGATCTCAAAGATCTCATTTATATCAGTCTGCCCTGGGAACAGAACTAACCCCTCCCAGGTTTCAGCTGGGCAATCTCCATCACAGCAGCAAGCCGCGAGGAATTGCAGCATCCTTCATCCCGTGTAGAGAGGTGTTCTCCTGAGTCCACACAGCCCAAGGCAGACACTGCAGAGGGACAGAACACACAGAAAACGGGTGGGCTCAGCACCAGCCAAGGCGAAAGGTGTCTGGGTTTTTACCCCTGGCTCTTTCACACACTCTTACTCTTTCCTAGAATCATAGAATCACAGAATTGCCTAGGTTGGAAGGGACCTTTCAGATCATCTAGTCCAACCATCAACCTAACTCTGACAAAAACCATCACTAAACCATAGCTCTAAGCACTATGTCTACCCTTCTTTTAAATACCTCAACCACTTCGAAAGGCTGAGGGATTTGGGTCTCTTCAGTCTGGAAAAAAGACGGCTGAGGGGTGACCTTATCAACGCTTATAAATACTTAAAGGGTGGGTGTCAGGAGGATGGGGCCAGGCTCTTTTCAGTGGTGCCCGGGGACAGGACAAGAGGCAATGGGCACAAACTTGAACATAGGAAGTTCCACCTAAACATGAGGAGGAACTTCTTTACCCTGAGGGTGACAGAGCACTGGCACAGGCTGCCCAGAGAGGTGGTGGAGTCTCCAACTCTGGAGACATTCAAAACCCGCCTGGACATGTTCCTGTGTAACCTGCTCTAGGTGACCCTGCTCTGGCAGGGGGGTTGGACTAGATGATCTCCAGAGGTCCCTTCCAACCCTATGATTCTATGATTCTATGATTCTATGATTCCCTGGGCAGCCTTTCCAGGCCTTTCTCAGGCCACCACGCGCAGGCAACGCTCCCCCACTTCAGGAAGGTGTTCCAAGGCTGACCTCGGAGTGACTGCAAAGGGCTTTGAGAGCTTTGGATAGAAAGTGGCATCAGAGAACAGGACAGTAACATCCTGAGATTTGACCTCTTGGGAATATATAATAAGGACCCTTCCCCAGGTAATACTCTCCAGGTGATGAGGAAGCTTTTGGAGTTTGACAGGTGAAACGAAGCTGGAAAATGCGTCTGAAGTAGGGCACACGGATCCTCTGGCTCATTTTGGAGTGCGCCGTTTTTAACACCCTATTTCCCTGTGTGTGTCTGGGCGTCCCATTGCTTTTTGCTGCCACTCTCGCTCTGGTATTTGTGGTGAACAGGCACACGCATATCTGTAACTCCCAACTGCCATCCTCAGTCCTCAGCTTGTCCTCAGCTCTGATGAGTCCATCAGCGACACGTTCTGCATGAGAATGGCCTGGCAGAGGCACCCATCGGGGCCGATGGCTGCCAGGGGACACAGGCTGCCTGTCCCCGGCAGGGACAGCCCTGGGGGCTCTGCCCGGGGCGCTGGGGACCACCCTCTGCCTGGCACCCCTGTGACTAATCCACACTGTCACTCTTTAACTAATCCAGACCATCACCCTGCAACCTTCTCTCTTATTTGAGAAAATCCTTTTCAAAAATGAGTGCCGGCAGAACTTGCCTGCCAGTGCGGAACCGCCGGTGCCGTACCAGGGTTTGTGGCACTTGCATGCCACGCTGCAGCCACAGCGGCACCCCAGGAGGTGGGACTGCCGAATTTCCTGGTGATTGTTTGGACAGGATGTTATGAGCACGTACCTCAACTTCAACGCTTCTTCTTGGATGCTGTCACTCAGCTCTCCCCAAGAATTTGGTTTGCTGCCTGGGAAATTGTTTAACAACGTTGGCTTCTCCCCCTTGCATGCTCACACAAGCACACACGCGCGTGCCGAGACCATCCTTAATTAGTTCCTAAAGCATCACCCTAGAAAGACACAGGGAAGTAAAGATCAGTTGCAGGCTGCTCCCGCACAGCTAATCCTGGCACACGAACCCCACAGAAAATTGCCTCTTTTCTTGTTTCAGTTTTTCCGCCACGCAGTACAGGTGAATGAATGTTGCCGGTTATGAAAGTGTGCAATTATTAATTGCAATTATTAATTTGCACTTCGGAAAATGTACATAAGGCTGTACGCAACATTTTAAGGCCAGGAATATCATGTTCCCACACACCGGCATCCCGTGCTACCCCAGTCCATGCAGCTCCCTGAATGAGTTTTAGTTAAGATTAACTATTTTTTAGAGACAAGCGTATCCTGTGGTTTTAAACATGCCGATACGGCCAGTTCACCACAGAACCTGATAAATTGTTCCAATGTGAAAAATCTGCACCTTGCGTGAAGGTGTCCTCAATATTTAGGGACAAACCCTGCAAGCATCCCCACATGCAATTTTTTCACCTCAACAATCAAGGTACACAGTTCCACCCCGTGTGTATGAAATAGAAAATCTCCCAGCTGGGCTATCTTCACAACGAAAGGCACTATAAAATTTCCTACACTCTCATTTGCAACTGGAAGTGTCAGTAATAAAACAGAAGCCTTGTGGGCTGCCGCACTTTTACCTTCCACAAAGGCTTTTATACGCTGCCCGTCTGCCCGGGCAGCCAGCGAACACCTTCCCGCATAAAACGGATCAGACACGTTCACACTGATGGTGAAATAACTGCTGGAGAGCTTATCTTCCTGCTCTTGGAAAGCTGCGAAATAGCAGTTTAAGGCAAGAGAGTCTTTGAGCATGGGATCAGCTCCATTGTCCTCTGCGGGAATACATCCAGTTTTAGTATTTTCTGGGTCAAAGCCTTCCTCCCGAGCACCAACAGAAAGGAGACCGTGTAACAGAGGGTCAAAAGCTGTTTTTACAACTCACCTGCCTTCCTACATGTCTCTGAATCAAGGAGACCCCCTGCCTATGGGTTATGGTGAGAATGGGTTAAAATGTCCCTGTGAAACCCTGACCCCTTTGACATCTCCATACTTTCTGCCCATGGGCTGGCTCAGCCCGGAGCTGCCTCTTCCTTAGACACTTGTCCACCCCAAGGAGCCCAGGAGCCCGGCCGTGGGACGTTATGAGCTGCTCTGCCCCAGGCCACCCAGCACCGTAAGCCTGCGCCAGTGCTGGGGGCAGCAGCCGGAGGGGGAAAATCACACGTAAGTTTCGGGTCCCAAGTACCATTTTCAGGGTCAAAAAAAACCATTCACCCTATAAACTGTTTTATAAACATTTTATTCGAGGTTTTTGTACAGAAAAACAACTTACGCTACTCATCCGTCAGCCAGATCTCCACCCCATGAGTGAAGTTTAAGCCTCCGCACACGGAGGGTACCCACAGCGCTCTCCCTTTTTGCCTGTAGTTTAGGCTCCACGCTTACCAGCAACCACACGTTTTACTTTCCATGGCAGTGATCAAGTACATAAAATTAAACATGTAAAAATGTATTGCCTCAAACACACAGACATATACATCTACTGCAGCTCGAACCTGAGGGTTCTACAGACTACTTTTGGGTAGGAAAGCAAGAGGTTGTCCCAGACCTTCACAACAAAAATAATCGTTCTATGAGACCGACTAATGGCGCACAAAGCCATGCTGGGGGGTGAACCCAGCCGCACAGCCCCCTGCCCACACGTGGCTATGGGGCCTGTGGCACAGCACCGCCACGAGCTCTGGGGTGGGCAACCAGGCACACCGGCCTGCTGGCCACCCATCCCGCCGGCCACCCATCCCACCAGCCACCCACCCACTGCCAATGAGGGGCTCCCCATCACCGCAGCTGTGGCTGCAGGGGCGAAGGGGCCGCCATGGGCTGGGCTGAGCGGCTGCTGCAGGGGACGGAGGGCCGCGGGAGCCCACCCGGGTGCCCTCAGCCGCTTCCGTCCCCCGGTGCGGGGCCGGGGGCTGCGGGGCGGCGGCGGTGCGGAAAGTGCTGCCGCCAATGCTCAGGCTGAGGCGGGCGGCGGCGCCGGGGCCGGGCGGGGCGGGCGGAGCCGCGGCAGCCGCCATGGGGCTGCTCAACTTCACCCGCGACCCGGTGCCGGAGGCGGTGAGCGGCGACATGCACAACCTCAACCAGCTCAGCGCCCAGGTGCGGCCGGGCCGGGGCGGGGGAGGGCGGGGAGCGGCCGCGGGATCAACCCCGGCCCCGAATCCCGCGGGGCCGACGGCTCCGGGGCAGCCGCAGCCGGGCTGGGGCGAGCCACCACACGAGCCCAGCCGGCCCCGCAGCTCCGGTACAGGGCCCTGTCGGGCCCAGCAGAACCCACAGCCCCAGAGCAGCCCCGATACCCGGCGCCATTTGGCCTCCAGGCCCCGCAGCCCCGGTACTGGGCCCAGTCAGGCCCTGCGCTCCCAGAGCACCTCAGTACCGGGACCGATTTGGCCCGGCAGGCCCCATGCCCCCAGAGCAGCCCCCGTACCAGGCACCGTTGGGTTTCCAGTCCCCACAGCGTCAGAGGAGCCCTGGTACACGGCCCGGTGAGGCCCTGCGCCCCCAGAGCACCCCAGTACTGGGTCTGGTCAGGCCCCACGCCCCCAGAGCACCCTGCTACCGGGACCAATTGGGCCCAGCAGGCCCCACACCCCCAAAGCAGCCCCGCTACCAAGAACCAGCAGGCCCAGCAGGCCCCATGCCTCCAAAGCAGCCCCGGTACCAGGCACCATCGGGCTTCCAGGCCCCACAGCTCCGGAGCAGCCCTGGTACCGGGCACCACTAGGTCCTGCGTCCGCAGAGCACCCCAGTACTGGGCCCGGTCAGGCCCTGTGCGCCCAGAGCAGCCCCAGTACTAGGCCCAGTCAGGCCTCCTCCAGGCCCTGGTGCCAGGGTACCTGCTGGCTCTCAGCCCACTTCAGGAGGGAATGGTGTTTTCTGGTGACTGGGGCAGGGGTGCAGAGCATCGCCCCCTGCTCAGCAGCACAGCCCCGCACCTGGCCAGGCGAGCCCCATGCATGGCGGGAGCCTGTTTGTCAGGCCACAAGGCACTCCGGGTGATGGAGTGGGTCACATCTTGGCCTGTGTGGGCTGTAGGGTCCTGCGGAGCACTGTTTTTTCTCGGTGGGACTGCACGGCGTTCGGGTTGTGATTGCTACCCCACCACCCTCCTGTCCCAGTCAGTGGTACACATCTGCCTCCAGGTCACCAACACACCGTGTGTGCAGCCACGTCGCAGAAGCTGGTTCAGCTCACACTGAAGTTAGTGGAGGAGCTGTGGATTTTTTAGCTCAGCTTGCCAGAAGCACGGGTAACAGCCATCTCTGTTACAAGGCTGATGACGAGGGTAGGACAAGATGAGCCACATGCAGCAGCGAACCAGCCAGCTGTACCCAAAAGGTCACAGCCAGCGCTGGTGCCGGCAGAGGAGGGAGGGTGGTGGTGCTCAGCCCTACAGGCAGGCTCTCCAGCCCTGCCAGCTGCGTGCTCAGAAAACTGAAGGCAGCAACTAGACCTTTAACCAGTTCTTTTCCTTTCCGGAGTTAGTTTGGTTACCCCATGGGATTTGTGAAACATGAGAGTGGATGTTTGCATCTTTTCCCACTCACAGTTGGATTACACAGGGTAGAAGAGCAGCTTCCGATTAGCCAAGAGTCCCAAACGCCCCGTGCAGTGCCATCTACCAGCTGTTCAAACCCTTTGAGAGTCTCTGAAAAGCATCCATGAAGATAGAGCATCCAGAGGCATCTTGTAATGCCGAGGACTGGGGTACCTTACCAGCATGGGAGATCAAACTCTGGGACCAATGTACTGGGGGCAGGTGGAGCTGCATCGAGGTGGTAAATCACCACTTAGTCGTGGTGGTGATGGGGGTGGTGAGGTGCTGAGAAATGGTGCACGTTGATGCCCGACTCCGTAACACCGTCCTGTTTCTCTGCAGCAATTCTCAGCGCTGACTGAAGTGCTCTTCCGCTTTCTAACAGAACCCAAGGAGGTAAGGCATGTGCAGAACTCCAAGAAGTGTGTGAATGCAGCTCTCTGGTGAGAAACATGCAGAGCTAAGATTGTGTCGCTGCTTTTTCTCTTGAACAGGTAGAAAGGTTTCTGACTCAGCTCTCAGACTTTGCCACCATGAATAAAATCAGCTTGGGCCCCCTGAAAAACATTGTCAAAAGTATTCTTCTGGTACCTAATGGTAAGTGATACATTTGCATATGCTACCCTGAGGCCAAAACTATTGCATCCGTCCTTGCGTGCTGCTAAAGTGTGTCTTCAGAACTGCAGTGCACTTGGTTTGCACAATAAGTGCTAAATGGTAGCTAATAAATGGTTTAGCATTTAAGAATCAAAAATTCTTTTGTTGAAAAGTCCCTGTTTGGTGACTCCGGCTTTGTATTCTTTACAGCCTGTCTGCACACACATTTCACAGGCTTAACTCACTTAAGTGTCTATACATTAAATGCAAGCACAACACTGTGACAGTGCTTGGTTTAACTTGTACGTGTAAATCCATTTTTGCCAGACCAGACTTATGTTGGCACTAAGTTTTTGTAGGAACTTCCATCCAAGTGACTCAGTGCTGTAATTCCTACAAGGACAAGCGCCGTTTGAGACAGATGAGACAGTGTACGCATCCCTCTAGGGTGGGCTGGAAACCAGCATAGTTCCACGCCATGTAAAAGAGACATCTGTCCTTGCAGTCTCGTTTTAGAAAAACACTTACGTGTCCAGCAGTTTCTCATTCATAAATAGTGGGGAAGAGGGGCAGGGGGATTCCCCTTGAATACCCCAGACTCCGGCACTTTATGAGATTACTCTGATGTTGTGGCTGCCGTTTGACATGATAATGCATCAAACACCTCCACTGCATGTTCATCCCATTGATCCTGCTTGTTATTAATAGTCTCTTGCTGCTATCCTTCAGTCCTGGGTTTCCCATGGCGTTCCTCAGCGCAGTGAAGCCGTACGCAACTGTTTCCTGCATTTCGTCTAAACTTTCATTCTGCTACTTCAAGCCATTTCTTCGGTGCAGGAGTAACACTGGATGATTTCCTTTCCTACAACTGTCTTGGGGGTATTTAATGTGGAATCGGCATTTTCCTCCTTTCCTGATTCTGGCCTAGGTGCACTCCGTCTCGTCGTTCCTGTTTGTCTGCGCTGGCTCCAATCCCGTTGTAACTTTTCGTTAGCTCTGGGATGCCACAGACAGTACCGGAACAGATTACAGCAGATAACTTTGCCTATGCGCTACACAGACGGAAAGCCACGTGGGCCTGGCAGCCTCTTTGAATTTATGAGATTCCTGCTCTTGGCTTTAGAGAACAGAATCCTTGTAAAGTTCCATGTGCTGCCTGTGCCCCAGAACAAAGGAGGCAGACACAGCAGGGGAAAGTGTTATATGCACACGTTCACACCCATAATCCAAAACACAGCAGGTAGGTCAAATTAGTAGCCTGCCAGCCTTAACAGTTCTCCTTTAACAAGCAAAGCTTCTATAGGAGGGAAAGCAGCAACTTCAAAACACAACCGCTGCTGCTGTTTCCATGGATACCTGCAATGAAATCTCTCCCGCTCTCTCGCAGCCGCTTCCATCGCCCTGACTTTTAAAGCACTGGGCATCTGCAAAGATACCGGCAGGCACAACTGTATTTCCTATCTCGAGGAGCTGTGGTTTGTTTCAAAACACAGTCCAGGAACAGAGGCTTTCTATCACAGGGTCTCCGTCCCAGCGTTTATTTGACTCAGTAAAGATTGCTTTGACGGAGTAAAAAAGTGATTTTTCTTCCTTGCATTGTTTATTCAGGTGCCCTGAAGAGGAATTTGTCTTCTGAACAAGTCAGAGCAGATTTTATTGCTCTAGGTAGGTCACCTGACTTTCACTAAATAAAAGATAATTAATTTTTATCACATGTAGTAATCTCATATGGTTTCTCCCACAGGCCTCAGTGAAGAGAAAGCCAGTTATTTTGCAGAACAGGTATTAATACATTTTTGCTTGTCTCTGAGCTAACAAAATGACGGTCTTTGAGTAGGAACTTGTAAAACCCCACTGAGCTACCGAGATGCGTCAGCACTTTGGGTATTTTCTTCAAAACCAGCTCAGAATTTTGAACAGATAACTGATAAGGATAACTTTGTCTAATGATACTTCTGGTTTGCCACGGCCTCTACCTCATGGCTTTAGTGATTCCTGCACTTCTGTGTGGCTTTCATTTGATTGTTTCCCTGCTTTGCATGCCTTGAGCCCTGGGGTCATGCAGTTACACGAACACATGACTTTTTGCGCAGATATTGTTACACTGAACCAGTGTTAAAACAAAAACAGTGAGTTTCATTTACAGAAGTGACAAGGCAGACGGAAATCCTAGCAGGACTCAAAACACCCTGGAAAGCTCTCCCGACCGCATTAGTTTGCCCCTTTGCACACCTCCACTTTGGGCTTCTGCCATCAGCCTGCCTCGTTTCTGACTTGTGTTGAAATTACAGGTAACATAAATAGAGGCCTCTCTGGATTGATTGCTCGTGTGTCTTTTGCTCTGGCAGTGGAAGGTGAATTCCCCCACCCTGACACGCCTGGCTGTTGGTCAGACGCTGATGATTAACCAGCTGATAGATATGGAGTGGAAGTTTGGAGGTAATAGAGCTAAAACATAAACTGGACGGGTTGGCAAACCCAACAGCAGCTCTCAGCTAAATAACTTTTTATTTCACAGTTTAGCTAACAGATTATCTCCCTTCTCTTCTTTCTGACTCACAGTGACTGCTGGGAGCAGTGAACTGGAAAAAGTGGGAAGTATCTTCTTACAGGTAAGTCTCCTACATCAGAGAGTTCAGGTTGTAGTGCAGTTAAGGAACAAGCTACGACCAGGCATGTGGGGAAGTGCTGGCTGCGAGAGGAACTAGAGCTAGATCTCACAGGAACAAACTGCAACAGTGCATCTGCTTCAGTCTTCTGAGTGCAACTGCCAGCAGATAGCAGGCACGCTGCTATTTGTTTCTCTTCTGAAGACATAATGTATCACAGAAGCGTAGCCCACTCTGAAAAGCTGTTCAAAAACCTCAGTCTAGCAAAGGTCATGCAATCTTGGGGAGGGTAGGGGAATCTGATTGTTTATAAGGACTTCCAGAGATCCTCGCGATGCCTAAGGAATCTATTCCTACAGTGACGCTTCCCAAAAAGCCTGTCAGAGATGTGTGTGCTTTGCAGTAGTGTGTCCGTCTGAAACTCACAGCAGACTCCCGCGCTTCTGTCTTTTCATGGCGCTTAGAATACAAGGTCTCTCTGAATTAAAATACCTCTGCTTTTTCTTCCCCCAAGCTGAAGCTGGTGATTAAAAAAGGGAGCCAAACGGAAAACGTATATATAGGTGAGTTAACAGTTGTGGAAAAGAAGCAAGCATATGAGTACGCGAAAGCGGAGCGGCAGCTCGGAGCTGCCGGGTGTTGCTGGAGGTGGGGGAGCTTTGGGCGCGGACCCAGCAGGGGTCACTGCGAGAGCATCGCTGGTGGATGCTGCGGCTGCTCCTGCCCGAGGGACACCGACTGTTGGGTAGTCTTCACACCTTTGCGTAAGTAAATATAGATATGCCACGGAGCCGTGAAAAGCGGTCAGAGGAGCATGCCAGATGAAGAAAGTAAACAATTCCCAAGTGTCGGTTGCTGTTAGGAGAGTCCTAGCCTGCAACCCCCACGCAGCCCAGCTAGTGTAAAGAGCTGCTGAGAGCCAAAGTGTCTAATCCTGCCTAGCTTAGGTGAACACGAGTTGCTCCGTGGTAACACCAGAATGACTTTTCCAACCTTCAAAGTGTAACCTGAAATCTAAGACTTTATGCCTTTTTTTTTTCCTGCAGAGTTAACTTTGCCCCAGTTCTACAGTTTTCTGCATGAAATGGAACGGGTCAAGACCAGCCTGGAAAGTTTCAGCTGAAACTGCATGAACCTGACCCGACATCTGTCCGGGATGTTTAATTTCTCCTTGTGGGCCTGCAGATCTGCTCTTTCCCAGCTGACTCTTAACACCCTGACGAGAGAAGACAAGGCTGCGCAACGAGCGCTGGTGTCACGGCCCAGAAGGACCCATCAATCCTTCAGAACCTGAAACTTTGGCAAGTGTTTCAAAGAAGCTACAAGTCCACTCATCTGTTTTTTATATTATTACAAGAAAGAGTGGTCAGAAATATGTGGATATTTGTATTAAAATAAACGCATTCCCATCCTGCTCAGTTTGTATCAGAATTTGGGTTTTTTTGAGAAAAAGAGAAATAGAAGGAAAGAATCATTTTCGAACTTGGAAGAATTAAGCAGAGTGGACAGGGGAAGCAGGGAGAGGATCTAGGCTGGCAAATCACTTAATGCTCGCTTCCGGGCCTCTCATTTCTCTTGTATCGAGAAATGGATTGATTACATCTTTCCCAATCATGCCTCATTATGGAAAAGTATCTCAGTGGCAGATGATTTTAAATCTTAAACAGCCAAACATCTGCCTCCATGCACAGGGAGAAAAACATCTCGGGGGGTGACTAGATAAATCAAGTTTCTGCGTGCTGGGCTCTCGCAAAGCAGCCCTTTAATCTGCAGTTTGTGTGACATTGCGCAGGTAGATCCAGCCTGTTCCCTGGAGGACTTACATCCAAACCCCACGGAGCACCGTTAGCTCAGTTTTTCAGTTGTCTTAACAGCGAGGATGAGCTCTTCATTGGGAAGCAGAGGGGTGCCCCTGACCAGACACGGGGCCAGTGGAAGATGTTATGTTCGCTGAGGTTCCTCCCATGTCCAGACCACTTAATTGTCCAGTCTCTCTTGGCAGCCCGAGCTCCCTGGAGCCTCCTCCCAGGGCACAGAGCGGAATGGAGTTCCCTCTCACAGCACGCTCCTTCTACCCCCGGGATTTCCTGAGGCACCTCCATGTCCCTGACGCGCTTGGTGGTCACAGCGCCGGGGAAGATCCCAGCAACATCCTCTCCGTTTCCAACCTACACCTGAAATAATTCGCTGTCCTGTGGCATCCTGCGAGCCTGCTGTGGGATGAGAAGCACCGCAGCTCCCTGTGCCTGCATCTGCTTCCAGTTAAAGCCGTGCACAGAAAGACAGTTTCTGGGAGAAAGGTGTCGCAAAGCTCCCTGCAACTCACAGCTTTACCCGCAGGTTTTCAGCTTGCGGAAAACTCAGCGTTTTCCTGCATTACATTTCCTGCGGTCCTGCACGAGTGACCAGAACTGGTAACGAGTATAGGCTGAACCACGTGTTTGGGAAACAGCGCGGGGAATCCTGCTGGCAAACCTGGGGACGGTATTTGCATATTTATTTTCCCACGTATCGGGCCATTCACAAGCATTTCAGGCTTTGTCACATGATTACGTTAAATTAAATAAATAAATCAATCCGTAGAAACCATGCTCTGCAGAATATTCCGTCTCCTTTTGGGTAGCAGGAAAACTATTTCAGGGAGGAAGAAAAGGGCCGAAGGGCTGCTTTCTCAAGACAAAAGGAATTTTTCTGCGTTACGTTTTCTGCTGCCTGTTCCTATTATTTCTCCTTGCCCTCCTGGTGCCAGGGCGGCACCACTCAACCCTATCCGGTTACGGCGAGAGGTGGATCACGGCCATGCTGGACAAGATGCCAGGCCCAGTTGTGGGTCAGGAATCCGCCTCCCTGCCGCGCTCCTCCTCCTGCCCGGTTGGGATTAAGCCGCTGTGGGGCTGACGCACGCCACGGCCTGCTGACCCCAAGCGCAGGGGTCACCTTCCATGCTGCTCTGCAATCCCCACGGGCGTCTCTGATCGGCGGCATTAGAGCGCGCTGCCGCCGCGCCACCGGGACGCGGCGTGACCTTCGTGCTGCCACCAGCGCACCCCGGTACCCCGGGAGAGCCCTTTCATCCCGTGCACTTGGCTGTGCATGAGTCGAGCTGGCAGCCCCGGCAGGGAAGAGGCACCGGGAGGGAGCCGGCTCCGGCAGCACCAGCACAGGGCGACGCCAACCGTGGGGGAACCAGATCGCCCTCCCGATCAGGCTAGCCAGGGGCAAGCACGGCGCTGGGAAACAGTGTGACAGCCATGTCTTTCCTGCACAGCGTGTCCCCGGCTTTGCTGCCAGCACACGGGGTGATGGCAAATGCCCAGCCCCTGGCGCTGGGATGTGGCGAGGGCAGCCTGGCACAGCCACGGGGAGGGTTGAGCGGGGACCAAGCCACAGCTGGGAGGGAACGGGCTGCCACGGCGCCCATTTTGCCCGGGTTTCCGTGCGGCCCCCGGTGCTCGGCGCACGCTGCCTCTTCCGGCTGCCCGTCAAGCCCAGCCAGCCGAGAGCTAATCTCCGCAGGACAGCGGGCGCAGGGGAAACAGGGGCCTCTTACAGCTTGGGGTGAAGCTAACTGTGCTCCTGCAGCGGTTTGCCTCCCCGAGGACTTTCTCGGCCCATTTCCTTTGGAGGTGGCCGCACCGCAGCCCCCTCGTTCCTGCCCAGGCCCCGGCTGTGCAGGGAGACATGGGCTCTGCCGGCTGCAGCAGGACACAGGCAGCTCTGCCATGGCGAAGCCGCAGCACAGTCGCCCCCTCGCATGCTTAGATGCTCATACAGCCCTGCTCACTGCAGCGAGGACCCTCTGCCACCTCAGGGACCACCTTATTACACCCCAGGCTGCCAAGCAGTCTCTCCTGAACCCAGGGGATGTGGCAGAGCGGTCCCCAGGAGCCAGGCTGCAACGGGTGCCGTGCTCCCAAGCATCCCACACACTCATCCCTGCCAGCCTCCTGCGAAACCGCACCGGAGCAGCCGGGAGATGGGGGCTGCACTGGGGTGTGGGGGGGTCTGTCGCTTCCCAGCACCAATTCAACGTAGTTGTGATTCTCAACCGTGGCAGATGCTAATGCCCACGGGAGCCGGGATGTTTTCGGATGCAGCATCTTCTCCCCACTGGAAATGCCGATGCCGTTCCCTTCACGTGTGAAGGAGCCCTCCCCAAGCCCCGAGAACAAAAGCCTCAGCAGCGCCCGCCACCCTCCCCCTGCTCGGAGGTGGCGGAGCAGATGCAGGCTCCGCTTCCGCTCCCTCCTCGAGCCCACAGGCCGGCGGGGAAGGAAGGAACCGGGGCTCGCTGCCGGCTCTGCCTGACCTTGAGCAGGTCGCGCAAGAACCGGCAGAGCTCCTGCGGGAACCCTCGGCTTTCGCAGACCACGCCGGGAGCCGCCCCGTGCCAAGGACTTTACAAGCTTGGTCTTTATCCCTGTCCTGGCTTTCCTGTTTGCGGAACAGGGCAACAAATCTCGGGGTTGGCCAACAGCTGGGAATGAGCCGTGGCTGGCAAGACAGGCTGGGGAGAAGAACCAGTGGGCAATGGTCCCGACAGGAGCCCAGAGGTGAGCCCCGTGCCAGGCAAAAACCACAGCTTGGGGGTGCAGCAACGTGTGCGAGTGCTCAGACCTGGCCCAGCTGAACACCAGCCCTGGGGGAGAGGAAAAGGCGTTGCCTCCCTGATGGCGTTAATCCCACACAGAGCGGCACGGCGGATGAAGCCAGTCCTGCCCCTCCCCACCCCACACCGTTCCCCTCCCCAGTTCCTCCAGGTTTTGGAACACAGCACCCAGGCTGTCACCGAGGAAAACCACCAGCTGCAAACCCCAAAATTTCTTTGTCTGCCTGGAAACATGGTGAGCATGTAGGAGGCGCCAGGGCAGAGCCACCACCCTGCGGTGCCACATGAGTCCCCTGGGGACAAGGGCCCGCAGGGCGTGCATGGGGCTCCCATGGCCCATGCTCCGGGGAGAGGCCCTCAGCATTTGCCTCCTTTACCGAGAGCAAATGGGCTCAGTGCAGCACCATGCCATTGCTGAGGACACGCTCCCCAAGAACAGAGTCCCCAGGGCTCCTCCTGCCTTGGGACAGGCTTCTCCTGCACCCTCCCTGCTCAGGACATGCAGGGAGGCATCCCACCCTGCCTGTGAAACTGAGCTGCTCCCTCCCATTCTTGCAGGAAGGGAGGGGAAACTGGTGGTGTCCAAGGCAGTGGAAATATTCCTAGCATGTCCTCTTCTCCTAAGCCTTGCCATCTCTCTAGGCACTTCTTTGTCCAGGCACACTGGGAACAATTGGGGTTGCTCAGCCAGACCGCAGGCTGTCGATCACCAGAGCGAATGAATGCTCAGGCATAAGGAACCCATCTTCTCCCGCAGCACCGGGAGGTGGCCACCAGAAACAGGGCCTGTGGCACAACGGCACAGGCAGCAAACAATTCCTGGGCACCGGCGCCAGTACCAGCCCTGAGAAGGACGGCAGGAAATCACCAGCCCATCCGAGAAACGGCAGACCAGGAGGGGATTGCCGGGCTTCCCCAGACCCCACAGCAGGGCTGGGGGCATGGGGCCGTGCACTTGGCACAACGCGGATGCCCTGACGGCTGGCGCCGAGGTCCCTGTGTGCACCCACGTCACCAGCCCTGAGCGCCCGCTCTGCGGGCGGCCGAGGAGAAGACAAGTCTCAGGGAACATTTCGGAGCCCAGCCCAGAGAGGAGCCCCCCCAACCTGCAGGCTCGGGACCTTCACAGCACCCTGAACCCTTGGTGCAGCCCTATCCAGGACTGACTGCAGTTGCCCTTCAGGCACAGCTTCGTTACCAGCACCCAGACCCGCCGTGACAAACCCGCCCTGTCCCCAACACCCCGGTCCAGCTGCTCCCCTCCGTGACACCCCGCGTGGCCGCGGGCTTATGCTTGGCGGGGGGAGCACCCTGCCAGCCGCCCGCCGAGGCAGCTCAGCTACCATTTCCCAGCGCTCCCCCGCAGCGCACAGCTCCATTTTATAGGGCTGCTCTGTCCCAGGGGCATCGCTGCCGCAGCGCAGCCGCTAACGAGGTTATCCCTGACCACGCCACCGAGTTCACCATGGAAAGAGAGGGAAAGCAAGGTTAACCCTTGTGCTGCTGAGACATCTCATAGCACTGGGGAATATCTTTGTTTGAACGCGTGCTCTTAACAAGTCCCAGCGGTGATCTGCTGCTGCAAAACACCGGGCGAGGAGCCCCCGTGCCATGCCCATCCTGGCCCCTGCACCGCAGCATCCCCCCTCCCGGAACATCCCCCACATCCATAACAGTGCTGAGCCCCGAGGCAGCGCCAGCCCTTGCACATGGTGCCCTTGGGCTGGGATTTGGGACAGCAGCCCGCGGAAGGACTGCGCGCATCCCCATCGCCAGCCGAGCCCAAATCCTTCCCTGAGCTTCGTTTCACGCCGGTGGTGGGTGGGATGGTGCATAACGCACGGGACACTGCCAGCCCGCGGATAGGAGGTGGTGTTTGACCAAGGCCATCCATTGGGAGCACTGGTACCCACGGGCACCGCGGCACCGCTCGCCTTTCTGCATGAAAATTTGGGGGCTGCAAGCAAGGTCAGGGACCCTTCCCTTGCTGGGACACCGCTTCACACCACCGCCGGGCTGGCCAGACCCGCCATCCCCGGGGGCTGGGGACTGTCCCTGCACGTTCCCCCCATGGCTGCATGGCCTGGGTGGGACGAGGGGTGGGCGCAAGCAGCGGGGGCAGCTCCATTTTCCCGTCTAAGCAGCCCCGCGGGGCAGGGTTTGGGGTGGGGGTCCCCAGGAAGGCCCCCCCCCGCTGTTTCCTCGGTGCCGCACATCCCTGCAGAGCCCGGGCAAACTCACGGCAGGGCGCTGAGCGCCCCCCCACTCCCCTCCACCCCCCCGCGGTGCGCAGCGCGGAGCAGCAGAGGGCGCCAGAGCACCGCGCAGCGCCGCGGATCCCCCCCACCCCCCGCCCCGACCCCCCCCCCCCCCCCCCCCATCCCCGCCCCCATCCAGCTCTCCCCCCTCCGGGCATCCCGCCCCGCGCCCTCCATCCTGCGGGCATCGCTCCCTGCATCCATCGCTCCCGTCCTTCCCCCCACTCCCTCCCCGAGGCATCCCGCCCTCCATCCCGCGGGATCTCTCCCTGCATCCCTCCATCCCCCGGGCACCCCTCCTTCCCCCCATCCACCCCCCCGCGCCTTCTCTCCCGGCATTGGCCACCCCTCTTCCCTCCGAGCATCCCTCCCTCCCTGCCTCCACCCCTCCGCTGCCCCATCCCTCCCCTAATCCGCCACCCCGTCCCCACCGACCCTCCCTCCCTCCCCTGCCCCATCCCGCCCCTCGCTCCCGGCAGGCAGGACCCCCCCCCCCCCTCCTCCGCCCCCAGCCCCCGCCCCCGCCAGCCAGCAGCACCATCCGCAGTCCCCACAAGCGCTTTCCCAGCCGGGAGCCCCCGGAGACACTCCGGGCTGGAGGGGCCGAGTGTCACCCCCCGGACACCTCCCTGCGCCGGGCCCCCCCCGAACTGCCCCTGCGGCAGCCGTGAGCACCGGCACCCACCGCCCCGAGCGGAGCCCCCCGTACCCTCTCAGCCTCCGGGCTGGGGGCAGGAGCCGTGTCACGACAGAGCACTCCCCCCCTCCCCCCCCCGCCTTCGCCTCTTTCCAGATTGATTAAAAATGCAATAAAACTGAAAACCGACGGTCGCTGTTCCCCCCCGACCACCACCACCTGGGGACGGCGCCTGAGCTGGCCCGGTCCCACCCCACAATGCGCCACATCGGGGCAGTTCATCAGTCAGGTTGGCTTTGCCAAGAGCAGGCTAAAAATAATAATAGGGGGAAACACTGTCTCGCTGGGGGCCACCTCACGGCATCTGGTTACCCAGCCAGGCAGGTTGGTATTTTTAGCTTCCACTACTGAGGAATTGGCTGCGTGTATATATATATATCTATATACACACATAAAAGTTATCAACCCACCATCTACATGGGGTGTGGGGACACTGGTGGGTGTCCAGGCCCCCAGTTGCAAGTGGCCTCCGCGGGGCCAAGCCCCGAGAAGGCAACAGGAATGCGGGACGAGGGGGTGGCCGGGCTCCCGCGGAATGCTGGACCCTTTGCAGCCACCCTTGGTGCAGAGCGGGGGACCCCTGGGGTCAGGCAGAGCCCCTCAGGCTGGCCTGGCCAAGGCTGCGTGGGGAGGGACACAAGGCTCATGGGGCTGGAACTGGAGCCCCCCCACGCCGGGCTGCGGGTGCAGAGCAGCTTTAGCAGAGCGCTGCCGGAGCAGGTTAAAGAGAGGGGGAGCACAACGCCTTTTCACCAGCTTTTCGACTTGATCCGTCTCACATATAAGGAAATTCTAAGCACACAATGCAGTTATTGAATAAAATTATGCTTTTTTTAGTACCTGTATGCATGTAATTTTTAAGGCTCTGCCTAGAAACCAACCTTACAGCCAGGAGCAGAGAGATCGGAGGGAAAAGCCAGACCAACCCTGGACCCCAAACCAGATTCAGAGGGTTGCGAGATGCGTGGAAACAAGCACAGCACCTCCAACAAGAGCAGCTTGCAGGTGACGCATCCATCCCTCGCAGGGGACAAGCCCCTTGCTCCTTCCACCCCAGGGAAGGAGGAAAAAGCACTCCTGGCTGGGGCAGGGACGCAGCAGGGAGGGCAGATGCCACAGCCAGCCCAGGGGCTGCCTCTTCTCTCATCTCCTCATCACCATCCCCCGTGGTGTCACTCCGTGCCCCTCCTCAGTCCCTTCCCGCAGAGCTCTGCCTGCTCCCACAAGGACGAGTCCTGCCTTCCCCTCCGCCATCTCGCTCACCCTCCAGGCAGCAAAGCTGAGGCACCGGCTGCTCCATCCGCACAACGCAGCGAGTGCCGGGCCAAGGGGCAGGACCCTGCAACCACATTTTCTTGGAGCACATTGTGCTCCCACCTTGCTGAGGGTGTCAGAAACAGGTGGCTGTATTAACGGTGCCATGAATAACTGCAGCTCACTCACCACAACCTCCCAGCCCGCTGCGTGCTCCTGCTCTGCCTCCAGCTCCAGCCTTATCCCCTCCTGAGGCTGTTCCCTGCCATGACGTGCCCTGCTTTCCAGCCCACCTTATAGCCTCCTGTCCCCAGCCCAGGTGCCCGCAGTTCCCAATCCCTCCCACCCAAGTGCTCCCCCATTAACACTTCTCCCTCCTGCAGCTGGTTTGGCTTTTATCTGTAGCTTTCCTCCCAGCAGGACTCCCATGAGCTGGGGGCACAAAAAAAAAAACAACACAACCCCAAACGGAGGATCTGCTGCCCGTGATAGACAGCATTGCCTAAACATGGCGCAACACAAAGGGCTGCGGAGCTGCTATTGCTGCTGATCCTTGTACCGCTACCCCAGAGCTGCCTGGAGCAGGGTCTGTCCTTGTAGCTGGCATTCTGCAAACAACCCTCCCCAGGGCCCCTCGGAAGGGCCAGGGCGCAGGTCCCCACTCCTGGCCGTGACAGACCGGCCGGAGGGCAGCAGGTACTCCTCTGTCACCAAACCCGGCTGCGGCGGCACCGGCTGCGGGTGGTGCCATCTGTTTGGCAGGCACAGCCCCGTGTCACGCTGTGCTGCAGGAGCGGTGCCAAAGTGGGGTGCCCACATGGGAACCGGTGTTTGAGCACAGTGACCAATGCCATTTTCAGCCCTGGTGCAAAGACGAGGGCACAGATGCCAGCAGCACCTTGCCCATCTCTGTGGATGAGCCCTGCGGGGGTGGGCTGCGGGCGCTGGGGCTGTGTGGACAACCTAGGGGGGTGCCAGGGCTCTGGCGGGGGGCAGCTCACCAGCCCACCCATGGCTCAGGAAGGTGGGCACCTTGTGGGGTCCCAGCGGCCAGCTTAACACAGGCATGTCCCAGTGAGGACACAGCGGTCACAGAGCTGGAGCGGTGCTGGGAAGCCTTGTGCCAGGCTCCATCCCGCTCCGCTTGCTCATGAGTGAAAGGATTTGTCAACAGGGAGCTGATGAGTCCCATGAGGCCACCCACTTGCCCGCCTCCCAGCACCTCCTGCCTGGCAGGCGGCCTCCTGATGGCGCACGGCCGGCCCAGGCACCAAGAGCCCCAGAGGGTCTGCACCCACTGTCCCACCAAACACCCCAGTGTTGGGTCCCAGATGCCACTGTCTGGGCAACACAGTGTCTCTGGAGGTGCTGACCCCATAAGGTGTTTCTGAAAGATGCTCACTCTAACCCAGCTAGTCCTTGGCACGCAGAGCAGCCACACACCACGGTGAGAGCAATATTCTTTCACCAGGAGAACAAGAAGAGCCCTCTGATGGCTGCCTTGTCCCTTGTAAACACCAACTTTGAGAGCATCAAATTACAGCCACTGCAGAGGCTCCAAACAAGATGGTAATCGGGAGCGCGGGAGGCACTGTGCCTGCACAGCGGGTGTCGCCGGGCAGCGGGGAGCACCGGGGCCCACCCCAGTGGCACCGCTGAGGCCATGACGCTCGCTCCTGCACCAGAGCACTGCCAGGGCCCAGTGTGAGTGATGGTCCTGCTGCCACCATGACCCCACACATTGCAGTGGCTCAGCCGAGCCCTAGGGCGTGCAGGAGCTCCCCTGCCCTCTGCCCCTGGCCCTGGCAGGACCATTGCCTGCATATCGCTGGGCACCCAGGTGTAGATGCAGAGGAGGGTCCCGGTGGGAACAGGGCCCCCGTGGCAGGGGAAGCACCATGGCTCAGCTGCAACCCCGTCAGGGCACGCCGCAGCTCTCTGCAGCCGTAGGTGCGCGGCATGGATGGCTCCCATGGCGAGGGCTGGGGTGGACCAAGCTCCCGTGGGACTTGACGTGCTGCTGCCGCCTTCCCACGCGGTGTCACGGCTCAGCAGATTCACCGTCCCCGCAGCCTGGGGTTTCTCTCCAAACCCCACGTGCAGCAGGGCCGGTGCCGGGGTTGCAAGCCCTTGTGCCACGGAGAGCTCGCCGCCGAGCGGAGCAGACCTTTTGCAGGCAGGCGCAGCCTGGCGGAGCGGAACCGTGCAGCTGGCAAAACCCTGCAGCGCAGGGCTCCCCCCTCACCTCTGTCCCTGCCTCCTCCTCGCCACCCACCCCCCCCTTCCTTCCCGCTGGGGTCCGGCCCCGTGATGCGGCTCTCCCATCCCCGGTGCTCCCCGACTGCGGAGAGAAGGAGAAGGAGGAGGAGGAGGAGGAGGAGGAGGCAGCCGGTACCGCCCCCCCGGGCAGGGCCCGAGCTTTTCCCTCCGGTGTCGGTGCCTCCATCAACCGGGATGCGCGGTACCGGCGGGGGGCCACGGGGGACGGCGGTTGCCGCTTTCCACGCCGGCCCCCAGCTGCCCACGCTGCGGCAGCTGGCGGGGTGGGCGGGCGGCGGATCAGCTGCGCGGTGAGGCCGGGGATCAGCTGCGATCCGCTCCGGATGGGCACCCCCCCCCCCCTCCTCTCCCCGGGGAGGGGCCGCGGGGACCGGGAGCGACGGGCGGGAGGTGACCGGCGGGGGCCCGTCGCTCCCGGGAGCGACGGGCCCCCGCCGGTCACCTCCCGCCCGTCGCTCCCGGTCCCTGGTGCTGCCCACCCTACCTGCCCGCCGCCCCTCCCGCCCCTCCCCGGTGCTGCTGGCTGCCGCCCAGCCCGGAGCTGCTGCTCTCCTTCCTCCTCCTCTGGCAGCCCTGTCTAATCTCAGAGGTATAAATAAATTTAAAAATGATATATAAATAATAATAATAATAATAATTTAAAAAAAAAAAAAAAAATCCACTCTGCGACTCATTGCCGTGGAGGAGCCGGAGGGGTTCCCCGAGCGGTGCCGAAAAGCGCCCGGCCGGTCGGAGGGGGGACCGGAGAAGCGCAGACGGCAGGAAGGAGGGAGATTATTATCCGTCCGAGCCCTCCCCGCATATTGCAGCCATAGCAACAGCGATGGGCTGTCCCAGCCGGAGTCTGCAGTGCAATAAAAGGAGAGAGAGGAGAGAGAGAGGGACGCAGGGAAAGAAAGAGCCGCGCGTTGCACTGGGCAATCTCCTAAGGGGTTGGCACAAACAAACAGCAACTGGAAGCAACTGGAGCCAATCCCCCAGCTCCCTTTGTAATGCTTTCTGACACAGATTCCCCCTCCATGGCTGACTTTGCAAGTTTGCCCATCCTCTCCTCTCCTCTCCTCGCACGGCTTCTTTTCGCCGCGACTAAATTATCCACGAGAGGAGGGACGTGCTGGAAATCCTAGTGAAAAAATAAAAATGTGCAGGTTTGTGCAGGCGGCTGCAGGCTGGCCGCCTCCAGGACTCCTCCTGCGAGCGAAGAGGGACAGGACCTAGTCCCAGGTCAGTAGCATTGAAAGTCCCTGGATTTTGAAACCACCGAGAAAAAAGCTTTTCCTGTGGAGAGCAGGAGAGCAGCAGGGTGCAGACGGGGCTGTGCCTGCAGCGAGCCCGCAGTGGGTGCCGGGACCGCAGTCTCTCCATGAGTGGCGGCTGCTGTCCCAGCACGCAGCACCCTGGGGGACAGAAGACGACGCATTCACTTCCCCTGAGAAATGTCTTGTTTAGGTGCCAGTAAAAAATATGCAAATCTGGCAGGGCTGGGCCTCCGAGCCTCTAAGGCAGCCTTCCTCCCCCATCTCTGTGGTGCGGTGGGAGTGAGCTGAGCCCTGAGCGGCAGAGGGACGGGAAAGGCAGGGCCGGAGGGAGCGTGGGGGCGGCAGGGGCGGCTGTAGGCTGAGATTTGGGATGCCACGGAGCAGGATGGTGAGATGTGCGCGGGATAGCGGCTCCCCCAGACAGCGGGCATGCGGAGAAGGCTCCTGCTCCCCGCAAGCCCGGGTGGGTGGAGCGTGCTGTCACTTTTTGGTGCTGGGCAAGCCCGGCATCGCTGTCGCAGAATTGCTGCCTGTGCTCTGATGAGTCAGTAACGGCACTGCCACATTTTCCTCCTACCAGGCAGCGTCCCATTGCGGGTCGGTCATGCTCCGCACCGGGATGCTCCCGCACACGCGGTGCTCCGGAGCCACGTGGGTGAGTGAATCTCCGGCAGCAACTCTCCGGGGAAGCCCCTCTGGAGCAAAAGGGCCACGCAGGGATGAGGACACTGACCTGCAACTCGGGCGAGACGTGGAGCGCCTGGCTCAGGCAGCGATCCCACGGGACACAGGCATGTTCCTGTGCCTGCGTCCCACCTCCTCTGCCAGACAATGAAACACTGCCCTCCTTCCCAAGTCGCAGCAGAACAAATAAAGCAAGCGCCATATGGTGCCAAGACACGTTGGAAATGGGGCCAAGCCCAGGAGGTAGGGGAGATGGCAAGCCTCCATCCCCACACCAGTCCCCATCTCGAGCTCCAGGCCGGGACTGGCCCTGGGGGAGCACTGCACCCCTTCCTCCTCCCCCCGCAGCCTCTGCCCCGCTCCCCAGGCTGTTGGGCACAGCTCCGCATTTCAGCCATGGCTTTGCAGTGACTCACTTGCCCTCCTCCCTGCCTGCAGTCTTGGGGAGAATGGAAACCAAAGCTGTCCCCAAGAGCCCTTCTTCCCGTAAGGGCTGGGCTAGGGACACGGGAGTCACCGCTGGACCGGCACTGGGGCACTGCCAGGAGATCACGCCCTGTGCCCTGCCATGGGACAGCATATGTCCTCCTGCCCTTCCCCAGAATTACAAATAGCAGATGCTGCAGATAGCTTGTCCCCTAAAGCCCCTGCAGCCCTGGGGCTGGAGGAGAGAAGCTTCCCCACAGCTGCAGGGCACCACGGGTACAGAACCCTCCTGTGAGCACAAAATGGCATTGTCTTCTCCCGCCTGGACACGCTCCCAAAGACCTGCATCTCACGGATGTCCCGTGTATTTTCAGGCAAGTCACCTCCAAGCACAGACACATAGCAGTGAGAAACCTCCCAGCAGAGCTAGGCATCTCCACGGCTGGGCCCTCAGAGGTGGCGAGTGCCTGCAGTTCCCTTACAGCCACCTCCCCGGAGCAGATCCACAACCTCCCCAAGCACCCAGTCCACCCCGGCTGCCTGAGGCTAGGGCCTGACCCAGGACAGCAGATCCCAGAGCTTCCTCGGGGTCTGGATGTGATGAGCTCCTGGGGGAAGAGGGGCTCCAGGAGCCCCCCCAAACTCTAACGGGTTCTTCTGCAGGTTTAGCGAGGAGATGCCAGCCTTGGCCATGCCCCCTTTGCAGAGCCAGCGTGGAACATACCCTTCTGCCACCTTCGTTTGCCCCATTCCCACTGCAACAGCCTCAGAGGGGGAAGCGCTTGGCTCTGCCCTCCAGGCTGACTGAATCAAAATTAGGATCTCTTGAAGGTTTTGTAGCCATGGGGCTCAACTCTAGCACTTGCTAATGTGAGCGGATCATTTGCACCTGAGTCATGCCGATGAGAATCACGTAAGTTGTGCAAGCAAAGGAGTTTATTGAATCATACACAAAAATGTAGGGATGATAAGGATCAAACAGGACCGGAGCAGCCCACACTTCTCTCCCTGCCATCCTCCTTTGTTTAAAGAGGCAGCTCTGCCTGACGGAGAGTCCCACCGACCTGGACCTCATCCCTACCTGCCACCAGCCTCCATCAAGGTGCTCAGCTTCTGGAAATGCTCCGCATGGACCGGCACTTGCGAAAAACTGCATGAAAATATTCTGCGTTGTTATTTATTGCCAGTGTTATAGATAACGGGAAAAGCAAGAGGCAGCCTTGTCCTGCGCAGCCTACCTAGACTTCTGCAGAGGGAACGTGGCCCCGGCGGAGGGTCCCGGCTGCGATGCTGTTTCTTGACCGTCAGCCGCGGAGGTCTGTGCTCGTCGTGGTCCCAGCTCCGCTCGGACTTCCTACCCCCCCACCACCACGTGTCGATAAACAGAAAAAAATTTACAATGGATGCATTGAAGTTCATAGTTAAGCAGAGTACGGCAGTGTCTGGTCAGAAGGGGAACTTCTGCGTTATTTTTTGCTCTTTTAATTCAGAGGTGGGAATTGGCTGAAACAAGAACAATGCACATGGCCGGATCTGGATTTTTTTGACACCCTCAGGGTTAGATTCAGGGCAGGGTTAAATGGCAGTAGGCAAAAGAACAGCAGCAACACCAGGAATAAAGGGGATGTGGGTGTTGTGGGCAGGCGTTGGTCACACAGGGTGAGTCCTAGGAGCAGAGGGAGGAGCTGCCGGGAGGTACGGGGTTAGGGCATGCCACGTCCCTGGAGACGGGCACTGCTGGGAAAACACGTGCAGCTGTGAAGTGAGGCCGGGAATCCCGAGGGGATCACCAGACCGTGGCTGGCAGTGGGGTCCGCCAGTGCTGCTCGTGCACCAGGGCCACCGAGGAGGTCATGCTCTGGAGCCCCTCTGCTGTGAGGACAGGCTGAGAGAGTTGGGGGCGTTCAGTCTGGAGAAGAGAAGGCTCCGGGGAGACCTTAGAGCCCCTTCCAGTATGTAAAAGGGCTACAAGAAACATGGGGAGGGACTCTTGATCAGGGTGTGTAGTGACAGGATGAGGGGTAATGGTTTAAAACTGAAAGAGGTCAGATTTATACTAGATATTAGGAAGAAATTCTTTAGTCTGAGGGTGGTGAGACCCTGGCCCCGGTTGCCCAGAGAAGCTGTGGCTGCCCCATCCCTGGAGGGGTTCAAGGCATCTGGACGAGGCTTTGAACAACCTGGTCTGGTGGGAGGTGTCCCTGCCCAGGGCAGGGGAACTAGATGATTTTCAAGGTCACTTCCAACTCTAACCATTCTATGATTCTCTGATCACCCTGCAGACAAACTGCCCCCCTTTCCCCAGCGGTGCCTGTACCTGGGGGACGTACTGGCCAGTCTCGGCGCTGACACCGCGGCTGCATGTCGAGGACGGTGCCTGGGCGCTGCAGGGGCGAGCAGCGTGCACAGCTCAACGCAGCAAGTCACCGAGCTGCAGGCGGTGGCAGCGCAGGCAGGGAGTCCAGGCAGCACTGCCAGCAGCAGCCACGGCTGCAGGCAGCAGCCTTCCCAGGGGGAGAAGCTGGGGAAGCCTTGGGTCCACACCATGATCCAGGGACCTTGAAGCTTCCAAGGCCATCGACCGGTGAAGATGGTCCCGAAGACGAAGGGGTTTGCACCGAGGGACGCGTATGCCCCAGTGCCGCGCCGGCTGCATCCTGCTCATCAGCAGACAGGTCTGGGGCCCGCGCCTGGCAGGAGGTATCGCGGGATCGGGCCCAGAGCAATCTGTTCAGATAGAAGTGGGTGGTGAATTCATGGAAATGGGAGAACAACTCCCCTGTAGCTCCAAAGCGGGGCGTTATCAGCGAGCAGAGCTCTAACGAGCCACGGAGAAGGCTGGAGCCCTCCGTGCCATTTCATCGCTGCTGCTGCTCTGCGTCGGATTTCCCAGGAGCCCTGCAGCCTCGGCCTCATTAATTATGCAAATGAAAAGGTGTTGCCAACGCGCTGCCATCCCTAGGTAGGATCCCTGTGACTGAAGTTGCGCCCCGAACGGCGGCCGCTCCCCCTGCGTTTGGGCAGGGAGGGTCCGGGAGCACATCAGGCAGGATGGATGTTTGCAATAATTATCCAGTCATCCCCTTCAAGTGTACTGCAGCCATAGCAACAGACAGATGTTCTGTCCCAGCCAGAGTCCGCAGCGAGCTGGGGAGAGAAGCACAAAAATTAACCCGTTCAGCCCCAGGACGACATACAATCTGCTTTATTCTGGGACCAGACCAGACTTCAACATCCCTGAGAAAATTCCAAGCGATCGGGCAAAAAAACAGCCACATGCCTCCCAAAGAAAACCAGCAGAAATCGCCCCAGTGCTCGCTCAGCCACTGTCCGACACAAAAAGTTGAATGGAAGAAGCAGCATCCCGCGGGCTGGTGGCCTGGCTCTGCCGAGTGCCCCAGCGCCTCTCCGTCCCGTTACAGGTAACGAGCTCTGCTCGTGCTCGGCGTCTCCTGGGGGCAATGCTGCAGGCGAGGCTCTCCAGCTCCGGTGGTAATGAGCCTTTGGAGACGTACGGCACCGGGGAACCTGTTCAGGGACAGCCAGGAGCAGCACGCACGCTCTCTGTGGTCTGCACCCACACAGCGGCCACAGCAGAGACCACGCTGGGCACCCAGCTCGGCAGGGAAGGGGACAGATGAGCCACACGGATGAGCATCCACTGCTAAGTTAACAGCTGTGTCAAAGCGTTTAAAGTATTAGGAGGTGGGATACAGCCAGACTGAAAAATAGCCGACATTTCATTATCCCGCTGCTGCATGGGTTTCCAGGATTCAGCCCGAGCCCGTTAAATCCCACCCAGAAATATCATCACAAGGGCCCTTGTGCCCACCAGCACACCAAAAACTTAAACCCAGCTTCTCCTGGGGGCCCTGAGGAGCAGGCAGCCCTCCCCAGGCACAAGGTCTCTGCTGCCTCCTCCCTCCCCACCAGCCAGTGATGCCTTAAAGCGCTAGCATTTAAATGTTTTAAGCTAAAGGCCAGACCCCCGCCTGGCAAAAGGATCGGAGCTGCCCACCCTGGCCGGGAGTCACCTCTCCCCTCCCGTGCCAGCCGTGCCCAGAGGTCCTGCAGAGGCGGCGGGGATTCCTCAGAGCCCAGAGCAATCCCCTGACCTCAGAGCAGCGTAAACAGGCTCATGGGAAAGCCCCATCCAGACGTTTGCAGCTGCAGATGCTGCTGGAGTGCACCCATGGTGAGGATTTCAAAGGACAATGGGACCGGGGGAGGACAGCCCAAGCAGATGTGGCTGGAGGGATGGGTTACACCTGGAGGAAAGGAGACAACCCTCTCCTCCTGGTTGGCGGAGCAAGACAACCCACTGCCCTGCACACAAGCACAAGTGTGAGAGGTCACAGGAACACAGTTTCACTTCCCAAACTGTAAGACTATTTTTAGTTCATTTGACTTCCCTTCTTGTCCTCTGCCACACAGACAATGAGAGCTCCAGCTTGCAGAGGGCATCCCCTCTCCTCAAGGCTCGTCTGGTGACAGCTTGTACCACGTTAGCGCAGCTTATCCTGGAAATCTGTGGTCTCCCGGTTGGGTTTTTTTCTTCTTTCTCCTGAAGAAAAAAAAAAAAAGGCAGAGAAGGGTAAATTTGCTGATCTTGAAGCTGAGGGAGACGTGGCATCATGTGCAGTCACAGAGGATGTGGGCAGGTGCCATCAGACTTCCCCACGCAGCTCTGGAAATGTAGCTCAGTCCTGATCTGCAGCTCCCTGGCTGTTCCTGTCCCAGGCTCCCACACAGCCCTGGCAGCTGGTGGGTATTTCGGTCCTCACCACAGCACCCGGGCTACTGCGCTCCTTCGGGGGTTTTTCCCCCAGGCACCTCAATTGAGCATCCACGCAGTTCGAGTCCCCTCTGAAGCCACGCTGGAGACGGAATAAGAAGGTGGGGAAAATATCTCTTATTTCCACAATTCCCCATTCAATTGGTAACTCCAGCTCCTCCACTTGTGTCAGTCCCAGGCCTCTCCCAAGCAAAAGCCACACCAAATAATGTTTTGGTGCTGTGACATGGACAGAAATCCTATAGCCTCCAGAAGGAATTCAGGCTCTTTGCTGGTTGCCCACAGCTGCTTTGACTTATTATCTGACCTGGATCTAAATTAGGTTTTGATTAGAGTCAAGAATAATTCTACTTGGAAAAATCTCACCGTTTAGGTTCAGAGTTAGCAAAACCTACAGGGGAATTAAAACTAATTTCTCACTTTGGGGACAGGGACCTGAAGGGACCTTAGATGATGCCCAGTCGCCTGCTGCGAGAGGCAGCCACACTGCGCCGTGTCGTTCATAACCTGACCAAGCTCCGCTTTCACAGCAGCCAGGTTCTCTCCCCACTTCTCTGAGATCGCTCCCGTAGAGACTGACGGCTCCGATGCTTGGTCAGCATCTCCTCATTTTGAGCGTGGGTTTATACATAGTCTGTTTATTCCTACTCGTTCTTGTGCCAAGGTGGTTTGGTCCATGTCCCTCCCTGGTTTCTGTCTCTTGATTGTCCACAAATGTGTCTTCTCTCAGCATTCATTTTGCTGACATCAGTGAGCCAAGTCACCTCCGTAACGCACTCTCCTTTCTCCTGAACAATCCAGCAAAAAACTCTCTCTGCAGTAGTTTCAGGCTAAATTCCCTCACTATGGCTAACCAGAACCAGACCGCAGTCCGGAGCTTCACCAGAGCCTTTATACTTCTCTGTACCTCCCTCGAAATGACTCTCCTGAGACAACTTGGGATAATTCCCCTTGTTCTTGACTGCATCCCATTGGTGGATCACAGGTCTCCCATTGGTGGATCACAGCTCAACTGTTGGTGGATCACAGCTGTCCCGTCAGTGGATCACAGGTCTCCCACTGATGGATCACGGCTCTCCCATTGGTGGATCACAGCTCTCCTGTTGGTGGGTCACAGCTGTCCCCTTGGTAGATGACAGCTGTCCCGTTGGTGGATCACAGCTCTCCCATCCAGCCTCGGATAGGTGAACGTCTCAGACGCAGGCTGTGCGAGACACGCAGGCTCCCTTCGTGTTTGATGGAAAGAATAAGGCAGCTCCAGCGAGCGATTCGTCTCACTCCATGATAAGCGTTTAGAGCACCAGGATGAATGGTTTCCGAAGGTGCTCATCATCGCCCATTGACTGTAGAGGCAGTCGAGACACCCAGCTAACACTGGCCGTCCGGCTTTGAATGACCAAAGTTACGAAAGCCAAACACATCCGTAGTGATCCCATAAGTACATTTCTCTATCCTTTCCCAAGGAAGCACTTCCAGCTCCCAGCAGAAGTGATGGTTAATAACTCCTGAGCTCACTTGGTGCTGCTCGGTATCAGGCTACGTCCACGGATGGGTTTAGTTGCCCTGTACCCACCCCTCTGCCAGCCTCTCCGATCTCACCCAGCAGCACTCAGGGGTATTTGGTAAATGGTTCCAGTTTGGGTCCTATTCAAGTGCAAATCCAGATGCTGACCAACAAAACCAGTGTTGCTGGGGACAGCGCTGTCTCCAGCTGGGACCTGTGGGGCGCTTGCTGCTGTCCTGCTGTACAGGACTTTTTAGGTGGTATTTGGCTGCCCTCATTTCCAGCTGATAAACCGCCCTTAAAACAGCTCTGAGGAGAAGGGTACTTTCCAGTTATCGCTTTCCCACGTAAGCTGTAAACGTAACTGTGGGGGTGTCCGAGGTGACGGCTGGGAAGTGTCCACCACTGCCACCCCCCTCATCAGCCGCTATCGGGGTGGGTGGGAGAGTCCCTGGCACAGTCCCGCACAGATTTGGGGGGGGGAGGGGGTCACTGCTCCCCCTCTTCCCGGACCCAGCTCTCCCACCACCATGCCCCACCGAGGATCCAGCCAGGCTCTGATGGAAGGAGCGGGAGCCGGGAGCAGAGGCTGAGGACTCGCTGTGCCCGTGGTGCCGGGGGCACGGTGACGACCGACCGCTGTCGCTGCTGAACAGGACGGCTGTGGGAAATACAGGGAATGCGGGAATATGGCTGAGCTGAATCAGTCCCTGCCCACTGCTGTGCCGACCCTGCCCTGATAAGCATCAGACACTTCAAAGGAAGGCCCGAGTGCCACAGCGAAAAAATGGGGCAGGAAATATCCTCAAAGGAAGCATCTTTCTCACTCCTGACCATCAGTTTTAGACTTACCTCTGAAGCATGGGTGCTTATCTCACCCTCCTCTTTCTTAAATCTGTACCTTCACAGGTGTTTCTCCTCCCAGCAGGCACACGGTCCTTTTGCATACACAAACACTCTCCGCGGTGATAAATTCCACTGGTTAGCTATAAGATGGGTAAAAATCATCTGGTTTTATCAGTCTGGATGACTCATCCTTCTGTTCATCATCCCTTTTTCTTCTACCTTGAGAAGGGACCTCTACACACACACCATGTACCTTCTCTGGACACTCACCGTGCTACAGAGGCACCGCAGCCTTCCCTCTTCATAGATTCATCGCATGGTTTGGGTTGGAAGAGACCTTAAAGATCATCTTGTTCCCACCCCCTCTCTCACAGGCAGGGACACCTCCCACTAGACCAAGTTGCTCAAAGCCCCATCCAGCTCCCGTCGCAGCTAAACTGCCCTGATGTCTCCAATTGAGCATTTTCTAGGTATTAGGATTGCTAATTCCTGATTTCCTTGTTTTCACCTACGTAAAAGAACAATCAGAAGCCAATACCATAGCCTGGAGTACCCCTACCTGAAAAAAACGTTACAAAGAGAACTAATGTCTAGTTTACATTTGTTGAAAGTTACTAAGAACAACTTTTATTTATATAATATAACTAGCAATGGACCTGGAGTTACCACTTGTTCGTTCCGTCTATAAAAAAACCTGCAGCAGACGCCCTGCGCTGTACGCCACCCAGTATCTGTCATCCAGAACTGACAGTTTAAGGTGAGCACCACCAAACACTTCCACTTTTTCCCCCGCCTTATCTATAAGGACAAGAGCGGCCTCAATATCATGCATTATAATCTGGCGTGTCACGAGATCGCTCATGCAGTGCAAGTTAAACCCTCGTTGAATCCGTGCTGGATTGGGACCTAAAATATTGACCTGAACACTCAGCCCCCGCGTGAGTGGTCTTCCCAAAATCCTCATGCCAGGGATAACAGTTCTTGGTTTGGCTGGCCTTGCCTGCCCGAGCTGGGGAAACTCCTGTCCATTCTCCCCAGAGAGTGACCCTCTGTACCGCTTTCTAGGTGGACCCCCAAACCCTCTTCATAGAAGGACTAGACAGATTCAGCTACTCACATCAAAGAGCAGACAAAACATTTAACTGCAACGATTAATAAATCAAACCAGGTGGAGGACAGCAGAGACCCAGTCAAAGGAAAGGCTTGCAGGACATGGCTCGCCACAGCTAGAGGACCAGGAGACAAGGACATCAAGCCCAGCGACTGCTGTACCCCGAACTAAGGTCATTCACTGGAAATAGCACGGTTTCCAGCAATTTTCTACAGAGAACAGTCACTGCTGGAGAGAAGACTGCTGAAGTCCTTTCCTTCCGTCAGCCAACCCCACCATTTGGCTGGAGCAACTGGCTCGCCCCAAGCCAACTATGCGTCCACCCAAACAAACTGCTGTCTGTGAGCAGGCTCAGGGAGTCTTGTGACCGACCGACCACCATGCATGGCCCCTCACTCCTCCCTCAGCCCCCTCCGCTGGTTCCTTCCCCTTTTCTGGGACAGACTCACATCCTTCAGCTGATGCCTTACTCTGCAAAGTGTCACTCGTGCCAAGGCGGACTGTCTATTCATCATTAAGGAAAATGTAATGCTTATCACTCTGCTTTGCACTGATGGAGCTAACGTTTGATGGTCATCACGACCAACACAGCAGTGATAAAACCCAAATTGGTGCTGTTCCTATGAAAATATCCAGGTTCAATGGACATGCAATCTCCTACCTCAGCTTCAAGTGGGTGGGCTAAGGTAGGAGAAGACTTCTGTCCATGCCTGCAGTGGTGTGGGAGGACATTCCCTTTTCCCGTGGCTCCTGAGCGGTTGAACAGCAAGGTGGGGAATTTGGGGAATTCAGTGATAACCTCAGACGGGGGAGGTCTGATCATGACGAAGAAGGCAGCACCACCCCTCGCTAGAGCAACTCCTCAGCAGAAGTGAAGTGTCCTTTTACTGTCTTCCTCACTCAACATCTCCTGCAGAGCAGCTGGACTCCAGTGCCGAGTGCTTCCCTGGCACTCCTGGACAGCCAACTTCCACCACAGCTCCTACAAAGCCTATTCACAGAGTTCTCATAGGAAATCCCACCCAACCCTACGGCCACCCCAGTGCCAGCCAGTTCTGGACACTGAGTTCAGCTGGTCACTGCTTCGTGCCGTGCAGGTGGGATGCCCACATGCTGTAGCAGGCTAAGAGCTGAGCCTGACTTCATCCGCAAAGCCTTTGGGAGAAAGTTGCCCACCAGACCCCAACTGTGCAGAACATCCTTCTCTTTTCTGCCATTTCCATCTCCCCCAGCTGCTCCTTGCAGCAGTGCCCTGGGAAAGCTGTGCTTCCATGGCTGACTGAGGCTTGAAAGGATGTCCGTCTTCTTTTTAGTGGTCAGCAAAAATACTGCAGTGCACTAGCAAGTTCCTGTAGGCATCCTGTATTACTTGGTAAAAACCCAAAAGAAGGAAGACCTTCTGCGCTCCCCAGGTCCCTCTCCATCAGCATCATATTGGGTCCAGTGCAAGCTGGATGGTTACACTGGGAATTTTTTGAGCAGTGCCCAGAGATCCAGTGGGGTAGAAAGGGTCAATATGATTTACGATGGCGCATTTCAATAATCAATTTCAATGCTCCAGTGTCACTGACATCCCCTGTTTTCACCATACCCTCTCTGGCATGGCTAACCCATGGCTCAGTTCCTACAGCATTCAATTCCCACCTTGGGGATCTGTCAGATGGGCACAGTGTGGCTGGCACAGGGTGAGAGGCAGTGACAAAAACTGCCCTTTGGCCAGTGAAGTGCCCTCACCTGCTCTCCTGCCACCAGCCCCGGACTTGCGGCACTATGGCCGCCTGTGTGCAGGCTGGCTCTGCCACCACCATGCCCTGCACCTCCAGCACCAGCCTCAGACAACTCCCTGACACATCAAATTCCTCTTCCAGGTTCCCACAGGCTCCCAGCTCCTGCTCCTATGTCCTCACGCTGGCCCTATTGCTGCTGACAATGCAGGCAGCCCTCAGTACGCACCGCTGCCATGCCCTCAACCAGCATGGAGCAGGCGTGTGGCACTGCCAGGTGGGCATGGAGCACACACGTGGCACTGTGGGGAAGGCATGGAGCACACGTGTGGCACCGCTGAGCAGGTATGGAGGACATGCGTGGCACTGATGGGCAAACTGGGACCACACGCGTGGCACTGCCGGGTGGGCACGAAGCACATATGTGGCACCGATGGACAGACTGGGACCACATGCGTGGCACTGCTGGGTGGGCATGGAGCATACATGTGGCACCAATGGACAGACCAGGAGCACACACATGGCACTAATGGACAGATGGGGACCACATGTATGGCATTAGTGGACAGACTGGGAGCATGTGTGGCACTGATGGACAGGGAGCACACATATGGCACCAGTGGACAGACTGGGACCACATGCATGGCACTGATGGACAGACCAGGAGCACACATGTGGCACCGTTGGGTGGGCATGGAGCATAGATGTGGCATTGATGGACAGACCAGGAGCACACGCACGGCACTAATGGACAGACAGGGACCACATGTATGGCACTGATGGACACACTGAGACCACATGCGTGGCATTGACGGACAGACAGGGAGCACACACGTGGCACTGCTGGGTGGGCATGAAGCACACAATGTGTCACCAATGGACAGACTGGGACAACATGTGTGGCACTGCTGGGTGGGCATGGAGCACACATATGGCACCAATGGACAGACCAGGAGCACACGCATGGCACTAATGGATAGTTGGGGACCACATGCATGGCATTGAAGGACAGACCACGAGCGTACATGTGGCACCGCTGGGTGGGAATGGAGCACACACGTGGCACCAATGGACAGACAGGGACCACATGTGTGGCATTGATGGACAGACCAGGAGCACACGTGTGGCACTGCTGGGTGGGCATGGAGCACATCCATGGCACCGATAAACAGGGAACACATGCGTGGCACCACCACGGCACATGCGTGTGACTGCCGGGGAGACACAGAGCCACAGAGCCACAGCTGCCGACTGGGACGGGCTGCCCCATGTCGCCCCCCGGGCCAGCTGTGACCGCCCACCACCACAGACCCCTCGGAGATGGAGAAGCGGGACCGTGGCCCGAGCTCCCCCCACCTCTTTGCCCCCCGCTGCAGTGGCGGGGCTCGGTCACGCCGCGGGACAGCTGCCCGGCCGCAGCCCCCCCGCCGGGACAACAGGGAGGATGCTCTCCCGGCTCCTGCCCAGGGATCAGGCGCAGAGGGTGGGGGCGGTTGCGGGGGAGCGGAGCGAGGCACCGGGGCCGGGGTCCGGCCTTTGTCTCCCTCTCCGGTGCTGCCCCGGGGCCGGGCTCGGGGCGGGGTGCGGCTCTCCCGGTCCGGCGGGACAAATCCCAGCCGCTACGTTCAGCCCCGGTCGAGGGCGCTGCGGGGCGATCCCGGTTATCCCGGCTCCGTCCCGTTCGTTCCAGGCCGTTCCCGGCGGGGCGGTGGAATACACCCCACCACCACCACCCCCCTTCTTCACCACCACGGTTACCGCTGCCCCCGCGGCTCCTCCCCGGCTCTGCGGCGGCTCGGCAGGTGCCCGCCTCCGCCCCCGCCGGCCCGTCCCGCCGCACACGTGCGCCCGCGCCCCGCCGGCCCTTTGTCTGGGACCGGCACCTGGACCCGCTTCCCCCCGCTTCGGCCGGTCCCCCCCCCCCCGCTCCCCGCTCCCCGGGCCGTCCGGCCCGGGGAGCGGGGAGCGGGGGGGGGGGGACCGGCCGAGCGCATCCCACCGGCGGCGCTGCGGGAAGCGGTGGGCGGCCGGCGCGGAGCACGAGGGAGGCGGGGAGGGGGGGGAACGGCGACCCCGGAGCGGGCTGGCCCGGGGGAGGGGGGTTGTGTGTAGTGGGGGGGGGGGGCCCGTCGTCGTCGGAGCGGCCGCTCTAACAGGTGGGATCCCGCTGAGAGGAGGAGGCGGCCGGAGGGGGGCGGAGGAGGCAGGGACGGGCGGGCGGGCGGGCGGAGGGAGGGAGGGAGGGGGGACGAGCCGGAGCCGCCTGTGATCCTGTGACAGGAGCGGCTGCTGCTGCTGCTGGCGCCGCCGGTGCCTCCCTCCGCCCGGCTCGCCGGGTCGCTGTCCGAGCCCCCCGGCCACCCCCCCCCTCCCCTCCCCCGGTTCCCTCCTCCTTTCCCCGCTCCATCCCGGGCCGTCGCCCCCGCAGACCGTCCCGGGCCGCGTCAGCGCCAGCCGGGCTCACCGCGCCGCCCCGGCTGCCCCTCCGCCCGCTCCGGGACAGGGCGCGGGGCCGCCGCCGCCGCCGCTACTGCCGCCGCCGCCGCCGTCGCCGCCGCCGCCGCCGACCGGGCGATGCCGAAGCCGCCGCTGCTGCTGCGGGGGAGCCGCCCCGGGGACAGCGAGCTGGGGCGGCAGTTCCGGGACTGGTGCCTGCGCACCTACGGGGACTCGGCCAAAACCAAGACGGTGACCCGGAGCAAGTACCAGCGCATCGCCGAGGTGCTGCAGGGGGGATCCGGCTCCGGCGGCGGCTCCGGCGGGGGGGAGAAAGGCAAGTTCCAGTTCTGGGTCCGGTCCAAGGGCTTCCGCCTGGGAAACGGCACCAGGGAGGCGACGAAGATGGGTCAAGTGGTGGTATATGTGCCGGTGAAAACGGGAACGGTTAGTGCGCTCCGTGCCCCGGGGGGCTCTGTGTCTGTCTGTCTGCCTGCCTGTCCGTGTCTGTCTGTCCTCCCCAGGGGTGCGGGCGGGGGGGTGGGGTGGGGGGGGTTGCCCCGGGGCGGGGGCGGGCATCCCCGGGGCCCCTGTCCCCGCCACCGCCACCGCCGCTCCGGCCCTGTCCCGTCAGCACCGGGCGGCCCAGCCCCGCCGCCGGCCGCCGGGAGCGCGCATGCCCCATGCGGGGCGCGACGCGGGGCCCGGCCGCTCCCGCAGCCCCCGCCGCTCCCCGGGGCACCCGCCGCGCCCCCGCCGCCCCGACCCGCCCGGGATGCGGATGGGGAGAGGCGCCCGCCCGGAGCCTCGCACCTTCCGCCGACCCCCACCCCCGCTCCATCCCCATCCCTGTCCCCGTCCCATCCGGTGCGGCCGCCGTCCCCGGGCGCTGCCGGCGCTGATGGCGGGGGGTGGCGGTGCCCCGCGCCCGCCGCCGTGCACCTGCCCCCGCGGGGGGGCCGCGCCGCCGCCCGGTGCGGGCCCCGCCGCCCCCTTTCCCCCCACCCCCCCACCCCCCCGCCCCGTCCGATCACGTTCGCCCGGCATTTCCCATCCGCCCCACGGCCGGGGACAGGTCTGCAGTCAAGGGCAGAGAGCGGCGGGGAGGGGGCGCCGGCACCCCCCTTTCCCCCCCCCCCCGCCGCCGCCGCGCCCTGCCCGCCCGGCCGCCGCGCCGAGCGGAGCGGAGCCAGCCCGGCCCGCTGCGGCTCGCCCGGCCCCGCCGTCCCGCGGCGCTGCCCGCCCCGGCGCGGCCGCTGCAGCCGGTGCCCTGGAGGTGGGGGGGTGAGGGGGGGTGCGGGCAGCGGCAAAGCCCGGATTAGGGCAGCCCCCCCACACACACCCGCGGGCCGCCGTCCCGGGAAACTCCCCCGCCGGAGCCTCATTGTTCGGCGCCCCGCCGGGCCGGCGGCGCGGGGCGCACCGGCCGCCTCCCTCCCTCCCTCCTTCCCTCCCTCCCTCCTCCGCCCCGCCGCCGCCCGGGGCTGCCCCGCCGCCCCCATTGTTCCCGTCCCGAGCGCGCTCCGCTCCCCGGCGCGCAGGGAAACGCGCAACTTTCGCGCCCCCCCCCCCCCCCCCCCCCCCCGGCCCTGTGCGCAGGGGTGCGCCCGGCGCGGCGGCGCTCCCCCGGTCCCGCTGTCCGGTGCGGGGGGTGGGGGGGTGGGAGGCGGGGGGAGACGGGACAGGGGACACGGCCGGCCCGCCGCCTCGCCGGGGGACCGCTCCGGGCCAGCGGGCACAGAAGGGCTCCGGGAGGGATTTTTTTTTTTTTTTTCTCCCCCCCTTTTTTTTCCCCTCCCCGTCCCTCCCCTCCTCTCCCCGCTGCTGCTGCTGCTGCCGCTGCTCTAAAGGGTGCAGTGTTTTCTGTGCACACACAGACTCCAGCATTGATGTGGCTGGAGGATGCTTCCATTGAGGGCAGCCCATCTGTGGCAAATGCTTCTAAACGCACTATTTACCTCCCATCTGGTCTGCCTTATTATTGGGGGGAGGGGGAAGGGTCATTATTTCTCCCTTTCCCTTCGTGGTGCTCAGAGGCGCCTTTCTTTCTCCCCTTGCAGCCCCCCTCCCCCATGCCATGCCCCAAAAAAATTCTTCGCAATTTTTTTTTTTTTTTTGAGACCTCTTTGCAGCCCTCCTCTCCCGCTTCCCCCCCACACACACCACCAAAGAGCCCCTGCCGAGGGCGGATGAGGAGCGGTACCCCCGTTCCGCAGCTATCACACTTCCCCCGGGTCCTCTCCATCTAGCCGGCGACTCTATCCCAGATCTTCCAAATGCTGCAGAGTCATGGTACCCCAGAGAGGCCGAGCCAGAATCCCTCGACCCTGCCGCTAGCTAGACGCCCCCTCCCCTTTGTCCGGGAGGGGGTCCCTAGGGTCAGCAGCTCAACGAGGCCGGCGCAAGCCCGCGTATTCCCAAAGGGCTTCCGCACAGATGAAGTTTCAGCAAAGGAGCGTGTCTAGGCCCCCGCATCTTCCGTGGCAGAGTCCCTGCAGGCTACAGATAGGAGATACACCCAGGCTCCTGTGAAACCAACAAACAAAAAGCAGGCATGCCCTCGGGGGACAACTGAATTTTCCAAGGGGCAATACCGCTTATTTCCCAGCGCCTGCGGCGCCTGCCGGACGTTTGGGCTGGGAGCGCTTTGCAGAGCCACTGGCTGTAGGGAACACCAGTCATCCCGCTCCCCCAAATCCTCTGGTGCTGGGTCTGTAGAAGTTGTTGCCTCTGTCCCGGCCCTCCCCAGCCCACCATGCCCCTCTCTGCCAGGAATCCCGTGGACAGTTTCAGATGGATGCAGTTGCTGCCTTTTGGTTTTGCCTGAAAGTGGCTCTCAAATTTAGAGATAACTTGTCAGGGATTTTCTTCAGCTCCTGATAATTCAGTGCTCCCCTCGTCCTCGGTGGTTTGGGCTGGGTTTGTGGGTGTATTTCATTTCTCTCATGCATGGAGTCAAATAATTCCTGAAGCTGATACGAGCCTTTTGCTCGACAGTAAAGCGTGTATGGTGGTTTAATGCCTGTTTAGCTGCTTTTCCCAAATACTTCTGGAGTGGCATTTCGGTTGCTTTCTCCTGGCTCTGCTCTTCAGCAACCTGATCCCGCTCCTCCTGTCCGCTCGTCCTTCTCGGAGCACATCTGCGGGAGGAGCAGCGTGCTCGGGACTGTCCCACAGTTGAAGAGACAGGCAAAGCACAGCACCCAGGCGGGGTGCATCACCGGGGAGGGGGGGGGGAGGCAGGGGGTGCGCACTGCTCTGCTGTATCTGCAGGTCACTACAGGAAATCGGAGGTACCAGGAGTGAAAGCTAGAAGAGAGGTGGTAAAGAGCGTGTAGAGGGCAGCAGTGGGGATAAGATCTTTCCTTCCCCTGACAGGGCTGGGGCCACTCATCCTCTGGAAAAAAAAAATATTAAAAATTATCCCAAATGCAAAAAATAATAACCCCCCCTGCAGCAGCACGGTAGAGATTTTCCTTTTGGCTTAACGCATCCTGAGCTGGTTTGTGCATTTTCTGCGCATCTGTAGCGAAAACATAATTAACATGTGGTTATTATTTTCTCTCCTGAGTAACTTTCCCTTGCCCTCCTCCAGGCCTCTCATCAGAACAGGCCTAATCAGATTTGGGTGGCTTGAGAGCTGGGACTGTGCACTGAGAAGGGGGCATCTGCCTTAGGTGGTGGTCAGAGCAGATGGTGGTCTTCTCAAAGAATGCACTGGGAATAGGAACAGCAGTGCGGACGGATGTCTGGCACAGAGACTGTTCAGATTTCTTTTTCCCAGATGAACATCCCAAAGATGCTGGACATTTAACACATACAATTAAAAAACCCCTCCGCAGATAAACACATGAGGTTTAGCAGTGTAGGACATTGTTGTCTGACAGCCCTATTCAGGTGTGGGCTGGATGCTGCATCCTTTAGGACAAGGTGTTGGAAAAAAACGCATTTAGGCTGTGCCGAGGAGGAGGAGGAGGAGGAGCAGGGTATATCTTTGTGTGCTACTGCAGCACAGACAATGGATACAGCCCAAAGTGTCCAGGTCTGCCCTTCTTTCACATGGGTAACGGGGGCTAAGGTGTAAAACACCTCCTTATCTACAGACTGGACCAAACCCCGGCACTGGATGCGCAACCCCTCTCCCTTCTCCCCAGATTTGCTAAGAACTGTGGGAGAATCTGTTCGTGACAAGGTGCTAAGATGCGGTTCATTATAGTCTCGTGTCCCTCTTGTCCTAAGCATTTAGCATCATTTAGACAGTCTTTCTCATACAAATGTGGAGTGAGATGGAGACACACTGGCAGGCGTGGGGAAATGGGCAGCGTGTTGGTGATGAGGGGCGCTGGTGACAAGGGGCGCTGGTGACAAGGGGCGCTGTGGCTGGGTTTGGCTGTAGCAGCAGCAGGGTGTGCAGGGGAGGGTCAGCCTCAGACTCGGGATCGGGCATTGTCCGCGGGGAGAGGTTACGTGTCCTCTCTACATCGATGCCGTACTTCACCCGTGCCTGGTGGGAGCTTGTCACAACTCCGGAGCGGTGGCCAGGCTCGCAGGACAGATTCATCCTGGCAGCCCGTGATGGAGGCTGGAGGGCTGCGGGATGCGGCAGGGGGAAAGCCTGGCGTCAGACGGGCCCTTCGGGAACTGTGCGGAGGCTGGGGGATTGGGTAGGCTCTGCAGCGCTTTTGATTTGTCTTTCCTGCTCCATCCCTGTCCCCGGCAGAGCTGGCACGAGGTTCTGGGGTTCCTGTGGGCGTTACTGAAAGGCTGAGGACATTTGGGCGGGTGGGTTGGTGTTGTACAAGTACAGTTCACCTGTGCTGGCTCCCCCGGAGCCAGATGTTCAAAATTATTTCACAGTTGTGCCTGGTGAAACTCACCCGAGCAAAGGTACTATCGCAGGGGGAGCGCTGTAAAAAGAATTGACGAGACCAAAAAGCAAAATGGATGGAGGCCTTTCACTGACAGCAGGAACAGCATCACAGGGGACACCGGATAAATCTCACAGTACAGCCTATCCCTAAATACGTTTTAGCTCCAGAGACAGGGAGTGCTGTGATGCGAAAGCCGCGGTGCCAGGCCTTAGGACAGCACAGCTCAGTGGCAGAACGCTTGAGCTGAGAAGCCAGGCATGTTGGAAAGATGCTGCTCCAACAGCTAATAGAGGCTACATTTTTCCTGGTACAAGTACCCTTCAGTGCCCATATTCAGTGCCCCAAAAAAGCTGCACATCTATAACCTCTAAGAACATTAGTCAACAGAAGGTTTTCACTATGTGAATAACCACTTAGACTTTCTGTGGACTTCAAGTGATAAAAAAAAAATAAATCAAGCCTGTTCAGAAGAGCCTTAGACAAGGCAAATGGGCCTGAGGGTATTATCTGAGAAATTGTCTATTACTTCTATAGCACAAGCCTTACTTAGAGCATACAGAGCCTTCACCTGCTATGAAATAGCCCACCCCCGAGCATGTGGGGCAGCACCGGCTTTTCCAAGGAGCTGAACCGATGGCAGGTTTACGCTGAAATGTGCACTTAGGAGACTGGCACGATGCTGGCCCAGGTGCGCGGTCCCATCCAGCCCCATCTAGAGAAAATCTGCTACGTCGATATCCCTTCCAGATTCAGCTCCAAGTCTGCACCACGTCAGGAGCAGTTTTTATTTCCGAAGCTGCTCGTGGTAAGAGTCACAGCAGTGATACCCAGTCCTCTGGGCCTGAGAGCTGGCTTAAGCTCACCAGGCAGCAGCAAAAGCCTCCAGCACCTCAGCAAGGTGAATTTAAAGAGCTCTGATGATCTGCAGTTACGCAGACTGGCAGAATGAAGTTCCTCACCCAGCTGGGAGCAGGAGAGTTGGCAGCAGAGCCCGTTTCCAGCTCCTGCCCACTCGCACCCCTCTGGGACAGCCTGCTGAAACCGCTTCTAGGGATAAGGGGGGAAAACAGCATCTAATTCAGTCCTTCCTTTTTTTTCTGCCAAGGCTCCAAGCCTGATTATAAGGCAGCCCCACCGTGGTTGTTGGTATGGTGGTAGAGCGCACATGGTGCAGCTCCAGCGGGAGACACCACCATCCCCAGACAGCCTCAGCCTCGGGGACTGGCTCTGGACGTAGAATCATAGAATCATAGAATGGTTCGGGTTGGAAGGGACCTTAAAGATCACCTAGTTCCAACCCCCCTGCCATGGTCACCAGCGCTTGCAAGACCTGGAGTCATATCAGCAAAGGTCCCACATCCCACTGCTCCTCCTGGGCCCAGTCCCCTGATACATGTCTGACTGAATGGTTTCTAAAAGAATAATTTCTCTCTACCATCTACACTGTACATCCTACATGAGTCCAGAAACACCGACGGCACTGCTGATCCGAGAGGAACAGCTTTTTTTGGGTAACTTCCATCCGGAAGTTATCTCCCTCACCCCACAATTGCTTTCAGATTGGTGGTTCTTGGCGGGTATTGCTCTGAAGAAGGTAAAAAAGCAAACAAATGAAGCACAGCTCTGCAAGGCCTTGTTAAATGCATCTAAAATGGAAGGAAATCCAGGTCTGATGAGGGGCCGTTGTTCTGACTCTTCAGGTTATGTCCTGCCTTTGCAAAGGAAGAGGGGTCCAAGCCCTCAGGGCCCTGAATGATGGAGGAGCTGAGGGGATCGTCTGTAAGAGCGGTGTGTGGGCTGTTCTCAGCTCTCCTCACGGGCCGTGACTCAGAGGGGTTCGCTCTGACCAGGGGAATTCGGTCGCTGACTAAGGAGAGCCACAGAGCCCCGGAGAGGTGGCCACGCTCCTTTCAGTGAGGACTTTCTCATGAATCTCTTTGTCCAAAGCATTCTCAGCAATAACCTCCTGCTAATAGCATTTCTACAGTCTGCTCTTACGTTAGGCCTGACATGAGCAGTCTGTGAACTACATTTTGGACAAACAAATGGCGGGGAAACCACGGAGGCGCAGAGGAGCATCGATGCGGTGTCCGTTCACCCGGCCCGCACGGATGCTCTGGCTTCCCAAAACCTCGTCCGCATTGCTGTGACAGGGGAACGCACGTTCATATCTCTTTCTTTAGTGCAAATTAGCAGTTATGTTCCCCTGATCTTATATCAGCTGTGCCCGCCTCTAAAGAATTGCATCAAGATGGGCCAAAGCCACCCCTGAGTTTCGGTGCCTGGTTTAATTAGCTGATTGTAGCGAAGGCAGGTACCTGTTGGCCAAAATCATCGTCTTTGTTGGAATGCTGCTGACTTCCACTTTTATGGCGGGTGCCAAAGAGCAGCAATTTATTTCAGGAGAAATAGCTGCAGACTGCGTGTGCGTGTACATGGGAGCAGACAGTAAGAGCAGAGGTTTGGCGTAAGGGCTTCTTCCCTGCGTGTCTGAGATGAAGGCAGCGGAGTTAAGCGGAGGGTGGTTGTGTCTTGCCAGTGCGGTACGGGGCCTCTCATGGAATGACAGGTGGGAAGGCGAGATGCTGTGTGAATGGTTTCTCTCTGTCCTTTGCTCTGCTTCGGCTCAGCAGCCCAGAGGGACGCGTTTCCCTTCCCACACACAGGCAGAGGCGATGCTGGTGGCTCAGGATGGACCGTTCCTCGCCGAGAGGGAGGGGATATTCTGGGGGAGACGGGGTAACTCAGTCTCCGTGAATCAGAGTTTGGGCTTTCTGCTTGCCAGAGACGGTGATGGGTCTGTGTTATGGGAATCTGTGGGCTAAAGAATGATGTGTGATCAGGCACCCCCCCAAAAAAAAAAAGGAGAATAAACTTTGGGACTCCTGGCTTGGCTTGCATTTGAAGGAGTGACCTCAAAGCAAACCCTGAGTCATCTACTCATCCATGCTGCCGAGACATCCCAAACCTTCTGGGTTTCGATGCTGCAAGTACCGTTTGCAGAGGTGCCCAGTTACCCACAGGGCGTTCCAGTTTGCAGTCTCACAGCACTGGGACAAGCAGCCAGCCCAGGGGAGCTGGTCCCTTGGGGACACGCTCACATTTATCATTCCCATCAGTGGTTTGGATGCTGGTTGTGCGGCTCCTTGAGCCGGGACCAGGCATCTCTGCCAGGTTGGGAGGAGGCCTGTCTGCTCCCGCTCACCTGCGCTGGGCGTTTTGATCCAGCAGAAAGCCCTTGAGCTGGTGACAAAGGTCTGGATGTGGGCTGGAAAGTACAGTCCTGTCTCTTAGCAACTGGTTCCTACCTCTGAGCTCTCGGAGCCGTGTGTGGGACAGAGAGCATCAGTCACGCTCCTGCTGCAGCAGCAACGCGCTGAGGAGGGGATGGGGGATCAGGCCGGCTCCAGCCACCGCCAAAACGCTTAAAGAAGCTCAGGCATTTCTAACACAAGCAGTCATCTGTGAGTCCTAATCAAAGCTTCGGTTTAATTGCTTTCCTCGTGCCCTTCTCTGCACGGGGAACGGAGCACGGATTGGCTGGCGGTGGCGGCTGCCTGCCAGCTACCTCCAGAGGCTGCTCCGTGCTGCCCCGGCTTTTTTTGGTCACAGGGGTGGGGACCAGGGAGGGAGGAGGAAGAGGGAGGACACGGCCCATGTATTTCTAGAAAAATTAGATGTCATAGGGTCCTTCCCTGAACTCCCCTGCACCGCACTTGGGAATCCCCCGTCCCTCTTACGGACATTTGCATTGCTATTTTCTCTCTCGGTGCTCGGTTCTGCTGTTTCACCCTCATGTTTCCTCCTCCTAACCAAAAGCAGCTCCTCTCTGGTGAGCGTTTCTCAGAGGCTCCCTTGCCAAGCACAGTTTCATAAACACTTTCACGAATCCTCTGCTTTGTCCTCCTAATTAACCATCCAATTGGCCCCCAATGGAGCCTTCACCTCTCCTGCGAAGATCCTGCTTGCGCAGATTATAACCTGTCAGCTGCCAATTTATTCCTCACGCAGAGGGCAGGTTATATTAATTGTCTGGCTTCCCTGCCCCGTTTGGTTTGCCCTCCCTTTCTTCAGCTCCCAGTAGCATCCCTGTTTGGAGACACAGACTCACAGAAAAGCAGGGGGACCCAGATGTGAAGCAGCTCGGTGGGACCCATGTGTCCAACCTGCCGTGATGTAGCTCTTAGACCAGATGTGATGGGATGTTGTTGGCCTGTGTCAGACCTGAGAGAGGGGTCTCTGTGGATGGATTACCACGATGGAGCGTTAAACGACACACTTGACGTCTGCTCCCCCCACGTGTAGTCTCAGTCAGGAGCTCAAAAAAATCCATTTGGCCATCCCCGGTTAATGGGGAATCCTTCCTGGGCATCATTTACAAGTCAGAGCTCAGATTTTGGAGAGTTGGGGTCCACCTTGTGTGCTTACGTTGGAAACATCCAGAATATGGGGGGGGGGTACCTGAATGCAGGGAGAGGTCTAACAGATTTCCATCGACATCTCTCCCCCATGCCCCCCCAGTTCCCTCTGTAGGACCCCCCCACCCTTACAGAGCCGCGTGTGCAGCCCAGAATAAACGCGCGCAGGGACAACAGTAAGCGCCTGCACTCACCGAGGGCACCTGCCATGTGTTTTGCTGGGTTCCCACGTTGGGAAAGGGGGTGATGGAGTCCAGCCTGACCGTCGTGGTTCAGCACCGTCCGCATTTAAGGCGCCGTATTTTTGAACCCAACGCGCGCTCATGGGGAGCAGCAGCAGCGAGCGACGTGGTGGGGTAAAGCGGGAGATCGGCATTTCCAGGCTCCGGCACCACGGACGGGCTGTGCTGAAGCCATCGCAGCTTGGCAGGGCTCAAGTCCTGCCTTGCCCTTACCTGGTGAGGAGGCTGGATTTGGGGAAGGGAGGGCGTGCAGGCGCTTTACCCCCCACGAACGGCTGCTGAGCTGTCAGCGTTTTCCTAGAGGCACATCTTGCTGTTCCTGTGGGAGTCTCCAACTGTGGCCCACATACTCAGAATTGCCAGGGAACAGGGAGCTGACACTGGGATGCCAGGCATCCAGGGCTCAGCCTCTCAGCCCAGCCTGACCTTGATTCACTGTAGCATCATTTGTAACTTATTTTACATAATTTTGCTTGCCGTTGACGAGCTGAACTGCCGCTGCTGCTCTGTGCCGCCTCCTACTTAGTTTCATTTTGACATCCCCGTGTCCTCGCTGTAGGTGCGATGATGCTGCACGGCTGCCCTAACGCTGCTGGGTCTATTCCCAGGAAGAGAGGGGTCACCTTGCTGTGACAGGTAACCTCATCACTTGTTACAGTGCCTCGTCCCCCTCCAACTTGAAAGATTTTGCTTTGGTAGTGATCTTTATTAGATTAGTGCCTCAGTGCTGGGGAGATGGCTCACGCTGATAAGTTACTTCAAGAAAGAGCCAGCTCTAAACATGTTTGAGTTTGCGTTATAGCTGTATATTTTCAATATCTTTTACATTTCTAGTTTTAGATTTCTCTCAAGATGCTATGGAATATTAACCCTCTTCTAATTATAAATGCAGTGTACCAGTTTCCCCCCTTTTTCCCACCCCTGCAGCTTCCCCCCCACAAATCACCTAAAACAAGGTTCAAATGATATTAAGCAATAGCTAGCCATCTTTACAGATTTATTACAAAAAAAAACCAACCCACAAAACCTCACATTTTAACTCCACCTATTTCAAAACAGTAAAAAATACTGCAACGTTATAATAATCCCCAAATAATAATGTCCGTGGTACCGTCCCTGGTGGCAAGCCACTGTGTGACACTTCTCCTGCGCCGGTGGCATGCTGCAGAGCCGAGCAGTGCCATGGTCCCCAGTTGATGGGTGGGAAGACGGTGGCCCCAGGGAAGCGATTTTCTGGGCAGGTCAGTCAGATGTTCAGCCTTTCTCACCAAAACCAAGAGAAATGGTGCTCTGACAGTGTAAGAGACAGTCTGTAAATTCCCTGATGAGGGGGATCCACAACCCCCAGTATTTTGTTACCTTTCAAACATCCTTCTCGCCTGCCCTGTAACCCGCAGGCAGGGCAGTGCCGGCTCCCCGCTCCTTCCTGGCAGCCGGGCGCGGGGTCACGTTTATTGGGGAGCGCTGCGCTTGCCTCTGCGTGCCAGATCCTGTGGCTCTTGCCGGTAGGCAGCCCGCTGCTCGCGGGGAGGCAGCTCTGCTCTCCTGCGTGGTGCAAAATGTCCTCTGCCTCCCAGGCGGAGTAGGCATCCGAGCAAACCTCTCTGCCTGCTGGGCTTCTCCCGGTCTGGGATGGAGAGCAGCACCCCGTTCTCCATCCACCAGATCCTGCGTTCACCCACCTCCCCTTGGCACCAGCCGGCAAGGCAGCCCCGCAGCAAAGCCCACCTGGGCCCTCTCCGCAGCTGGAGAGAGGGCTGCCATTTCCAGGCTCGCCCCTCCCAGGCCGCCGTGTTTTCATTCCCAGGGCTGGGAGCCGGGAGAGGAATAAGTCGAGGTCAGAGCAAAGGCCTGGACCCATCCCGACAGCTCAGCTGCGGCTGCTGAAAGAGCAGCTCGCTCCTAAGAGGCGCCTGTCCCCCCACTGAAAGACATACACCTCAGCTTTGTTTGCCGTCTAAAAATAATGCGCCCAGCTCCCCCTCACAAGGAAGTATTTACTTTGCAAAAAAAAAAAAAAAAGTATTGTGTACAGTTCTGGGTAGAGAAACAATGCAAATGCACCCAGCGCAGGCTGGTGGCCGGGGCCTTGGGCACACCGGTCCACCGGCTCCTGGCCTGAGTCAACGCGTAGCTTTGGGAAAATGACTTATTCTTTGTGCTTTGGTTTCCCCTGGAGAAATGAAGTCTCCTGGGCTGGAGTGAAGCTCGGCTGATCAGCAGAGCCGGGGCTGGTTTTACTGCAGTAAGTAGGACTGTAGCTGGAAGCGCAGGATGGGACTTCATGTTTGCTTGGTGGTTCCCGGGAAATGACATAAATGCTTAGCGCAGAGAAAACATCATCAACATTTCAGCAACCGCTTTCCCCCCAGTTTTCAACCAGAAATGATCAGAAAAATTTCCCAGCAAAATATTTCCAGGAGAAAAAAGAGCAAAATCTGTAAAGGAGACTATTTCCCATATTCTTCTGATGGGTTCTTTTTATTATGAGAAATACATCTGGTATTGTTCTCAGCCTAGCATTTCCCCAGTGCCTATTTCTAAGGCACGCACTGTGCCCGTGGCATGAGGGACAAGAGGAAGAGGGAAGTTCGAGGAATTTAGCTCTTCTTTCTCCTCGCAGCATTAGCAGAGGGAGCCTGCTGTGGTTTAACATATCCCCCGCAAAAGCTGCTTTCATCCTACACCTAAATACCATGAGGAGTGAACTTCCTAAAGCCCTGGAGAAGTCTAAATATAGAAGCCAATCAAGGACTGACTTCCCAGAGATGAGAAGTACCAAGAACAGTTTCTTGATCAAAAGTTGTAAGAGTCCATATTGAAATAAAACGTCGGTTTTGGTACTGAGGCCTGTGCAGAAGGAGTAGTTGCAGAGGTGGGCTGTGCTGCCTGTGCTCGCTGCTCTGTCTGCCAGTGGTACCACGGCGCTGGGTGCGGGACGCAGCCAGGGAGGCCGTGGGCTGCCGGGGAGATGGACTCGAGGTATCGTCTCTGAAGCACCTGACGGGGATGTCTCTGACAGGGGTGTCTCTGACGGCACGGCAGCATTTCATCCCTTGCTGCATGTCGCAGTTTCTGTCTGACTGCTTTGTCCTGTGCACGTTGGCTCCTCGTCACAGCTGATAATTTTTTTCTAAAGAACAGACATTTCCTTAGAACAAAACACAAGTTGTAGAAATTAGAAAGGCGCCTTAAGGAGAAAAGAGAGCAGAGTGCTCCAGGTAAAACACAAACCCAAGTTTGCTGATCTCAGAACAGGTATGTGACGGCACCTTTGCGCATGCGGCAGAGGGAACCACCGAGGGTTGTCAGTGCGGGTGAGGGACAGCTGATTGCTGCAGAGATAGCGCTGCCAGGCAAGGGCTGGGGAACACGCAGTCGTGCCGTGGGGTGGCTCGCTCCAGTGTGGGACTGGGGAACCCTGATCCTGACCCGTCTGGGGGAAGGCGGCCGTGCCTCGCTGCTGGCGGGCAGCAGGAACGCCAACAGAGTGAACCACGCTGCGTCTCTCCTGCATGCAGGGGAGGTGACCTTGAGGGGCAGCTCGATACAGCTGGCCCCAAACCTCCCGTTCGGGTGGCCCGGGGATGAGGGTGACAGCAGCCCTTCCAGACAGCAGTGGGAAATTAATGTTTAACATACTGGGGGGGGGAGATGCTGTGGTTGGGAGATAGGGAGATGAACGCTTTCATGTGGGAGATGCAAGAAGAGGTGAGGGCAGAGGGTCTGCTCCCCGGCCAGGGAACAGAGTGCAGCCATTATCAGGCAGGGCTCTGCTGGCAGGAAGCGGCTTTTGACTCACAGGAAGCTGAATTCGGCTGGTATCGGCCCCTCGCGCAAAGGCCAGGGGAGCATTTTATCTACCGTTGAACACAGCAGATGGGGAAGCGGTCGGCGCTCCCTCCCATCCTTCTCCTGCTCCAGCACCCCCTACCCAATGGCCCTCCCGCGTCCCCCCTTCTGGAAGGGGCAACTTTTCTGTGGAGCAGCGAAGCAGGGGCAGCTTCCCAGGCCCCAGGGGAGCTGCCAGCCCTGCTGGAGGAGGCAGAGATTGTCCCTGCCAGCCGGTGCCAGGGCAGAGCCAGGACCTTCCAGGCGTTTGAGCCCAGCCCAGGCAGGTACTGGGTCTTCCAGCAGTGCCCACCCCAGTTAATCTGAAGAGGAGCACACAGGCTTTGGACAGCTGTCTCCCTGGCTTGCAGTGCAGATGAAATCCCCCCAGATTCTCCTAAATCAGAAAATCTGAGGCAGGGAAGGGCTCGCAGGGACGGGGAGCCCTGTGCGTGGGGCCTGCTGCTCGTCCCTTGGCCTCTCCGTGGAGCTGCCCCGGGCTGGGAGTCTGGTTTCGCGCCAGGGCGGTGGCAGCTCGCAGGGTCTCAGGGTGGATGGAGGTCACCGCGGAGGGGATCGGATGGCAGCTGCCAGCCGCAGACCTGCTGCCCTGCAGAAAACCCAGTTTGCTTGTCAGTGCCGTAGTTTAGCTGCGAATCCCTCCGGTTGTGACAGTTTTCACACGCAGGCCGGGCAGCTGAGGAATGGAGGCAGGGGCCTGGGTGGCTGGGAGGGGGAAGGAGCCGGCTGGGTGGGGGGAGGCCGGCCATGGAGGCGTGCGGGTGCCGCTGTGGGGCTCCAAGGCAGGGCAGGTCCATGTGGGAGCCATGGCAGGGCTGCCAGGAGAGCGGCAGGGAGCAGGCGGGACAGCCGGCGCCTGGGGCGGCGGGAGCCTGCCCGGTCCCCGGGGCCAGCCCACACCCTGGGGTGCCTGCAGCCGTGTCGGGGCCCTGCCCGTGTCCGGTCGGGGCCCTGCGGGCGTGAGGAGGCGGCGGCGGCGGGCCCGGCCCGGCCCGGGGGAGCGGATTACCGCCGGCAGCGCGCGGCCCCGCCGGTTGCCATGGTTACCCCGCTACCTGCCGGCGGGGCCTCAGCCCGGGCCGGGCGGGGGGGGGGCGGCCTCCCCCCTTCCCTCCCTCCCTCCCCGCCGCCGCGGCAGATGTCACCGGGCCCCGCCGCCGTACGGGGGCTGACCGGGCCCCGTCCCCGTCCCCTCACGCCGAGCCGGGCCGCCCCCGCCCTGAGGCCCTGGCCCCGGGGAGCGGCGAGGGCTGCTCTGCGGAGGGCGGGCCGGGGGAGCGGGCCCCGGGGGTCGAGCGGGCCCTCCGGCGGGCAGGAGGGAGGGCGGCTGCCGAGAACAAAGATGCCGGGGCAGGGGCTGGGCAGGCGAGCGCTGGCAGCGCCATGGCCGGTCCCCACGCCTGCGGTGGCGCAGCCCATCCTGGTGCCTCGCCCCAGGGCATCTTCTTCTGCCTGAAATGGCTGTCGCCTCTTCACCGGGCACGCTGGCCTCGGTGATGAGGGTCACCCCTGCGCGGTGAGGTGACCCCGGCCCGAAGCGGCCCCCTCCCGGCACGGCCCTCGGCTATAAATAGAGCCCGGTTGCCCGAGAGCAGGAGGTGGCTGCGGGAGAACGGGAGGTGAGGGCGCTGGGTGGGCAAGATGGAGCCGGGGAGGCGCGGGAGGGACCCGGGCACTGGGGCCATGGAAGAGGCTGGAGGGGGTGGCTGCGGGGGGCTGCTGCGGTGGGGAAGGGGGCTACGGGGGCTGGTGAGGTGTGAGGAGGAGGCAAGCGAAAAAATGTGGGACTAGAGGAGATGGGAAAAACAAAGGGCAGCTGGGGAGGAAAAAGACCTGATGGGGAACCTGGAGGAGAGGAGGGAGAGCACTGACGATGCTGGGAAGGTGGGGAGGAGGCAGGAGAACGTGGCGGGGGCGAGATTTGTGGGATGGGATACGCAGGGATGGATAAGGAGAGACTGGAAAAGGGGGAGACAAACTAATGCTGGGCAAATGTAGGGAAAAGGAGGATGCCTGTAAGGTGGGAAAGGGACTTCCTCTCCTCAGCACCTGAAATGCCGCCCGTTCCCAAATGCTTATCTCAAGGCTGAGCTTTTGCTCCTGAAATCTTTTACTCATTTTGGGGGCAGGTGACTTCCCATAAAGCCCTGGCATCAGGAGGGGGTAAAAGCATCCCTTATTCCCATCCTTCTTCCCAAATTAATTTTTATTGCTTTTTAAACCTTAGGGTTTTTAAGCCGTTCTGAGATATTATGGGCTCTGACTCATGCCTTGAATACTCGTGAGCAATACGGGGTGTGGAAGGAGGAACCAGAGGGGCGTGGGCCCCTCTGAGAGGTAGGCTATAGTGTGTGTGTCCTCTTAAATCCTAGGTCAACATTTGGTTATATTGCCAGATATAAACCACTGTAATCCTAGAAGCACTGACTTGATACAGCTTCTTATATCCAGTGGCTTTGATACCGCATGCATCTCACCTACTTCCCAGAGCTAAATAATCATCACGGGGAGAGAAGTCACAAGGCTGATGAGGGGATGGAGAGATGCAAAGAATCAGGGGAGGGTCGCTGCAGGGAATGGGATGTTGAGGAGGCAGCTCCGGCGTTCAGCCAGGGTGGAGAAGGCAGCGCTGGAGGTGCAGAGAGGCTGTAGTGATGCCCAGACCCTGAGGTTACCTTAACTGCATTCATTCTGAAACCGACGAGGAAATAGGGAACCGCTGGCCATGCAGGGAGGAGGGTTTTAGTTGCTTGAGATGGCCCTGGAAATAGTGATTTGCGCATGGGGTTGGTTACAACCTTAATTTTGAGGGCTGCTCTTGTTGCATCTGACTGTGCTTTTCTCCTGATGCATTTTTCTTTGTCCTGTTTCTGTAATTATCCTCATTTCAACCTTGCTCTGAGGATTATTGGTCAGTAGGAAGCCTCCTAATGCCCGTTCCTCCTTGGCAGGGGAATACCCATGCCCTCGATTAAAGCGAAACTCCCTGAATGGTGACAGAAAAAATTAGATCTATATTCCTCAAAGACACTCCCGCGGGGGGAAGTTTCCCGACCCTCACCACAGCAGCACTGCCACCCTGCCCCTTGTGTTCATTCTCAATATTCTCTTTGTTACAGCCACCTTTATATACGGCTCAGGGCTCCCTGGGGAAGGCAGAGGTGGTTTGTATTGGAAAATCCTTGTGCCCGTGTCCTGGGTGATCGCACCGCCCTGTCCCACTGTAGTCCATGCCCAGTAAGGCAGTCTCTTTTCCGAAATTGGGGTGAGGAGCCAACTTTAATAGGCAACGCTTTACATTAAAGCCTGCTTCCCCAAGAAAATAGTCTAACAGGAGGCGGTCCCTCTAAATGATTGATTTTTGAGAGTCCCTTGACTGGTGGCTTAAGAACAGCATTTATTCAATCTATAGACCGTGTAAGATACACAAGAGCCCAACCTCCAATAACAACAAAAAATGAAGGGTAGAGGAGTGGGTGTTCCCTTTGCCTGCAGACCTCTGCCAGCCTCCGCCTGCATTCACAGATGCCTGAATGCACGTGAAAAAAAGATAGTTTGCAGGTCATTGAGATGTGCAGGTTGCTGCTCACCAGCCTGGTGTGTACCAGCCAGACGGCATCCAAGCATACCTATTTGGAAAGCGGGCCTCAAAGGGACGCATTGTGTGTATATATATGTATGTATATGTGTATATAATACATATATTTATGTATATATGCAGCTGTCTATGCAACAATGGCATTTTTTCAAGGAAAAAGCTAAGCGACCTCTCAAAGCCTGGCCCTTTTTCAGTACCCCCTGCCATTACAGCAGCCTCCGATTGTCTCCATTAGCACTCCCGGCTCTGGCGCTCTGTGCTGGAGCACCGTTAGCAGCTGCCGGGTACCAAAGGCTGCCTCCCCTTCCCGCGGCGCACCCTGCCAGTGTGAGCTGACACTGACGGTGCCAGTCAGCTCGGAGGAGCACTGCTCCCCACACTTCCCACTCCCACCAGTCTGTCACCACTGCCGTGTGGCAGAATTACTGCCTCCTGCTCTCCGGCACATCCTAACACACAAAGAGCTGTGCTGCTGCTGCCAGCGCTCAGCTGCTCTGCGTATGCGAGAGAGGGAGGGTGCCTTGGAAAGGTCAGTGCAGGGAAGGAGGGCGATTCTGTCTCCTTCCTTTAGGGGCCGTATCCTGGCATCGCAGTGAAACCTTGTCCTGCCGGTTGATCCATGTTCGTGGGGATGGCAGCCAGCGAGGGTTGTGGGGCTTCACAGGGTGGTTTAGTACCATGTGCAGGTCCAAAGAGCTTCCTCTGCCTGTTCCCTGCCTAGCAAAATCATCCTAAATTATGAAAATTGAATTTCTTCATTGGTTGTGACTCCACTCTGGACTCTTCCCTTTTTTTTTGTTCCTGGCCCAATTTCACTGGCAGCTTTAGCAGCACAACAGCAGCAGCCGCCACTGCCCTGGCTACAGCAAGATCCTCCCTGGAGCACTGTTTAATTTATCCCCCACATCCCCCATGCCCAAGGCAGCCCGGAGCTGGAACACTGCGACTCTGCCCCCTCCAACCGCATTAGCCCCGGGCCAATCTTGTCACCCCTGTCACCCATCGCTGACACTAACTCAACTTGCCTGCACTGTTGTAGGGGGCAGATGGACTGTCGGAGCCCGAGGGCATCTCTCTGAAACGCGTGGCGGTGGTGGAAGATTTCTTTGACATCATATACTCGATGCATGTGGAGAGCTCGTCGGAGCCAGGCAAAGCACCCAAACATGCCGGGCAGAAGAAAACCTACCGAGCGGTGAGACTCCCCCTTCGCGTGCTCCGGGCAGCGAGGGGATGGGAGCGAAGGGGCAGAGGGGCCGTGGGCATCCCATGGGGAGGGGGACAGGGATGGGAGGGCAGGTAGAAGCAGAGTCGCTGGCGGGAGGCAGAGGCGAAGGACAGTCCTGTTTGCCTGTGCGGGGAGGCGTGAGAAAGGAGTCGTTTAAAGGCAGAGCAGCTCTGCTTGGGAGACGGGAAACTGGGCTGCAGTGGCAGCACGATGGTACGGCTGCTTGGAGAGGAAAGATCAAGTGAATCATACAAAAACAACTCTACATGTCTGCGGGGAAAAAAAAAGAGAAACGCTCAGTATTACTGATGGACAAGGGGACGTTTGCCCAGTCCCCTGCGCACTCTGCCCTGCGCCATCTGCTTTGTCTCTGTCGGCCAGAGGGAAATGTCTCACCTGGGTTTTGAAGGGCAGGAACAGCCAGAAAGAGGGACTAGGACACGGCCAGAATCTACCCCTCTTCCCCAGTGGGGTGGATGCTCTCACCAGCCCATGGCTGGGCTTCCTCTGTTGCAAAATGGAGGCAGCCACCGAGCTAAGTCTCATCAGGTGCTCCGTGGATGCTGAGAACCAGCTCTATCCATCCTGAAACCACTCTAGTTAGGTCAGGAATAATTTAGCTTGAAGTGTGCTTCTCCAGGGAGCTTGCTGTTTCTCCTGACTCTGCAGAGCCCTTCAATGCAAACATTTGGGCTCTCCTTTTACAAGAAGAGCTGAATTTACTGTCCAAAACTGAGCTACTCCCTTGAATCCTACAGCCCTAAGGACCAAGTCACTTAGAGACAGAAGTGGCTGGCTGGTGGCTCGTGTCTCTGGTGTATACATCATCTTGGAGAGGTCTGTGCAGGCTGCCCTGGTCTCTGCCATGATGCCTGAGATTATGCAGGGCTCGATGGCTGCCAGAGCCAGCTCAGGGGTGGAGTCTGCCCTGCCTGCCTGTGTCCCTGGGTTCAGCCACGGCTGTCTGTGCCGGCAGTGACCGAGGGGCAGCCCAGTGCCCTGCAGCCCCCCACGTGTGGTGGGAGCCCCCAGGGAGCGGGGCTCTGTGCTCACCACTCGTGGCACCACTCCATGCCCTGTGCATTCAACTCCTGCCCCTGCGGCACAGCCCTTGCAGCCAAGGGCAGGTGACCTCTTTATAGTCCGGGGGGGGAGCAGCCCCACCAGCACGACCACAATTCAAAAACTTTCCACTCATTTCCCCAGCAGACCACGCCGACCCTCCCCTAATTCCTTCAATTCAGCCCTCTGGAGGACTAATCTGTGCCCTGCACAGCCTCGGGGGAGCAGGCTGGATCCGTCTGTTTTCCCAGGCCTGCTCGCAGCAGTCAGAGCGCTTCACGCTCCACCCCTCTGTCTCCCTCTTGAGCTGAGATCATCACATTAGCAGCGTGTATCCCCTCCTGACCTGGCAGGACGCTGCTGGCTGGGCTGGCTGGCCTCGCTCATGCCCTGTCTCCCTGGAGCGCCTTTGCAGCCGGGTCTGGAAGGTGAAATGCTGCATAGCGGCACCCCGCGCCGTGGCTCGGGTGCACAAAGGGATGCTGCTGGGTGGTCAGCTCGGGAGGTTTCAGTGTCCCCTGCCATTTCTCTCCCTCTCCCTTTCCCCACCGTTTCTGATTAGAGGCACTGGAGAGTTTGCCCTTGTCCGTGACCTCCGGAGGGAGGCAATCAGAAAGGGAGTTTGGATGGGAGATAACTCATCAAGGAAGCTGTCTGCTCTGCAGAGCATCAAATCAGCTGAGAAATAACAACTGTATCACTAAAATTAGCTGAACGTTTGCAGCAGAGACTGTGGGCTTGCTGGAGCAAAAGAGGCAGGGAAACCGGGCTCAGCCCCGCAGGCAGCGCGAAGGGACATTTCCCTGCCTGCCCCACAACACCGCGTTTGCCACTGGCAATTTTCAGGCTCCTATTTTCAGCGTTTCTGTGGGAGTCCCTAGTGCTCATGCATTGATAAATATCGCAGAGAGGCAAAGGCTGAGCTGAGCAGCCCCTCAGCCACAACAGAGCTCGGTGGGGCTGGAACTAAAGAGGAGGAGAATCCCATGAGGACCGGGCACCGCATCCTCCATTTGAACGGCTGGGACAAGGTCCCTGCCTGAACTTTCCACCCATCTGGCATTAGCATGCATGTAAAACCTCGGGCTCTGCTGCCGCTCAGTGGAGATAAATGTCTCTCCCTCCCACGGCAACGGCGGGTCACGGGGCTGCTTTAGCCATGATCAAGCAAACCCTCTGCCCCATTGCACGCCTTCTATAAGATTATTTTATTCCAGGTTTAAGCATCGCCCTTTCCCGTAGGGGAGAAAAAGGCTTGGAATTGAGGTATTTTTAATTTTTGTCAACAAAATAAGGTGGGAGGGTGATGCCCCCTGGCCAGAGGAGGGAGATCAGGACATCCCGGGCTGCTCTCCCGGCTCGGCCCGTCACCAGCCATCGCTGGCGAGGTGTCTGGTTGCAGCCCTGCTTCCCGTTATGAGCCCCACTTCTGCCGGGCTAGCAGCCCCGAGGACTGGCACAAACAATTGAATTTCTGTCTGCTTTATGACCCCACTTGTAAGTGCTGTGACCCCTGCTGGGGTCACGGCCCCTGGTTTGGGAACCGCCGTGCTAGGACAAGTCACTTAGACCAAACAGGATGGGTGATTAACCGTAGGAACCAACCCCAAAGTAAGAGGTGGGCTCTCCACCTCTTAATGCCTTCCAATTAAGACCAGATGTCTTCCTGGAAGATGTTTTAGGCAAACCACAGGGCTGCAGGAGAACCTGGGTGAAGTTCCCTGACTTGTGCTACACAGAAGGTCAGACTCCATGATTTGATGGTCTCTCATGGCCTTACAGAAATCTATATTAAAATTGCCTCATTCCTTCTCCAAATAACCTAGTCTTGATCTTTAGAAATACTGTAAAATTGCTGCTGGCGGGGATTAATTGGAATAAGAGGACTCTGTGATAGCCAGGCATCTTCTGTGGGTGCTTAAGTCTGGATATAGTGTTTAACTTCAGGCATCCAAGTTTTAAATATTTATCCTTAGCTTTTCCTCATCTGTGAAATACAAATATCCCGCAAAGGTTCAGGAGACTTAATTCATTACTGTTTGTAAAAATGTTTTCAATTCCCTAGATAAAATATGTCACAGAAGTGCAAAGTATTATTAACAGTAATTGATTGTCATTGTGGGAAAAAGTGACCTGCCCTTACAAAAGATTAATGGATTCTTCAGGTTACTGGTGTGATGGTAATTAGCAACGCAAACAGAGCTGACGAGACCTTACTTTCCCATTTGATTCTTACACGTTTGTAGCTTTCCTCTTCCCAGACTTTGAGGGGGAATGGAAAGGAGTTTCTGGGAAGGAGTGGCTACGCAGGGAGCCCAAAGGTCTGTTCATTTGCCTCCCAGTGCCTTTCTGACACACCAGTTACCCTCCCAAAATGTTCTTCCATCAACAGTTGCTCCAGAAGGAGGGATTCTGGGATCCCAGGACTGGGCTGAAGGGAACGGTGTGTTGCTGTGAGTCGCTGATGTTCTCATCCAGCTGAGCAGGCGAGGTGGGAGGGTGCCGATGGCCTCCCGCACCCCCCACCCGGCTCTCCGTTAGCCATTCTCCCTCACCCAGGACATACAGCTGTCTCGTTATTTTCCCAGATTGCGGAGACATACGCTTTTCTCCCGAGAGAAGCTGTGACCAGGTTCCTGATGAGTTGCACCGAGTGCCAGAAGAGGATGCATTTCAACTCCAACGGACTGGAGCCCAAAGGTAAAGGCAAATGAATTCTGCCAGCAGAGCTGACACAGCGTTTCGTACCAGCGTGGTATCACTGATAGCTGTCGGGATACTGCCCCATCGATGAAATACTTCTTAACCTGATGGTTTTCTTAACCTGTCTTATTTTTCGTGCACTTTTATAGTCAAGCTGAAAGAATTGTTTAAATCTGGTTTGCCTGTCACTGTTTTCAGCTTAGAGAGCAGAAGCAGCCTAGCTTTCTTTCCGAGCATCCCCAGTGCAAAGCTTGGGTCAAAAATATTGCAGATATGTCTGCAATCAACCCATAATCGTATGTGGGTGGAAACTTCGATTTCTGAAAAAAAACATGAGCTAAAATTTTTCCTTTAAACTATTAATTTTGTAATGAAAGACACTGAATATGTCTGAAATAACTGAAGTTTCTGATAAAGAAGTAATTTGAATTAATAGATATGCACGTCATGATCCTATTTTTGATAACGGAAAGTGTTTTGATAATCAAAGTTATATTATGCCTATGCACACAACCAATTAGTGTGGCCATTGTGGTAGTTGGCTCATTATGGTTCTTTTGTAAATGGAACCAATCTGCAGCTCCTAGGCGGTACATAAGATGGGACCAGGTTTTCTTCCAGAGTAAATGGTTAAAGTTGACGTTTGTGTGGTTTTCTTCTGAATTACAAACTCATGGTCATGATCAAGTGCAAAGGATCAAACTGACTCTGAGAGGTTTTACCCAACAAAATTGCTTCTTTAAAAACACATAAGCAAACTCCAGAGAGTTAGACTATTTCAAAACTGTTAAGGCAAACAGGCTCATTTGGCAGCTCTTATCAAGCAGAGAAGCAGAATTAAATGAACAAAGGACCCAACAATAGAAAATTTCTAATATTAAATACCGATTTCTGACTGTTTACTGCTAGGAGGAGAGCTAGGGACAGCCCAGAGGTTCCGTTTAAGTGGATTATGTGTGCCAGCTACCCAAAGCTGGTGACTGAAATGCTTTGTACTTGTTATATTTTTTAGAAACTCTCCAAATAATCCTATGTGACATTTATTAGTCTAAGCTCCGTTACTGCGGCACTTCCCACTCTGCCAGCTAAGGGCCCGATCCCTCTTTCCAATTAGGTCAAGAGAAGTTTTGGCCTTTGGCCTCACTGGGAGCAAATCTGACCTTTACACTGATGGTGCCGCATCCGTCACGGGTGACATTCCGAGTGCTGCCGCTGCAGCTGTCAGCTCCATGGACGGGAAGGGCCATGGGATGAGTCAGGCCAACAAGGATGTCGCCTCTTGGCTTGACCCAAAGCAGGACACTGCACTAAACGCCTGGCAATAGCCGAGCCCTCCACCATGGAGCTCAGGATCCCTTTTCAGGAGGAGGCTGATGAAAAGGGCCATTGTTCCTTCAGGGACTCCCTCCTGCCCACCCACCATCCCCGGGTCTCCCCGGAGCACCCATCCTGGCTCAGAGGCGGCTCAGAGAACATCAGGTGCTCAGTACCCTCTCCAGAACGGTCCTAGCTGTGGAAATCGGGGCTTAGATCTGGCTGTCCTGAGCAAATTTATAAATTAATGTCAATAATAATTTCATAAAGCTTTCCCCCTTAGCAGTTCTCTTCCAAAATAAATCAAACAGGAAAACAAAGGATCCCGCGCATAAAAAATCCTGCTTCTTACCCACCCGCACTGGAAGGACAGAAGTGCCTTTCTGCTCTGAATAGTACCTAAATAGTGACTAAGTACCTGTGAAAATGCATAGTGTAGATTAGATAAGGTAACTTTTACTGGGGAAACGTGTCTGATTTCACTAATACATACTCAGGAATTTATTGGGAGCAAATCACCTAAAAAACCATTGGGGTTGTAGAAGAGTTATGTGGGTGTACATAAATAAGCTAATATAATACACACACGTACAAGCATACATAGGTAAAGTTTAACTCAGTAAGGTGAAAAAAAATTAAGTCATTCCCATCTCTTGTCCATCAAACAAGTCTCAACACATTTCCTTAGTGATCACAAAAATCCCTGATTAAACATATCTGACATCAAACCCTGCAGGGCACCCACATAATTCATAAAAGCAAATTGTCTCGCTTATGGGAAACTTTGAACATCACTGGACTTCGCTGTGATCTCTTTACCCTGTTATTAAATTAAGACTAATTCCAGTGGAGTTATACAAGTGTGGAATTAGGATCGAAACCATTTCACTTGAAACCATTCTGCCTGCTCCATCTGTATGTCAAACACATGGGGCATGTGATACAGAGAACGTTTTGAAAAATGAGCTAAAGGATTCCAGTAGCCCCCTCTGGTGACGTAGGATGTGAGGATTGTACCCATGGAGTCCCTCAGGCCTTTTAAAACAAAGGTTTTCTTTCTTTTCCAGTTAGCTTAAAAAAGAATAAAGGTTTTGGTTTTTTAGGCTCAAGCTCTTATCTGTTGCAGTTGCACAAATTCACAGTAAATTTGCGGCTGCTAATGGGATTGTTCCAGATTTACATCAGGATGGTTTCAGGCAGAATCTAAGCACCAGAGATCATCTACCTCCCTCTTCCTCCCCACGTGAGGATGCTGAGCTGCTTCTGTTGAGCCTCAGTCATTTCTGCAGCGCTGAACTATTAAGCAGGGGATGGCAGGAGAGCAACATATCATCCTCCCAGGTCTGAAAGACTCATCCACACCTGTGCTTCAAGGAAAGAGCAGCTCTATCTTTGTTACTCTTAGCAAATGCTTTCCTAAACTCTTCTTAAAGAAGAGTTATTGGAGAAAGAAATATTGATGACCCCAGCCAGCCTGGGTAAGGTGGCAGATTTTGTTCCTGGGAGCCGTTTCCCCTTTCACCACAGAACTAGCCTGCGAGAAGCACCCCTTGCACCAGGATTTTAGCATCTTTTCATCACAAAGTAACATCCTTGCACAGTAGAATAATGGCTTATTTTGGGTGCTTAATATATAGAGATGTAGAAGTGCTCTTAGTTAATCTGTAGGTCGAAGCATGCCAGACACACTGACATACAGCCATGAGAAAAGAAGGGAGGAATTAGTTTACGAGGTTCCTAAAAGCTTTGCACCTTCATATTTGAGCAAATTGATGGCCTGAGTAGCTCTGGCCCCACTTTCCTTTATCCACAGGCAGGAATGCTTCAGCTGCCCAGGGTCAAATTAGATGGACCTGGAAAAAAAGCATAATATTTCCACAAACCCGGTTAGTATCTTGATACAGAAGATTTGCAAAAACCTATGTGATGTTTAAGCCTGTTACAGGCAGTTTTTCGGTCAGGTCATTTCTTAATCAGACATGATAGATCTGGTATTTCCAGAGGTGTGGAGCATCTTCGGGTCTGCTGAGTTTCACTGGGATTTTTTGATATTCAGCATTTCTGAAAAGCAGGCCCATTATGTTTGGGTTGATGGGTTTTCTAAGGTGCTGTAAAACATTTTGTGAAGGCTCTTTTTCAAGGGGCTGTGTCAGAGGTCCCTGTGAAACCAGTGACCCCAGAAAATGCAAGCCAGCCAGGGAGATTCAGGGATGGGAATGGAAACCTCCCACCATTGGTTCACCTTCTGCTCCTGGAAATCCTTCCCCATCCGTCGTTGTTTAAGCTCACTTTCCAGTGGACACCACACATCCCTTCAAAGTGTGCTGGAAGGCTGGATTAATTCTCCACACTTGGATCTGCCTGTACTGAGGGCAAAGAAATCTTCCTTTTAGCCAGCAGCCATCCCTGTGGGAAACGGCAACTTTCCTCTTGAACAAACCCATTGCACAAACCTGTAAATTCAGTGTTAGAATAGATCCTTCTGGTGGTCTTCATGTCCTACGTGGAGGGCTTGCAAGCTCCACGGTGATGACGGCAGAGCTGACAAATCTTTGAGGGTTCAGAAAAATCACTGAGAATTTGCTTTGTGGGCACTCCTCTGGTCTGGCTCAACAAAATGATCTGCAGGAGCAGTCTGAATCTAGAATGATCTCTAGAGCTCAATGTGATGCAGCCAGAGGAATCAACAGGAAGAATTTAAATTAAAGTTCGTTAAAATTAAGTTTATGTTTTAATGAGCGTGTTAAAAATAATCTTCATCACCAGATAGAGATACTTAATAAGTTGCCTTAATGTTAACTCCTACCTGAGGGAATCCCAGCAAAATTGGCAAGACTTTGCAATGCTAAAGCAAGCTGCAAATACATTCTTGTTCATCAACCTCTGCATAAATCCCATTTGCATGGAAGTGCTTCGGAGGCATCAGCAAGACTTGGTGCCTTCCTCTGCTACAATCTAGTTTGGTAGACTGAAAAATCATGTATTATGGGTAGTCTTTTCCACAGGTGACAGCAATGCTTTTTTTTTTTTTTCCAAAACAACATCTGTTCTGTAATTATGTTCTTGGTGGGGCCGTGTTCTTATAGGAACCTTAGCTCAGCGGGCACCAGCTCTAGCAAGGGATTTTAAGCACTTCTAAATACATAAGTTTAACGATTATGAGAACACATCATAGCTTTGTGCTTCCACATCCCTGTATCTAAATAAAGTTTTTCTTCCGTTCTTCAGAGAGCGAACCACCTTCCTCTTTGGTTTCTGGGATCATTGACTACAACATGCCCCTCACCTCTACTTACCTGAAGCAAATGAAGCTGCGGGTAATGAATTCCCAGGAACAGGTGAGTCGCGCTCCGGACGCAGGGCGGTGCGAGGTACAGAGCGGGTTTCTGCCCATGCTTAGGGGGTGAAGGTGCTTGATTGGTGCTTGGCACATCAATTTTTGGAGGATGCTTTTGGAAATTGCCAGTTTGTCCAGGCGGGCCAGGCTCTGACCAAGTACAGCGAGTGTTGGTGCCTGGAAGTTGGAAGGGCAGCGTGTCTCTGGTCTTCTGGCTCAGAGAAAGCAGAGGGAGCTACTTCAGTCATGTCAGTGGAGAGCAGCAGAGGTGGAGTTGGTGCAGTTATTGCTTATAACAGTCTGCTTGTTCTTTAGATGTACAGTTCTTCTAAGAAATTGTCTTAAAAATAAATATGTCAAATAGAAATTTGTTTCTTTACCACCTCCTAATTGTCTGGGAGCATTATCAGAGGGGGTCTGACACCCAGACCTTGCTTCGGTTGCTCCAGTGCTCTCTTAAACGGATCGGCAACTTGAGGAAGTTCAACCGCAGCTACTTGGTTCTTGTGTCAAATTAGGAGAAGGCTCAGTTGTTTGATGAAAGTGTTAAGCCATCGGATTTTGATTTGGGAATGGATGGGGCAGACTGCCACAGGATTATACCCAGGCTGTGCAATTTTCTGAAGTTCTGCAGCTGCAGAATTAGCTATGGGAACCTCTGTGCACCATGGAAACAGTCTATAAAAAGAAAAGTATGTTTTAGTTGCTCCCCACAATCTGCACTGGAAGCCAGTGCTGGATTTTCTTTCCAGCACACTGAAACCTGAATCTGATCTCATACATTGCTGCCAGTTGCAAGAAGTGAAAGAATTTGCATTGTGCAGTGGTGGAAAACCTTGCTGATAGCTTGAGCTGTGAAGTTGTGCCCAGTGGGTACTTTTATCTAAAGGGACATTGGTTAGAGCATCTCTTGCCAGGGTGTAAAATTCCGGATGTGGGTTTGCTGTCAGGAACTGGCGAGATACCGAGCTCCTCCATCGCTTCGGCAGCGAAGCCTTCTTGCTGGAGGACAAAATGGCATCTGGCTGGAAGCACTTCTGTCTTTTGGAGCTTTTTTCCTTTGCGTGTGTTGGATGCTTGAGTGGGTTTAAGGTTTTGTTTGCAATAAGTTATGTTATGGGCTTTTGAAACATGAAAGGCTGCAATGTGCCAGGTTTGGCGCTCGGGCTGCATCGGGGGGTAGAACTATGGACAGCTCCGGGGCCGGCTGGGCTGGCGTAAACTGGGATGAGCTGGGCTGGGGTAAACTGGGGTGGGCTGGGGCAAACTGGGATGAGCTGGGCTGGGGACATGGGGTGGATGGCTGCACCGCTTTGTGACATCTGATGGCTGCTTCGCGACCAGTTTTGGATAAATAGGATCAAAAGCTGACATATTCCAACCACATCTGGCTTGTGCAAAGTGTTTGCTGGGTCTCGGTGCAACTCCTAGCAGAGAGGCGTTGAGATTGCAGGCCCTACCATTGTCCGTACCGATGACTACCAACCTATTTTTCAGAAAGGCGAGGAACTCAGTGGTCCATGAAGGCTAACTGTGCTTTTCAGCATTTGAGGCGGTTCTTTCAAGTTAAGTTTCATGTCTAAAAAGGGATGGTCTGAGAGGTTTGTCTAGTTACCATTTATGCATTTCCTACCAGTTCCTCTTGGCTCCAAACCTTTGTTCAGGAGAAGTGTGTTATGAAGCTTCATTAAACTCCCGTACATGGTTTCTACAGGTAGAAAATTGGATTTACAGTTTGATCTTATTTCTGTAATAAAAAACGCTCCAGAACCTGGCAGGCTTTAGTACTGAATCTTGAGTGTTGAAGCTGCACATGCTTAGGGATGCTTGTTTTGAGAACTTTGGTTGGTAATTTAGAGATTTGAGAATTTTATACCCTGAATTTTGGTTTAGCAGTTTGCACAGGAGCTATCACTAGATAGATAGATATAACGTGCTGCCGACACGAATACTCTTGAAGCTAGCTAAGATCGGAATAGAAGCATATGTCATACGGGAACAAAAAAGGGACCAGCTGAGGCAACCAGCAGTTGTTGGTTTAGATCATAAATCAAACGGCTTGATGTTATTCCCTGCCTCTAAAGTTTTTCTTTTCCTGAGCTGTCATCGGTATGTTGCAGTGCAGCTTTCTAAGCTTTTCAAGCTGTAGCAGCCAAGGGAAAAACCTATTTGGAAGAAGTAAAATTTGCCATTCGGTGTATTACTGAAACTGATTCCTGAGAGCAAAATAAGAAAAGATCAGTCTTATTGCTCAGACTTCTGAAGCATTAAAGCTTTCTGTCAGATCTGGAGGTAACGACATTCTGGAGAGGATACAGGTGGTTGGACGTGGTGGAGAAAATCCAGTGGGGCTTGGGTGCTGACCGTTCTGAGATACGGGACGCTCCCCGACGTCCCCTGGGGAAACAAGTGCCACGCTCCTAAGGCAGCTCTGGCTCTAACTGGAGCTGCTAATCCTGAAGTCTGTGTGAAGGAAGAGAGGAAAAGCAGAATTAACCCAGGAATTGCCTGCTCAGCACAGCTCAAAACACGCTCTGTTTCCTATTGCCTGTGATAATATCAAGACCAGGCTTCGGTTCCTTCCACCAAGCAATCTCCTGTTGTTTTTTCCCTTCTTCATACTTTGCACTGGAGACACTACAGTACCATCCTTTTTTTCCTGGAGGATCCTGGCAATCTTTGTGGAGCACGGGCTATGAAACAGGGGCTGCTGCTCTGTCTCTCCCCAGGCAGGGAGCTTTAGGGTTAGAGAGTTGCAGGTGTTGGGGTTCCAGGTGTTTACAAGCTGTGAAATTCCTCTAATGATAATAGAAATAATTCTGACTTTGCTACAAATGCAAAACAGGAAGAAAATACAACCTGCTTTTAAAGTTTGTTTGCACTACCCAAATATACACTGCATGGGTTTTATATCTCAACATTTACAAAATGATGGTGGTTCCTCTCTAGCGCAGCTTTGCTGCCATGCCGCCTCACTGCCTTGCACTCACCAACGTTTGATGGTGATAACAGAAAGAAACCAAGCGACTGCCTTGTGTTCTACTTGGCTTTTGCCAAAAGCAATTATTTGGATGCAGCAGCACCAGGAGGAACTTGCTTCACTTGGGGTAACAATGAATGAATTTATGCCAAAGTGGCCTTTTAACTTCATTATTCAGGAAAAAAAAAAGTGTGCCTGTAACTGTAATTTATTAGTGCTGTTAAGGACGTCAGTATTAGGGCAGGAGTGTCTCCACAAGGAAGCACAGCCAGAAGAACCTTAAAGAAAGCATTTTATCTCTGCTTAGGGACAAAAAACAGTCAGGAGAGGAGCTCTTTACATGGCTGCTCACAAAATTAAGAGAGTTCCTGCAGAATATATTTCAATATATTTCTTGGAGTCAGTACATTTATTCTGCCATGACGGAAAACAACTGTGACCCATGTTGCTTAAATTGGGTTCACTAGAACATGCAGGAGCTCCTGGGCTGTGAGTCTTCCTTCATTCCCATTTTATACCAATTCTCACATGGGTGAGAAAAATCAGGCCCCTTACCCTTGCCACAGAACGCTGCACTTCAGGGTACCTACTGAGGCACTGAAGTGTCTCTGAACTTCTGACCTTCCCGATCTAGCAGCAAAAAGGAATGAAAAGAAGATATTTGATATTTATCTATAATGATCCTTCCACCTCATTTTCAAACAATAAATATTAGCATTTTTAACTGATTGGTTATTTGAGTTTATTGCAGTCATTTTCCAGACAGTCTTTTCTGTCCTATTCAAATGCAGCCTCGGATTTATTTTTCATGCCACACTGTCGGGCATGATTTCCACTGGTGGCTGGTAGAATATGAAGATTTTAAAAGAAGAAATCCATGAAATACCGGGCTCACTCTCTGCTCTGGAGATGAGATGTTCCTGATATCTTGGCAGACACAGTCCAGGGCCGAGTAACCAGGTTTAAATGATACAGAAACATTTTCAAAGGTTGCTTCAATGACTGCTGACAGAAGGTCATGCAATCAGTGAATGGCAGGAGCTGCTCTTGGATGGGAAATAACACAAGGGCTTTTCTTGTTGCTATGGCTTTGCTACACTGACTTGTGAGTGTTTGAAAGGGACGGAGCCTTGTCCTGCACCGTCACACACTCCATCCGTCCAGTAATTTCCCTGTAAACCTGGAGTGTGTGACAGCGGGTGGATGTGAAGTGGTTTTCAAAACACAATTTCAACCGACGTTTTAACCCGAACAGCAGAGTAATCCTGGAAGGGGACATGGAGGGGTTCAGATCCCACGGATGTACAGGGAGTTGGCTTCGTCTAGTGCTGGCGAGGATCGAGCCTCCTCTGCAGGATTCGGGAGTTCATGGAGCCTCATGACTGTGATGTTAAGCCCTCCTCCTTCCACTCTCCTTTCTCCCTGGCCCACCTGTTATTGTGCTCGCTCACTTCAGTGTCTCAGAGGGCTCCGGTATTACCAGAACAGCTAAGATGCATCTTCCCCTGGCAGCTCACTTGCTTCCTTCTGCTTCAGATCCATCTCCAGGCTAATCCTGGGGGTGCAGAACTGGCAGAGGCAGGGAGGGGAGTGCGCAGCTGGAGAAGAGAGCAAGTTAGATCTTCATTTTCAGTCTGTAAGTTCACTAGCGAGAATTGTGGACATCTCTTCTTATGCAGTCCAGAGACCAGACCCAAATCTGGCAGAGCTGGCAGCTGCTGTGTGAGATCCAGGACCTGAATTTATCTGTTTGAGTGCTTAGCGAAGAGATCCCAAAGAAACACTGTATGTGTTCATAGATGTGCAGAGAAGGCAGAAGCATGCAGTCAGTATTTGGAAGGAAGTGGGATGATGTGTTTGCATCACATGAGGATGATAAGGTACTTCCCAGTCCATTAAAGAGGGTGTTAAACATCATCAGGAATAAATATCTCTAAATCAACTTGATGAGATAACTCTTATTCAAGTGGCCTTTCCTTGGCTTGGGAAGATGTTTCCTGATGTTAATTTTTAAGATGTTTTGGAGCACTAGAGAAGTTCCCTAATGCACCCTTACCCACAGAAGAAAAGGGAATATTGTCTGTATGCACAGAGCGAGGCACCATGACCAGAGCTGTTTGAAATACAGATTTAATCTATGCGATAAAGGCTTGCTCGTAGATCTGCATCAGCAAAGCCCTCTAGTGGAGATGCAGCTTCTGCTGGCAGAAGTGGGCTTTGCCAGATAAATTTAAATTATGCCCTCAATGAGAGACTTTGTCCAGGCAAAAGCCAGGGAGGCAGGTTCGGCCGTCATAACAGCATTCTTTGCTGGCAAAGATAGTTTAGCAAAACTTTCATCCTTGGCCTTAATGGCTCATGCGATGCAGGAGGTCAGATGATCAAACCATTTAGCCTGGTTTCAAACTCGTGTGAATGGCTTGCTTTCAGTGAAGGTCGGCTCATTTTTGTTATTGGAATTAACTCTGGCATTCCCAGCTAGTAAAAACTTAAGAGCTTTTCTTTCCCATTGTGTAGATCTTTCAGTATTTTTCCTAGTGTAGCTGCATTACAGGTGAGCTTTGGGTTTCTTCAATGCGAGCTCAACACAAGCAATCAATTTGAGACCCTGACTTGGGCTGGCTGCAATAAATTCTGCTGCTGCAGCTTTCACCTTCAAATGAGGTGCGATGCCAAGGCCCTAACTCTTTGCAGTGTTGGGGCAAATCACATTATTTTCTGTAAGAAAAGAGGTGTTAATTTAAACAAAGTGGCATTGCCTGATTCCAGTGATGCCAGGCACAATTTCCTCCTCAGCTGCTCAGGTGTGTTTAGTTGCTGCGTGCAACTGGTCTGGTCCATTTTCCTCACTGGGAGCTGTGCACTGGTGGAGAGAAGCTGGTCCCTTTCCCACTCTGTTTGCTTCCCTGTGATGTTGTGCAGCTTAACGAAGGTCCTGGAGAGGCGGCTGGGGGATGTTTAGAGTCTCACTCTTGCAGCTGTGGTTGTCATGCTAGTGAGGGCTGGGTTGGATCAAGCAGGAGCAGGGCATGGCAGACCAGATGTGAACCGGGCAGTAGGAACCAGCAGTGAGAGTGCCTGAAAGGATGGATGGGTCGGTGGCACTTGGCTGGGGAGCGTGGAGTCCCCTGGGCTGGTGGAAGTGACTCCACGGAGCTCAGCACTGCCCGGACGTGGCCATTGGGACAGGATGGCCCACAAAGCCCGTGTGGGTTCCTTGCTCGTCCCACAGCAAGGCTCTTCGGCGCTGGGGCTGATCCACCCATGGGTGATTAGAACCAATTGCCCTTGGTGCACGTTATCCAGCGGTGCAGTCCGAGGAGCCTGATAAAGCTGAGCTGCCTGAGCCTGTTTCTGGGAACACTCAATGAGAAGGGCCAGAAACCACGTTCTATGTCTTTAATTCATCATTTCTTCCAAGTACCTCCCCTCTTGGTGAGGAGAGATGCTGCCCATTCCCTGTGCGGTAACCAGCATCAAAGGCAGCTGTTCCCAGTAGAACTGGAAACAAAGTTTTGGTTCAGGTCCTGTAAAGCAGAGCTAGGAAACATTCCCAGGGGAAAAACCTGAACCTCAGGGTGATAAAAGCATTTAACATCCATGGAATAGTCTCATGGATCCAGTTAAAGTTATCCCGTACCTGTGGAAAGATTTGCACGGTGAGGTTTTCGGCATCGTCTCCCAGGTTTGGGTGCTGACGTGCTATATGTTGACTTTGATCAAGTCACACAAATGGCTGTTTCTTAATTGCTTTCTCCCTTTAAAAAGGGGGTAATACCTTAGAGAGACTTCTGAGGTCTCGCTCACTAATAAAGCTCTTCAAGAGCTTGGATGGCAACTACTTTGAGAGTGCGAACTATTATTAATGATTTCCGTTATTATAGAAGATGAAGCTGTGTGGTTCAGCTTTTTAACCTTGAATCATGTACTTGCTTTTGTTTCTGCTGCTGTTAAACCTGCGCAGGCAGGCTCGCACCTTGCCTGCTTGCACAGGCTCCTCAGACCCGCATCACGAGCCTTATGTGCGCAAAAGGAGTGTGTGTGTGTATCTGAAGAGTCGGTTTTACTCGCAAAGATGGATTCTGAAGAACGCAGTATGGCTTGAGAATGGCTAAAAATGGGTTTAGTAGGGGTTCTGTTTATGCTGACTTGATTCTGATCTGGGTGCCCAAGAGATAAGCTGTGAGGGTCGTCCTCAATGTGTAACGCAATGCAGACGTTCCTGCCAGCGCTGTGGGTTCAAGCTTTGGCAAGAAATGTTAGGGGATATTGGGCTATGATTGACCTGGCCCTTCAAACACCCGTTCCCTGTACTCCAGAGGAAGTTAAATTCCATGCATAGAAAAACTCCTTTCCTTGACAGTGACTGGTGTACCCTGCGAAGTACAGAGCTGCATTTCCTTTCCATCTCTTGGTCTTGGCTCCTGGGAAAAAACACCCCTTTTATTCATGCATATGCCAGATGCTAACAACTGCTACTTTTACAGAAGGAGCAACCAAGATGAAGTGGGAATGCAGCCCTCAGCCCACAACAAATCTGGTCTATAATAAAGTTTCCCAAATCTTTACTCTCCTTTTTTTTCCCTGACTCTGCTGTGGATGCCAGATAAGTTAAAATACAGTGTTGATAAAAGCTGCGTATCCCCCTCGTGCCATGCGACTGGGGCCCTCCATCGGCAGCTCTTCTTGCCCCCCTTCCCTTACTGGCCTTGCCCCTGAGAGATTCGCATTTTAATGCTTATTACCCAGTAGGGTTTGATGGTCATGGAGGACCCAATGCAGGAGGTCCCATTTGTTATTTAACCTACTTTTCAGAGGCACAAGAACATCAAGTGACTCGCACAAGGTCGCCCGTGAGTCAGTGATTCCTCTGGCATGATGGCCGGATCCTGCCGTCCTGCAGTCCCCTGCTCTCACCACTTGATCACTGTGCTCACACTCCTCAACAACACAACTATTCAATTAAGCTCCTACGGTGTCTTAAATGTAGTTTATTCCTGGGTTTGACAGCAGCCCTGGCATTCTTGCAGAGCCTTGCCTTAGGAAATTACGACAGATGAGGTCAGGGCATCGTTAGCGATGCCCTTAGAAGCATTTCTGCCTGGGACGCAGGCAGGCTGCGGGGTGCAGGGGCCATTACAGCCAGGGCACGGCTCTTCTTGGGACCTGCAGCTCAGGTTCTGGTGGCATCCGATGGGAGCCTGTCTGGGAAGCACAGCCTGATAAGGAGCCCCAAGTTTTCTGCATGGGCAGATCTGTGTCCCTGCGAAGGGGTTTGCAGGGACCAGAAGTAATGAACACATTGCAAGGAGAGAGGGAAGGAAGCGACTTATAAATAATATATTTGATGTGTATTACATGTATATAATATAATAACAGTAGTACGGGTTTATTATGTTGTGTTTTTTTTTTTAACGTGTGATCCCGTAAGGCACTTACCCCTGTTCCTGACAACTTGATAAATTATTATTACCAATTCTGTATCTAATTGCCAGTTATTTCCCCCTAGATAATTTGAATCTGAAAAATACCCACTAGAAAGGAGCTTGCCATGCCGTTTCCCAAAGCTTCCCTCCCTGGTTCTGGAGGCAGCCCCTCTTCCGCCAGTGAGCCCCACTTCTGCCAGCCTCGTGACCCCGCGCGCTGGCACAAACAATTGCATTTCTGTCGGGCTCGTGACCCCACTTGTAACGGCGGTGACCCCCCTTGGGGTCAGGACCCCTCCCCTACACGGGGAAAAGCTCCTGCCCAGCAGCTATTGCTGGATGCTGTTCCTCCCTCGCTCCCTGTGTGGACGCGGCTGTTCAACACTAAGTTTGCCGATGTGAAATTTAGGTTAATCCATTTCCAAAGTGGATTAACCTAACCCACACAAAGGCACTTAGTATAAAATAAGAGTGTCCACATGGTGAGGCAGCACAGAATAGTGACCGAGCTTCAAACTCGCACCCTGGCTGGTTTGTGTTGCCTGTGAGCTCCCCAAAAAGAGGGGCAGGCGCCTCACTGCCAGGGGGATGTGCTTTCCTAAATGGCTTTAAGCCAGTCTAGCTTGAAGCTGAAGGCAGCGCAGGGAGTAAACAAAGCCCAGCAATGGGAAGGGGTTAAAAGCCCGCTCCACTGAGGTCCACAGCAAGTCTCCTGTTCACCTTAAATGGTCAGGATTTTATTTTAGCTTCAGGGAGGAGCAGCAGCCATTGAGCTGGAAGTAAGCACGGAGCAGGCCCCCAGGCTGGGGGCTCACAGCCCGCTGCCCTCCCAGCCGGCCGCTTCCTGCAGGAGCACAGGAGGCTCCCAGGGCTCTGCTCTCACCCTTCAGCCTCCGGCTCCATAGATCAGCCTGGAGGAGATGGAAATGCAATACCGAGCGATACTCATTTTCACCTCCAGCCTCGGATCTTCCTGAGCCGCCCCTCCTCCCTTGCACGCTTTCCCTGGCAGTGAAGTGGTTAACACTGGAGTAGAAAACATCATAATTGGACATCCGCACTAACAAGCCATAAACATGAATGTGGCGGTTCCCATCCTCGGCTCTGGCACCGGCCTACCACAGGCTCCATCGCGGAATCCGTTACACTTGGTTTATTTCGTAAAATTTCCTTCATAACCATTAAACAGCAAGAGACATGAGATGGGCTGGGGAGAGGGATGCTGAGATGCTGGCGCCCATCGCGGTGATTCCCAACCAGGCGGGAGGTCACCAACCCACTGCCCTCGGGGCCCTGCCTAGGAGCGGGTACCATCTTGGGGGATGCAGGACACCAGGCGCTGCCTGCCCCGAGCTGGGTTGCAGCATCCCGGTCCCCCCCAGGGACCTGGCAGCACGGTGCCCTGTACGGGGCTGTGCTGGGGGCAATGGCCGAGATCGGTGGGCAGCTTTGCTGTCAAGGAGCTGCCCTGAAGAGCTGCTGATTTAACAACAGCCGAGATCCAACGTTGAGACAGAGGCTGCAGCATTGAGTGATGCTGGTGCTGGCAGCGTAGGGTCTTCTTCTGCTCCCACGGTGGGAAAGGGAGAATCATCTGAAACAAAAGGATTCAGCAGAGGAGGAGGAGGCAGCGCGGGGCCTGGGCACCGCTGCACCCACCGAGCGCAGGGGAAGGGGGGCTGGGGGACACCCACCCGGCTCCGCGGGGACTCACAGCCGGGGGTCCCGTAACTTGCGCCCCGTAACGGACCTGCGGAGGCCGGGCTGGGCCGGGCGTCCCCGGGCGGGCTGCGGGTCACCGGGCCGTGCCGTGCCGGTTGCATCCCCGCCCCGTGCTGTGCCGAGCCGTGCCGAGCTGAGCCTCCCCGGATGGGTTACAGCCACCCACCGGGCCGTGCCGTGCGGAGGATGCCCGGGCGGGTTGCATCCCCCCCGGGCCGGGCCGTGCCGTGCCGTACCGATCCGTACCGAGCCGTGCCGCCGGCCGTGCATTCTCGCTGCTCTCCAGCAGGCGCCCGGCCCTGGACATTGTCTTCTTCCTCCCGGAGGAAGGGCCCTCCCCGGCCCTCCACAATGTGCTCTTCCAGGCGCGGCCCCCCGGTGCTCCCGCCCCCCGCGGCCCCGCTCCCCTTCCCCCGCCCCCTCCGCCCGCCGCCGGGCCCCGCTCGCCCCCCTCCGCCTCCCCGTCCCCCGTTCCCCCCCCTCGGGAGCCGGGAGTGACGCGCTCCGCAGCGCCGGCCCCTCTCCCCGGGCAGCAGCTGGTTGTCAGCCTCTCCGGAGCGCCGCCAGCCCGGGCCCCCTCCCTCCCTCCCTCCGTCCGTCCGTCCCTCCGTCCCTCCGCCCCGCGCTCCCAGCCGCGCCGCCGGGCTGGCGCAGGCCGGCAGGCCCCAGGCTCTGCTCCAGGTAGGCGACCGTCCGCGGGGGGCTCCCGGTACCGGCCCCCCTCCACCCCGACCCCGGGGCGGGAGGGGATGCGCGGGGGCTCCACGCGGTGCTGCGGGAGGAGGGGGGAGGGTGGGGGGGGGAGGTTGGCGGGCGGGGCGGGGCGGGGCGGGGGGGGGGGCGGCCGCGGGGCCCTGCCCCAACTCCGGGGGGAGCGGCCGCGCCGCCCCGTTTCCCCGGGAAGTTGCCGGTCGCCTGGCCGGTGGCGGGAGAAGGGGAGGGACGGGGCTCGGGGGGGTGGGGGGGGGTGGGTGGGGGTGTGAGGTTGGCGCGTCCTTCCCCGCTCCCGGCGCGGCTCCCCCCTTCCCCGGAAGAGCACAAAAGCGCAAGAAGAAAGTGGGAGGAGGCGGCGGCGGGAGCGCTCCGGCCACATCAATTCCCGGGAACCGGCCCCGCCGCCATCGCCGCCCGCCCCGGCCCCGGCCCCGGCCCCGGGCGGGGATTGTGCTGGAAATAGCCGCCTCCCTGGAGGTAAAGCCCTACTTACGTGTCAATCCCCGCCGCACGCTGAGCCCCGTGCGACAGCCCCGGTTCCCCGCACACGGGCGGGCAGTCTCCGTCGCGGGTGTATTTATTTACCTGCGGGCGGAGGCACGCGGGGGACCGGGACGGGGACGTTCACCCGGTTCCTCGCCCCGCGCTGCTGCGGGGAGACACGCGTGGGAACCGCGTCCCACCGGGGGAAACGCCGGTTCCCGCGGCCGCCGGGGGTGGGGGGACCCCCGGCCGCTCAGCCCCCTCCTCCAAAACCGGGACTTCTCCCGCCTCGGCACCGGCTTCCCGGTGCTCGTGGCAGAGCAAAGTGCCCTTTCACACCGCGCGGTTTATGGGCATCAAGGCACCATCCCCGCCTCGGGTGGAAAAGCAAACGCCTGCCCGGCTGGGAGCAAGTTCAGGTGCTGGGGAGGGGGGTGCGGGGCACCGGGGAGGGGGACGCGACGGGTGTCTCGTCCGGGTCGCCCTTTCCTCCTCCCCGCCCCCCCGGCCCGGTGGCCCCCGCGTTCAGCACCTCCCCGCTGAACAGCAGGAGCTGCGGGAAGGGGCTGCCGGGGCCGCCTCCATCACCCTCCTGCATCCCTCCACTTCGGGGCGGTGGGAACCCTCCTCCTCCTGGTGCGGGGTGGGGGGGGTGTCCAAGGAGAAGAGCTCTTAGAGAAAGGGGAGGAGGGGGAGGAGGTGAAGATTCTCCCTTCCTCTTCCATTTGCCGTTCGCCTTTTAAATTAACTCTTTTGCCCGTTTTTGGGAACTAGCAAATGCTCGGTTTTGCCGTGTCCCATAGAAATCGGCAGAAATCGCAGTAAATAAGGACGTAAGTGACCTGACAAAGAGAGCGCTGGGGATGTTCTGTTTGGTGTGTGAATTGCACACACGAGTAGGCAGCACAGTCACAGCTCGCTGCCACCACAGCCAGCGTACACCCTTGTGCTTTAAGGCTTCTCGGGCTCTTTGAAGCAATGACCACCACAGTATTTGTGGCTGCAGTATCAGTCTTTGACCTGGAGTGTTTTATCTTCCATTAGTAAGCCTTTCTCTGCGCTGAACTGGTTAAGTTAGGGTCAAATCTGGTTCAATACCTTCTTGGCATGCTCAGAGGGCCGGGTTTAAACAGTTGCTGAGACGGAGATGAGGCTGCCTTCCTGAGAGCTCGTCCCCAAGCGCTGTGCTGCTGCCGTGGGTCACAGCGGGAGGTGCTCTGCCCCAGCCAGGTTTGGCAGGTCTGGGGGCTGCCTGTGCCCAGCAGGTCACGGCTGGCACGGTGGTGGAGCAGCTCCGGGGGCTGGCGATCACGCGTTGTCTTTTGTTGACTCTAAAAACACGGCTGCTTCTGGTGGGAAGCTGAGCGTGGCTGCGTGCTGGGGAGGTTGCACGGCACACAGCCTCGGTTCCCGCTCCGTGGAAGGAAATCCCATTGGGATAGTAGGCTGTGGCGTGAAAGGACACGTTTTAAAATAAAAGGACTCAAAGAGAAAAAATAAACCGTCCCGAGACTCGGAGCCTGGAATATTAACCGCGAGGCACAGCGGGTAAATGACTGGAGAGAGACTTGCAAGGCAGTCCCCGAGAAACTGAGCCTGGCTGTAAAATAAGCAGGTTACCGATAGCCTTGCATATATTTACGAGATACGGTTATAAGAGTAGCTTCCCCCCCTGCCCTGTTCCAGCCCACGCTATGGGAGGTTGTTCTCCAGGAAGGAGAGCCGCCGGTGAAGAAACCCTGTCTAGCAGTTAAAGCCTTGCCATCCGGAGGTCCTGATTGTGTTCCTGGATCTGCCAGCAACTCGCTGTGTTCTTGGACCAGCCAGGGCGGCTGTCAGTACCCGGGGTTTCCAGCTCTATAATAGGAAGAATACTTTTCTAACTCGGAGGGAAGTTGAGAGGCTCAGCAGACGCGTGCACGCGCGGTGCTGGAAGATTGGTGTATGGAAAGTGGGACAGAAATGCCGAGCGCGAGTCCTGCACATGTGAGTGTCTGCCTTTGCCGCTCAGAAAACATTGGCCGCGAGTGTCTGCAGAGCAGCTGTGAATGTTGGACTGTAGATAAGGAGGGGAGCAAGGATGTTGTTTTCCAAACCCTGCGCGGTGCCGGGAGCCCTGCTCCGATGTTTGGGTGTGGCCTGTGAATGCACCAGCAGGATCCGACTTCCCCTTGCAGAAGAGGAGCTGCACGCACATTGCCTGACCCTTGATCGCTCAATCTCTTGAACGTTGGAAACAAAGCGATGGGGCTTTACTGCGGGGTGAGGAGATCTCTCCGCAGAGCTGGGAAAGGCAGGAAGGAGGAGGGCGGCAGCGGCGGTGACGGGGTTCAGGGTTTGTCTCTAGGCTGGCTGATTGGGGCAACCACTGTCACTTCCATCCATGCCACCAGTGGCGTGGAACTGGGGAAAAGGCAGCCGGTCCTGAGACAGGCGCTGGTAATGGATTGCATTCTGTTTTCTAATGAAAGTTTCATTTGAAGTTTGTTTACAGGAAAGAAGAAATTAGCAGAGAGAATTCTCCTGAGAACCCAGAGAGGAAAAAGAATGAGCTGCCTGACTTGCAAGCCAAAAGAGGGTGGAAGGGTAGATTAGATTTACCGTATTGCTCCGAGTCGTAGCTGTTGCTGCTGTTGAGAAACGCTTCCTTGTTTGGCTGGATGGTGGAGCCCGCTTCGAGGCTCAGCCTTCACCCAGGTTATCGGCATCCAGGGGAAATCTGGAGCTTAGATTTTCATCCTGCTCTGGTGTCCCATGTTTGGACACTGGGTCGTGTGCTGCGCTGTCATCCCTCCTCTCCAGCAGACTGAAATGGGGCTGCTCCAGGGCCATGGCCGGGCAGTCAGTGCTCTGGGCGTTGCTGCTGGGGCCTCCCATCCCAGGGATTGTCCCTGGCGTGAGGGGGGGCAGTGCCAAGAGTCACTGCTGGCTGTGCCGGGCAGCACGAGGAGGTCACAACACTCAGCCTTTGGTCTCTGAGGGGTGCCCTGAGGAGGGAGCTTGCTGGTGGCCCCTGGCGTCCCAGTGAGCAGTGAGGGATGCAGCCAAGGGGCAGCGGAGGATGCTGGAGCCACAGCGGTGGGGATGCCAGAGCCGTGCTTGCGGTCGGGGCCTTTCTCTTGCTTTAGGCAAGAGGCACAAAGGTGTGAGGAGCTCTGGGGCACCAGGGCACGGGCAGAGCTGCAGGGGCTGCCCCAAGCCAGCAGGCAGCAGATGCTCTCTTGGCAATTCCCACCGCCAGCTTTGGCCATCCTCCGCTGCCGTGAAGGGTTCACCCCGACGCCACCCGCACGGTCGGCTTTGCATTCCCTCGGGGTCGGCTGTGCTGCGGGAGCTGTGCGCTGCTGGGAAGTTTGTCCCATTGGTGTTTTGGCCAAGGGTGTTAGTGCTGGAAAGCAGAACACTCTGGCTGGAAAGCAGGGGGTGACACTGGGGATGTGGGAACAGGCCTGCCTGGCAGGGTCTCACAGCAGGAACCTGCTCTTTCTGCTGGTGGCTGGATACTGGACCAGTGAACGTGCGACGGCCTTGTTTGACTTGAGTAATTTATAGCTTATCAGTTTCTGGTTTGATACCCAGAGTATTTCTAATAATAGGCAAATGTTATTGCACCTCAAGAGGATTGTACACATTTATAAAGCACTTTACATAGCACGTGCATGCGAGGCATCCTTCATGTCACAGCTTTTCCACCATGCATGAGTGTGTGGAGAGCGGGATGCCTCCCCGGTTGCGGTTTGGGTGCTGAGGCTGGGCGTCCTCCGCAGCTGAGCCCTGCAGACGCTCTGCCTGAGCCAGCCGCTTTCCGAAAACACTGTGGGTCGCTCCCAGGGCTCCTCCTCCTCCTCACCGGACAGGTGAGAGCCTGTGGGCAGCAAGGACCTTGGCATTCGTGTTTGTCTCTTAAGCTCTGACAGTAATCTTGAGTAAGCCTTGTGAAGAAGGCCAGATATTAGGGTGGCTGCCTCCCTGTAAATGCTTACAATAAAGAGACTATTTATAGTTTGCAACAGGGAGACCTTTGCAGTTCTGTTCCTGTATGTACAAGATGGAGTTTCTGGAGAGGCAGGATCGCTTGGTGGCTGGTGTGGCAGCAGTGCTGTGCTGAGCCGAGGGGATGCCATGCCTCCCCCCTGCCTCTCCTTCTCTGCTCGACCTGGGCACAGGGGGGGCTGCACGGGGGCACCTGGCTGGCAGCGCAGGTGGGTCTGGGGGTGGGGGTCTCCCCGTGCCATTGGCGGGCGTGTATGGGGCTGCTCAGTCCTGTCCGTCCGTTGGTGCGTGCGGGGTTTCACAAGCCGTAAATTCCAGGAAACTCCCCGGGAGGCACATGGAGGGAGCGGGCTGGGGGCGGGCGCGAGCCCCGAGCCAGCAGATGTGTCTGCAGGGATGAGGAATGGGGAGGAAAAGCACAAACCTGTCTTTAAAGACATTTGTTTGTTCACAATAAAAACTGTCAGCCAGCGGCAGCCAGACAGGGCAGTTTTTATGAGGCGCAGGCGTAGGTTGGAGGGGTGCTTGCCAATTGCTTCTTACACGGAAAGGGAGCGGGGATTGTATTTTATCTCAGGACCAGGGGGAGGAAAAAAAATATGAGAGCAGAGAGTTTACAAGCCTTTGAAATGGTTCAATCAAAGGAAAGCACAGTTGAAAGCGGTTCTGGAAACATTTTCGGTGTTCCCCTGCACCCCAGGGCTCTGGATGAGGTCTCTGCCCATTGCTTTGGGAGGGGAGCGGGGAAAGGAAGGCAGATAAAGGGATCGCCAGCAGGAGCGTGTTAATACAGGGACACGTATCTGCTTCCTCCCAAGCTGCATGTTCGGAGAGTTCAGCCTGGGGAGGTCCCACAGCCCCTCCTCTCATTCAGGATCTCAGTGCTGCCTTTATGATGATGGTTTTGAAATCCTGTGGCTGACCTTTCCGGTGCTGGAAGCGATCCAAGGGCTGTGTCTCGAAGTACTGTAAAGGTTAGCGAGAAGGGAGCGAGAAGGAGAGAGAAAATGTCCTTTCAGCTGCAGGAGTGGGAGAGAGGAATGTCATCTATGCTGCCGGGGAGCAAGCGGCTGGGCGGGCTTCTCGGCCCGAGCTGGGGTGTCCTTGCCTCGATGGGGACCTCACTCCCCCAGCCCTTTCCCAAGGTGTGTGTTGTCATTTTTGATCAGGGTACGGAGGCAATATCCCTTCGGAGAGGGCTGGAGGAGCAGTCCCTTGGGGCTGTGCTCCAGGAGCCTCTTCGGCAGCATCAGGCAGTGCCGGTCTATGGGGATTGGTGCCGCTACCCAGATCTGCTCCACCGACCACTCCCTGCCGGTGCCAGTCCTCCGGTGATTCCTGTTGTAGCAGATTATTTGGTTTCAAAAAAGTCTGAGATGTTTTACAGTTTCAATGGAGTTCCACTCCATCCTCGGCTCCCACATGCCGCTGCCTCGCCAGAAACACGCTGGGGTGGATGGAGATTAAAGGGTAAACTCCAGGGCTCAGCCATCCGCTCCTACAGGATGCGAGCTCTTTCTAATTGTCCTCAATTAGAGACAGTGCCATTGCTCAGGCACGTCTTCAGGCAGGAAGCAGAACCCGGCCGTCCCTAGCCCGGCGGAGGGAAGGGCTGCTCGCTGTGGCCTTGGGGAGTGCCGAGGGGCCAGCAAGCGTTCTTGGGGGGCAGGAGCTGGCATGGGATTGTTTTTAGGAAGGAGTGCAGTGAGAAGATGTTAAAGCCAGAGAAAGGAGGGAAGAAAATAGCTCAGCGAGTTAACCCTTTCCTGCTTGCCTCCAGGATGAGACATCGGTGAGCAGCGAGGACTTTGATATGAACGACTCCACATGGATCTCAGCTGACCAGCACCTGAACTCCAGCCTGAGCCCCAGCCAGGACGAGAGCATGCGCAGCCCGCAGAACCTGCACGGCCAGGAGGACGGTGAGTGCCCCAATGGGAGGGAAGCACTCTGCGCCTCTGCCACAGGATGTTTTTGTGACTTATTAAACATTAACCAGTCCTTTCTGATCAGGTGTCCCACCTGTAGGATGGATTTCGTATCGGCACAGGCTTCGAAGCAGCGCCGACTCCCAGTCCTTCCCGTTTAGCCTCTGGGTTCTTGCTCAGGCAGGGCCCTCTCCACCTTGGAGCTGATGGTCCTTGTGTGGGGACCTGTGTCCCAGCTCCTCCAGAAAGAGGTCTCCAAATCCTCTCCTAAGCCATCAGGTTGTAGTTCCCCGGGTGTGACAAAGAAATGCTGAACTGCGGGCTGCCCCGCTGCAAAAAGGATGTCAAGGCTTCGCAATAGAGGTTACAGCTTTCCACACTTGGAAAACTGCACCTTTGGCAGTGTCTGGGATCCCCCAGGCAAGAAATGTGTAATCTGCAATAGCCGACAGCGATGAGGGCGCGGGGTGGATGTGGGTGTCACCTCGCCCGGGGCAGGCGGTTGGAAGGGGCTGAAGGCGGCACACATGGGCTGGGTGGGAGGAAGCGTTTGGTGAAGAGAGGTGGTGTGTTAGTTCTGTGAAACACACCAGTTTAAAATAAAGGAGCAAGTAAATAAATGGTAGAAGTATGAGTTCGGGTCAGAGTTCATCTCCGTGATGCTTGGAAGGATTCGGTGGTTGGACTGTTACTGGCTTTTGCTCAAGAGGTTGAATCCCTCGTTATCCCCAGTCCGGCTGCTGCTGGGAGAGCGGGAAGGGAGTGGAGGAGTCGAGGGACAACCCGGGCTGGGTCGGTGCTGCTTTAAGAAAGGGAACTGGAAAATCACCCCAGGGGAAAGAAAGGGCTTTTGTGCTGGCAGGTCTCCCTGGGGTGGCTTTTAGCTACTTGTGTGGCCAGTGGCAGGGACAGCGGGGACGCTGCTCTCTTCAGTCCAGCGCATTGTGGCACTTCAGTTTCTATTGCAAGTCTGCACTTCTGAGAAACCGCTGTTTTTAACTAACCAGCACCAGCCCCGGAGTCAGGCAGCCTTGGTGAGGATGTGAAACCTGCCTGCGCTGCACCACGGCCCCGGCCGGCGGGACGGGCAGCGGCGCTTCTGCTTGTCCAGGGCCTGGCAGCGGGGCTGAGCCCGTGGCAGGAGGAAGGGTGTTTCGGTGGTAACGCAGCTGCTCACATCAGATGCGTTCGGCTCTTTGGCACCAGGCTGCAACCTCTGCCCCCAGCCAAGCGCTGCGTCTCATACCTGTAGTCTGGCTGGGTCTCTCTGCACCCCCTGAATTTTGCCATTTTCCCGTCGGGGCATTTCAGACTTCCGTCTTATCCCTCACCACTGAATTCCCAAGTCTCATTTACAATCTAGAATGACATGGTTTTGATCCCTTTGCTGAACACTATTATTCAACGGGGCAGTAATTTAATAAGGGACTCACGTATTTAGGCAAATCAAGATGTTCTCACTAAAGCTAAATCCTCTCTCTCTCTGCCCTCTTAGGAAATGCTTCCAATTTTTCATGCCCTGTGGTTTTTCTTCAGAAGCAGGTGTCCTCTTTGGGGCCCTTCTTGGCTCCTCTAATTTCTTTTGTAAGGTTCAGTGGTGAGCAATAAAGCACATAGAGTCCCTTCCTTTTTGTGAGGAACTCAAGTGTCCCAGGCTGTCCCCGGGATCAGCAGAAGGCTAACACAGGTAGACTTTGGCAAATCAGAAGTGATGGAGTCAAAGAGTCAGCAAGCCAAGGCCAGGGTTACTAACGAGATCCTTCAAGTAGAAGACAGGCATTGGGATTTCCATCAGGCTGTCATACTTCAGGGGGTATTTTATGGGACTGAAAAGAGTTTTTGTGACTGTGGTGAATGTCCCTGTCCTGTATTGGAGCTCTGGCTGATGCTGCGGGGGTGGAAGCCCTCATATCAGTCTCTCTGCCAAATCAACGCTCCCACCCAGGACTGAAGCACGCATGAGGCTGGGAAGGGAAGAAGGAAGATGGACCAGCCCAGGCGACTCAGGAGGGCAGCGGGTGGTTAGAAGAGAGGAGCACAGAGCAGAGAAGGAGCACGGTGAGAGAGGAAAGGCAAATTACTGGCACAGGGAAGAGAATGTGTGTGAATCAAAGTCTTCAGTTTCCTCTTCTCTTGATCCATGAAAGCTCTTTTTTTTGGAAGCAAGTGTGTTTTACCTAGTTCACACTGGTTTTCTAAGGCTGCGCACATGCAAGACTTTCCCGAAGAAATCATCTAAGTGTGAGTAACCAGCCTGTGTGAACTGCGTGCTCCTGGGAGCCCAGCTGGCCAGGATGCCCCGTGCAGAGCACCCACGCCGGGGCAGCCCAAGGGCTCTGGTCAAAGTCCTCCATGCCAAAACTGGATGTTTGTCCACATCTCTCGCGCTCAGCTGTCCACCGTGCCCCGCAGCAGCCCTGCAGAGCTCTAGCCTTCTTCCACCAGCTGTGGGAGACACAGCCAGTGCTGCAGCGAGCCCCGCTGGGCTCAGCTCCGAGCATCCCGGCACTGCAGCGGGGTCTGGTCGCATGCCACCTCTTTCAGTCGGGAGCTTGTTCAGGACTCGGTACTCTCCTCCCTCTGGAAATCCTTTTGATTTACTAAATTTCTCTTGCTTGCTGCCGTCTGACGGGCAGGATGTTTGGAGTGTGTCTTCTGTGAAAGGGTTCTTAAAGTATAAAGTTTTAATGAAGAGTTGCCTAGTAGGAGAGCAGTATCATCTAACGCGCTTGTTAAAAAAGTCTTGTTTAAAGTACCGAAGCACCAACTCCGGGTCTTTCAGAGACTTGGGAGGAGCGAGTGCTCTCCTATGGCATACAAGAAGAGCGGTATGACATCCAGAGAAGTGGGAGAGCAGGGAACCATCATCCCATGCTTTGATATGCAGGTATCTGCTAAATCTTCAGAGAGCTAAGAAGCAGCTAGGACGAAAGCCAACACCTTCTTTTGTCTCCGTGCCCAGAAACCTTGGCCCAGTATAACCACGCTGCAACCAGCCTCAGCCCTTGGAACAGCAGGGAGAACAAATTAGACCTAATGACTTTAGTGGGTAAGGGACAGAGAAGGCACCATTGGGAGAGTCTCGGCAGCAGACCCCGGGCTCCTGCCGGGTTGGCGGGTGCACAGCGGGATGCAGGATGCACTGGCCAGCTCTGAACAGGGACGCCGACATGCAAACACTCACTCCTTCCATTTTCCTTTGTTACTCATCCTGCGGGCCCCAGCATGGAAAACGTGAAGCTCCCTGCAACATCCCTTCCCCATCGGATGTTGCTCACAGCATATGTGCCCGCAGGAAGCCGTCGGCTACCCAAAGCGACAGCAAAATCAACACGAACCCTTTGCTGCTGAAACGGAGCTATTGTGCAGGACATCCTGGAGGGATGTGTCTGTGGGAGCCAGCACGCGTTCGGAGCAAAGTGACCATGAAAGCTGTGCTGTCTCGCTGTCCCCCATGCCCATTGCTGTCCCTGAAGGTGTTCCATGCCCACTCGTAGCTGAGTGCAGGTCTGGTGCCTGGCCCTGTCTTGTGGCAGCAGCTTCAGCTGGTCTGTCCATCTTCGGAGCCTGTTTGCGTTCACAGGCGAGTGCAGCATTGCAAAACCTCCCGGTTTAGTCTGGTGTGTGGGTCTGAGCGGGGTTTCTTATCATGGGGACGCTGTGACCTGGCGGTGAGAGCAATGGCCTTGAAAAGAAAGCAGCAGGCAGACCCTGAACTGCCGTGTATGTGACACGGCAAAGTACTTGAATTAATGTAGAAGACGCCTCCATCTTTCCTGCTAATAGGCTACATCTTGCCTCATCCCTGGCCGTGCATCCTACTCCATCGCCCACGAGCAGGGGTTGCTGCTTCAGCTCAGCCTGCCCCATCTTTTTGAAGAGCAGGGAAAGCTCCTAGGTATAAGATCTGCTTTCCCTGCATGGGGGGCATGGGATTACTTCATGGCACCGTGTTGGGACCGATCCCGTTCCAGCTGCGGTCCCTGCGTGCAGTCCTCTCTGGCAGTGTCACCGCTGAGCCTGTTCTGCCTGGAGCAGCAGTGGCTAATCCAGACCTTGGAGAAAGGACTTTCTTAACCTACTTAACTGCGAAGGCACGTGCTCCTCGGGGGCATCCCTTGAGGTGGCTGGCAGGAAAGGCTCCTGGGTGTTGGGGACATCCCTCAGGAGTGCTCCAAGGAGGGACCTCAAGGATGTCCAGGCAGGCATTATTTCAGGACGCCGTCCCGGGAGTAGCTAGGGCATGTTGCTCCTCTGGACACCCTGCCCTGGGACCGGCAGGGACAGCACTGACCCGTCCCCAGCATGGTCGTCTCTCTTCTTGTACAGCATGGGTCCCACAGCTCCAGGTCACACCACCGTTATTTGGCGATATGTCCACGATGTGCTGCACATCACCAGGTTCCCTGAACCACCAACCAAGCAGAGCGTTTTCTGGGGAGGAGAGCAGCCTTCTTGCCAAGTGCAGACCAGAAGCCAAGCCCGTGCCTGCACAGTGAGCTCAGCCCCTGCCTGCAGGACACCGTCCATGGCTCCGTCCCCAGGGCAGCCGTGATGCCCGGCTCCACACCTGCACTTCCCCGACAGCTGGTACACGGCCGCGGGGCGATGGCACCCTCCTCACGTCACCACAGCAAGGTCACTTACCGCAGGTTCCCGCTTCCCCACCACCACCGGGGCTTTCCTCGGCCGGCCCCATCCCTGCTTCAGGTGAACACAAACGCACCTTTGCCAGCCACAGAGAAGCCACAGCAGATGCACAGACAGCCATGCGATGGCTGGCCATTGCAAGAGGTGGTCTGCGAGCCCTGAGACCCTTCCTTTTCCCAGGCTGTAAAGTCCTCACTGTTTTCAGGGCTTCCTGCACCAGCGTTGTATTTCACCCTCCCAGAAGCCGTAGCTCAGAGCTTAAACAAGACTAGGACCAGCATTCAGGCCTTACAGCAGTTAGACGTGACCTTATCTTATTTTGCTTAGGCATATATTTCCCCTCTCCCTCGGGTGTCCCCACACCACGCTGTCCCCGCAGCAGAAGTCAGCGAGCACGTCCCTGCCCTGCCTGAGCGGTCTCGGCTGGTGGCTCCGTTCCCTGTGACCTCTTTCAGGGGCACGTCTGCTCCTCCCGAGCAAAGGCCCTCGCCAGTGATAAACACCCTCCTTTCGGCTTCTTTTGAAGAGCTGCCCTTTCCTGCTCCAAGGCTGAGAAGTGCAGCACGGGCGCTGCGGGGCCATGGTGGCTTCACCAGCCCCTTGTGCTGAACTTGACTCAGGGCTCCCTCCTGGCTGATGTGGGCTCTGCCAAGTCGGTCGGTTCATCCTGCTTGTGTTTTGGAGGGGGGCTATTCCCTGGTCTGGAGCAGAATCCGCAAATCTGAGCACCCCCAGCCTAAGGGGTGATCAGGGACAGCAGGGTGAGCCCCGCAGTGTGTCCCTTGCCTGGGAGGTGTGCAGAGCCCGGTGGCTTGGGGACGGTCCCCGCTCTGTCCTGACGGAAGGACTGGGGGTGAGCAGCAGGGTCTCTCTGGTGACAGGTCTGTGCTGGAGGCACTGGCTTGGCGTCAACCCTGCCCAAAGCCACCAAACCCGTTTGGCATGGGGAGAGGCAGTGCCCGGGCAGTGCGGGGCCACAGCATGTCCCCTCCCTGCGGCAGGATCCGGGTGGCTGCCAGCAGCAGTGGCACAAGGAGAGGCTTAGTCTGCACCACCTCCTTCCCCGCAGGCATCCCTCGAGCAGCGAGGTGGCTGGAGGAGCAGCCGTGGGAGGGACAGGGATCAGGAGAAGGGAAAACCGAGAGACAGAGCACATTTGTGGCAAGGCTGCTTTCTGCAGTGGGAGCTGCCGAGCTTCAGTGCACGGGAAAATGTCCGTCATGGGGCCAGAGCGGTGAGGTCCCGGTGACAGAGGGAGCTGCTCCCACAGGCTGGGCAGTGGAGCCGGGGGGAGACGGCACCGGGGGGCACCTTTCATGCCGAAGGAGGGGGAGCTGGCCGCACAGCGCTGCCTTGTCCGGCCGGGCTCGCCTGCGGACGCGCATTGTGTCCAGCCGTGCCAGATGTCTGGCTCGTCGAGGGCTCTGGTCGAAGGCAGGGACCCAGGGAGGGAGGGCAGAGGGTGGACACTTTGTCTGGGACATAACGAGGTTTGCATTAACGAAGGAAGACAGGAAATAGAGTGCCTTAACTGGACACCGGCCAGCCCCACTGCTCCCTGGCCCCCAGCGACATTTCTTTTTTCTTTCTTATGCATCTTGGAGGCAATGAGCCGGGCAGGACCTGGAGAAAATAGGCTTTGGGCTCCGGCCGTGTGAGCGGTGTGGAACTGGGGTGGCCATGGCAGCCAGTGCATGGCCAGGGCCTCTCCTGCCGCTCACCGCCCAGTCGTGGGTGCGAGAGCCCCAGGGTCCTGCTCGCTTGCCCTAATGAATGCGGCACTGCCGCCCAGGCATGGCCCCCCACGGGGCCCCCGTTCCCACTCGGTCTCTCTAATTTGTATTAAGTATCCCTTCCTTGCAGGCTTTCCTCCTCCCCTTCTTCCCCCTTCTCGTCTCTTTTGTGAGTGAATAATTTATGGCACTTTTCATCTTCCTGGCTGTTGTTCCAGGCAGGCGGCGGTGGGATGCTCTGCGCCCTCCCGACAGCCGCTCTCGGGCTGGGTGTACAGCTCCAGCCAGCACTGGTGCCACGGCGGGGTGGAAACGGGGCAATCCCCTCCCGGTAGTGATGGGGAGAGTCAACCGGCAACACCAACCTCAACCATCAACCTGCTGGCCATGGGCAGGCAGGGCCACGGCTGGTGGCTCCATGGTGGTCCACGAGGGACCAAGGCAGGCCCCAGGGGTGGCTGTAGCGCCCGAGGCCGGGCAGGCGGTGGCCAAGCCCAGCTGCCCCGGTGGTGGCCGGGGGCTTGCGCCACAGTGGGGCATGGGCAGGACCGGGTGGCCCCTGGCCCGCCGCGCGGTGCGGGGCTGCGGCGAGGTTTCCGTGGGCCGCTGGCTCTTATATAAGCTCATTGTTTTCTGAGTCAAAAGAGGTTTTGTCTCCGCTCTGGAGATGTGACAGGAGGAGGAACAATTTGCCCCATTCATCTTTAACTCTGCCTTTGGAGAGCGGTGCGGTGGCCTTCGCCGACAGAGACGTTAAACCCAACCACTTCCCCGCCGTAAAATCTCCCGGGGAGCAGGTGTTGGAAATCGCCCCTTCCCCTCCTGATCTCCGCAAATCCAGCGCCACAGAAATCAAGGATAATCCAGCAGCCTCTTCAAAATGAAAACGCTGAGCCCTGATTAATTCATTTAATAAGTGACTGATCCCCTCCTCCCCCAGCATCGCAGCCCAAGAAGCCATTTTGCTTCTCACTCTCCTGGGCTCGGCGCTGCCGGGGAGAGGCCGAGGCCACAGCAGAGGCACGAGGTGGCTTCCCATGGCCTCCTTGATGGCCTCACCGCTTGCCCAGCCACATCCTGGCCTCTGTGATGGGGCTGAGGAGGGCAGTGCTCCAGGGACCTTGGGGCTGGCCAGCTTCCATTGGGCTCTCCAGCCTCACCAGCATCTCCCACGCAGTGCCGGGGTCTCTTCCACCTCCAGCGTGCGGAGCCCCGGCTCTAGGGGATTAAAACAGGAGAACGAAATATTCCGTTTTCCAACCCAAAGATCAAACCGGTTAGAAGTGACATTGTTTTTACAGTTCCATCTGCTTCAATTAGGGCACGGGGGTGGAGCAGGGGGGCTCCCAATTATCCTCATTAGAGGGGCTCCTCGTGCAGCCAAGCTCCAGCCGCGAGCGGGGAGCTCACCAGGCTCGTGCTGGTTGATAATGAATATATTCATGGCTGCGCAGCCTGGCCTTGCTCGCCTGCTGCTGCCGGAGCCCTGCTCGTTACGTGTGTTTTGGGCACTCGCTGGCAGTCTGCAGAAAACCTCTCCAAGCTCAGAAGTTTGGTGGGTTTTACCAAAACGGTGATTCTCTGGGAGCGGGACCAACACAGCCCTGCCGCTGCTCCGTGTGCTGCCACAGCTGCTGTTGGCAGAGCAGGAGCATAAACCAGGTCGTGGCACCCGAGGTGGGAGGGGTCCTGCTGTGTCTCCCCCAGGTCCTGCTTCACTGCGGGGTGCCCCGGGCACTGCTTGGGGCTGGCCAGGGGTTGGAGATATCCCAGTGAAGCTGCCTGGGGAGCAGCACTGGGCACCGGCACCGTCCCTGGCACCGTCCCATCCGCGCCAACCAGGAGAGCGCAGCGCTCCCTCCCGAGCACATCCGCGTTTTTAAGCTGGCTGAGGCCATTCCCGTTCGGACCCAAGGACCTCAGCAATCTGCATTTGTGGCCGTTTCTCTGCACGCAAGGCTGAGATTAATCCACCACTTTATATGCGGAGCTTCTGGGAGAGCATAACCTGCAAAAATATATAAATAAGAAAATTATCTGTAGCTAGTGTGTTTAAAGACCTCGTTATTTACTTATGTTCAGCTTTGGTTTAAACTAAATTGTTCTTTTAGCAGACGCTGGTCCTTTACGTTGGATTCCCATTTCATTTTCTTATTCCACCTGAACAGGTTCCTAGAGACGTCTTCCTCTTTGCTTTCAATATTTTTTGGCTGTAGCAAACCCAAGGTTTCGTAAATGCAGTGGAGTCGGGTGTAAATCTGATTTGCAGCTACTGTGTGTGTTTTGTGCAACACAAAAGAAATACCGAGACATTGAGAAATCGGGGGGTCCAGAATCCTGTCCGCTGTGAGCAGCCAGTGTAGGACTGGCACTGCCAACTGGGACGGGATCTGCAGGGACCAGGGGCAGGGCTGGTGGCCACGGGGAAGCTGGAGGTGGGTGGACAAGGTCAGAGCGGGATATCCAGGGAGGAGTGGTGGTGCTTAAGGCAGTTTTGGGATGTTCAGAGAAGGTTGAAGGTGCTCAGAGCAATGCAGGGATGCTCAGGGCAGGCTGGGCATGTAATGGGAGAGGCTGGGGATGCTCAGGGCAGGTTGAACGTGCGCAGAGCAATGCAGGGATGCCCAGGGCAGGTTGAGGATGCCCAGAGTGATGCAGGAATGCCCAGGGCAGATTGAGGATGCTCAGAGCAAAGCAGGGATGCGCAGGCAGGTTGGGGATGTCCGGGGCAGTTGGGGATGCTCAGGGCACCTGAACTGTCTTCTCCCAAGTGATGCTTCTCTTGTTGCCCCTTGCCTGGCGGGGTTTTCGCGACGTGGAGGGCCTCCAGCCGCCACTCTGTGCAGGCAGCCATGCCGGGGGCTGCCTGTGGCCCCGGGAGCTGGCAGGAGGTCCCTGCCATTGGCCTGGGGGCCGGGCGCTGATTGGCCCCGCGGCGCTGTTGCTGCGGCTGTGCCCAGGCTGACGGTGGGGCCTGGCGTGCGGCTCGTGCCTCGGCGCACGGGAATAATTCTCCTTAATCCTTCCGAGAGGCATCGCTGGATGAGGCTGGAGCCTCCCTCTGGGAGCCCCGTCTCGCCTGGCGCGCAGAGCGGAGCAGGGGGAGGGACGGCCGCCATCCCACAGGCAGGGAGGCCTCCATGCCCCCAGCCACCTGCCCGCTGCTGCACGGGGCCATGGCGAAGCCGGCACCGCTCCTGCGCCCACGCTGAGGGGAGAGAGTGCCGGGGGTGGGTCTGGATGCGCACCCTGGCAAAGTGTGTGTGGGGCAGAGGTGCAGCAGCCTGGTTGGGACAGAGAGCCCTGAGGAGCACACGCTGGTGTAGGAGCTGATCCAGGCAAGCCGGGCTGCATCTCCCGCAAGTTGGAGAGCAAAACCCACAGGAGCCTGAGAGCCCCAGACCCCAGTGCTTTGGGACAAGGAGGGGTGTAGGGGCAGGAGGTGGCAATGCCGCTGGTATCCTGCCCCTCTGGGCTGGGCTGAGCCAGCAGCAAATGCCCTGCTGCCATGATTCAGGCTGCAGCTGCCCGCTGGAGCCCCACTGTCCACGGCACAGGGGCAGGAGACCAGAGCTGGTCCTGGGGGGTGGCTCGGAGGGTGCCGCAGGGTAGTGCTGGCTGCTGAGTTCCCCCAGAGCCCCACACTCCAGAGCCAGCGCTCAGCCCCAGCCAGGAGCAAGGGGCTCTCCCTGGAGCCAGCCCTGTGCTGGGGAGGGTGACGCCTGCCGCCGGGCCGGAGCACCCGGCACTTAAACACCACCCCGGGGATTAGGTCAGTTCTGGTCATTGCTCAGACGAATAAGTGGATCAGCGCAAGGGAAAGGAGGGGGAGGGAGCTCCGCTGAGCAGGGGGCTCAAGAGAGGACCTTTTAATTTAGGGGCTCACGGGGCCAGGAGCAGCCTTGGCGCAGGCGTGAGGCTGGGCAGCGAGCACTGTCGCCCGGGGCAGCTGGGGACACATGGCGGCAGCCCCAGCCGGCCCCCACGGTCTGCTTGGATGCCCAAGTGTCCTCAAGTCTGTTTATTTTAAGGGATACAAAGTCCTGGGCTGCTGCGCGGTCACAGGAGCCCTCGCCGAGCCTCTCATTAAAGTTTGCCGCGGGCGCTGGCGGGGGGAGGAGGAGGATGGGTGGCAGCACCCGGGCGCCATCCTGACACCCCACACACCTTTGGACATGGCACCCATGCACTGGGAGCTGTCGTTACGGTGCCGGGGCCACCCCGTAGTCCGACCCCATTGTCCTGCGGCAGCGCGGGCCGGGCGCGGGGACCGCCATCTGCTTGTCGCTGCCGGCAGCTTCTTTGTTCGCCGCCCGGCGCACGCTCGCGCAGGAAGCGGCTCCCCACGTGCTTCGCCCTTTCCCTCTCGCGGAGGCACCTAATGAAATAAAGGATTTACTGCAGCGAGGGGGAGGGAAGGGGAAGCGGGCTGAGCAGTTTGAAAATGTCGTGCCTGGCCCCGGGGCTGGGCTCTTTGGCCGGGTGCAGGCAGGGCTGGGTGCAGGCAGGGCTGGGTGCAGGCAGCGCCGGGCGTGGGCAGGGCTGGGCTCTCTGCCGCGGCCGCACTGTTCTCCAGAGCAGCACAAGGCAGGAGACTGGCATGGTGGGAGCCATGCACGGGCAGGGGACAGTGCCAGGCCCTGGGGGTGTGGATGTAACCAAGATGGAGCAGGAGCCGGGCTGTGCGCCGGGTGTGCGTGAAACCGCCGTGGCTGGACCCCTGGGCCATGGGGTCTCCCCGTTCAGGTGGTGGGGGAAAGGGGTGGCCATGCAGCTGCCGTGGGGATGGCTCTGGGCCAGGTGGAAACAGGAGTGTCCACGTAGGCTGTAGGAGGTCACTTGTGCTTTCAGTGGGACAGGAGGGACGTCTGTGCAGTCCCTGCCCCATCCCAGCAGCAGGGTGCCAAGGAGCCTTGCTGGGCAGTGTGCCCGCTGTGAACCAAGCTCCTAACGCTGCTTCCAGGTGGCATGAACTCAGGGTTTTCCCGTCCAAGCGAGCCTGTCCTCGTGTGCCATCCCCAGACCCCAGCACTCTGCAGAGCAGCGTGTCCCCGAGCCACCAGTGCTGGAGCTCGTTGCCTCCCACCACACCCAGCCCCAAATGGGGCTGGGAGGACCGTGCCAGGAGGCGAGGGACCCGGCGGGGAGAGGCAGTGCCCCCTTCTCCTCCCTGCAATGCAAACAGAAACCGAAAAGGACCAAATTCCAAAGTTCTTATTCAAGCCAAACCGCCTGTGGCCCCAGGTGGAGGCGTGGGGACCGTCACCTGCCGGAGGGACTAGTGGCCCAGGCGCAGGGCATGGCAGCAGCCAGCATGCTTTGAGGGACGAGGGAGCAGAGATGTGTGATGGCCCTGCAGCCATGGGCACCGGTGTCTGTCCCTCCAGCTGCTGCATCCCAGGGCACAAAGCACGGCTGTGCAGGCCTGGCTCCCAGTGGCACCTGTGGCAACTTGGCCACCAAGTGAGCCCAGAGCAGCCCTGGCCAGGCAGGGGCTTTCCAAGCAGTGCCGTGTCGTCGCTGTACGTGCCCGTGGTCCCGCAGGCAGGCTCTGGGGAGGCTGGCACTGTCAGGGGCAGAGCCACTTACCCACCTCAGGGACATGGTCGCAGGGCACCACGGGGGTGACCACACACCCTTCCTTGCAGATGACTCCTCGTCAGAGAGCTGCAGCGGGAATGGCTCCTCCACCCTGAACCCCTCCACCTCCAGCAGCACGCAGGGCGACAGTGCCTTCCCCGAAATGAACGGGAATGGCACCGCGGCCCCCATGGACTTCACCGCCTCCGCCGACGACCAGCCCATCAACCTCTGCGACAAGCTCGCGCCTGCCCACGTCACCCCTTCCTACCAGTCGGACGGCTGCAGCGCCGACGGGCTGCGCAGCAGGGTCAAGTACGCGGTGAAGACCACGGCAGAGGTACGGCCCAGGCTGCAGGTGGCTGCCACCGGGGCTGGGTGAGGTGGGGTGGCCACGCATCCCCAGCCGGAGCTGGTGCGGGGCATGGCACACTGAGAGCAACTGCATGTGAGGTGCCCGAGGCCAGGCAGGGATATGGCTCCTGCCCCCGTGCCAGGAAAGCACAGCGGGGTGGCCCGGGAGCCTGTCCCTTGTAGGGAGGGAAGGACAGATGAGTGCCACACTCGCTGCGGCAGAGCTGCTGTGCCTGGCCGTCCTCCAGCCTCAGGGCTGCTGCTGCTCGGCAGAAATTGTGGGGAGAGTTGGAGGGATGGTTTGGGGGAGCTGGGGAGCATCCCCCGTGCTTTGCCTGCTCCACAGCCAGAGCGCTGCAGGGCCTCCTCCCCGACCAGCTGTGCCGCTGCCCCCCTGCAAGGAGGAGCCCATTCCTGCTGGGTCCGGGCAGCGTTTCCCGCAGGGTCAGGCAGAACCACGGCCCCCACCAGCCAGAGCTACACTGCCCCACGTGCTTTGGGCCATCACACGGTCCCTGCGGCTGGCGTGTCACCCCTGCCCGAGGCAGGCAGGAACTGTCACTTGGAGGAGCTCATCCCTGGGTTCATCTCTCCAAGTTGCAGTGGAACATCAGGAGATGGGCCAGAAGCAGTGAGCCAAGGAGAAAGGGCTTTTTCCTCAGGATTGTGGGCAGCGGCGGGCAGACGAGGGCTTGTGGTAACCCCTGTCTCCTCTCAGTCCCCTCCGTACAGCTCTGGCAGCTATGACTCCATCAAGACAGAGGTCAGCGGCTGTCCCGAGGACCTGACTGTTGGCAGGGCCCCCACGGCCGACGAAGATGACGATGATCATGATGACCACGAAGACAATGATAAGATAAATGACTCGGAGGGGATGGACCCGGAGAGGCTAAAGGCCTTCAATGTAAGGAGGGCTGCTCAGGGAGGGCGAGCCCACCTGCCTCTCGTCTCGGTGTTCCCACTGTCTGTCTTCTCCTTTGCAGATGTTTGTGCGCCTTTTTGTGGACGAGAACCTGGACCGGATGGTTCCCATCTCTAAGCAGCCCAAGGAGAAGATCCAGGCCATCATCGAGTCCTGCAGTCGGCAGTTCCCCGAGTTCCAGGAGCGGGCGCGCAAGCGCATCCGCACCTACCTCAAGTCCTGCCGCCGCATGAAGAAGAACGGGATGGAGATGGTGAGTGGCTGCCCCACTGCTCTGCCGCTCACCACCGCCCCTGGGGCAGCAGGTCCCTGAGCGCCTTCTCTGCTTGTGTCTCCACAGACCAGGCCCACGCCGCCACACCTGACCTCGGCCATGGCGGAGAACATCCTGGCCGCCGCCTGTGAGAGCGAAACACGGAAAGCAGCCAAGAGGATGCGGCTGGAGATCTACCAGACCTCCCAGGTATGGTGCTCGTGGCTGGAGGTGGGTTTGGGGAAAATAAGAGAAGTTTCTGACCAATTTGGCAAAGCATTTTTAAAAGTCTTTCTAAAAGTCGAAGGGCTACAGAGCAGGTTCCTGTGTTGCATCCTGAGACTCAGGACAGCGGGGCTGGGGACATTGGTTTGTGCTGGCCACACTGTGGGAGACCAGGCGTCCCCACGCTGTCCCTCCCACTGTCCGCGGAGGACGGCCGGGCTTCACGCTGGAGTAAGTCTGTGTTTCCTCCGTGCAGGACGAACCGATCGCTCTAGACAAGCAGCACTCCAGAGACTCCACAGCCATCACCCACTCCTCCTATTCACTGCCAGCTTCATCTTACTCCCAAGACCCGGTCTACATCAATGGAAGCCTGAACTACAGCTACCGTGGCTATGGGTCCCTGGGGGGCAGCCTGCAGCCGCCCACCTCCCTCCAGACGGGCAACCACAGTAACGGTAAGTGGCCACATGCTGCACCGGGTCCCGCGGCAGCACAGGGAGCTCACCCAGCCATCACCTCCACCCCGTGCCCGGGCATTCTGCGCTCTGCTGGAGCTGGGCACTGGGGGAAAGCAGGGGCTGCCGCTGTGGCTCACACTGAGCCCGGTCACGGCAGCATCTCTCCCGCTGCCGTGTGGAGCTGCTCCGAAAGCCCCTCTTCTCCTGCAGCCGATGGAGGCCTCTGCCCAGCTGCTCAGCTTGCCTCATCAGCAGGTGGTTAATTGTTGAATTGAACTTGGAAGGACAGCCTAGGTGGCACTGGTGGAGGGAAGGAGTGTCACTTAAAAAAAAGGGGAATCTGTACCAGTGATTAATTATTAACAGGAGCAGGCGCCTATCGCTGCCCTGATCTCGTTGCTAGTATGAGCTGTTCCTTTCCCAGCCTGTGTTGGGAGGTTGAGAGGAGCCTCCTGGCTGTTCTCGGAGGTGGGGACAGGGATGGGGACAGGGATGGTGAAGTTCGGGGGCTCTGCAGCAGCGCCTGGGGTGCAGCCAGCTCCTGCCGCAGATTGGAAGGATGGCGAGGGGCTGGGGGCTGCGTGGGAAAAGCAGCCGGAGCACCTGAGGCTGCAGGGAGGGATGGCAGAAGGAGGGAGCAAGCAAGGCTTGAGGGGTCGGCTGAGTTAGGAGCAAGTGAACAGAATGGAGTAGCCTGGGGCCGAGCAGGGCAGCTGGGGAGGTGCTGTGGTACCTGGCGACTCCCTGGCACCCAGGCGAGGCGAAAGAGGTGCGGGATGGGGCAAAGGGTCTCCCCTTGGGCAGCAGCCCTCTGGCTTTGCCCTCCCGGCAGCCATCGCAGGAGGGGCTGAAGCCCATGCCAATCCTTGGCCAGACCTTTGGCAATCTCCAGGCTACCTTCGCTTGCCCCGGTGTGCTCTGGGCTCCTGCCCTGCCCCTGCCCGCCCCAACAGGAGTGAGGATTTGGAAGGATGTGATTTCCGGAGCCCTGAGAGATGCCTGTCTGGGATTAACTCTTATCATCCCTTCCTAATGCTTCTTAACCCTGAATAAAGATCCCACCCTGGCCTCCAGCTGCTGAGACCTAATCCTCGCAGCCACGGCGGAGGCAGCTATGGTTCCTCCCCAGAGCCCCCTGCGCTGCCCAGCACCCTCCTCTCGCCCGGCCCCGCCGCGAGCGCTGGCTCCTTGACAAGAGGCAGCGAATTTGCAGAACTGTCTCCGAGCAGCCCCGGGAGGAGCAGCCGGGCCCTGGGTGTAGCACACAGCAGCAGCACACAGCAGCAACTTGCTTCTTTCTAATGAATTTTTAAACTTACTGCTTCGCAGTTATTTTTTTTTTCCCCTTTGCCCAAGCTCTTTGCCAGTCCTTTAGAGGTAAGAGCGTGCTGCCGTAGCGCTGGCAAGGAGCGCTGCGAGGAGCTGCGCCTTCTCCTGCCTCCGTGAGCACAAAGCCTGCAGGGGTTTGCTGCCCAGAAGTGTCTTCTCCCTCCATCCCCCACCTAAGGCGATTCTTGCTCAAACCCACATCCCCATTCCCAGCTCCTTCCCCCTTGGTGAGCCGGGAAATGGGCTCCGCTTACTGCTGCCTTTTCTGTCCAGTGAAATCGCTTTCGCATGAGAGCCTCCTCCTCCCCTTCACCGAGCGCTGATTAGCTTGGCGTGGAAGTCCTCTGCTGGTGCCACTCCTCCCGCAGCATTTGCTGCTCCAGCATTGCTTTCCTTGGATGCTTTCCTTCCCACCCCAGGGCAATGCTCTCCCCTCCCTGCCACCGTCACCAGTGGGACCCACCTGGTCTCGGGGGGGGGCTGCTGAACTCACCTGTCCCCGTTTGCAAACTGCTGCGGCCCCCGGTCCCTGCTCCACCTTCCTGCGTGTCCCACCGCTGCGTCAGGCCACCCAGCAGGAGCTCAGCCCTCCTGAAGCCTTCCTCCAGCATCACCAACTGCTCCATCAGCCTGCAATCCCCCCAGCCCACAGCCAGGGGATTAATTAGTTCAGTGGCTTCTCTTTCTCCTTACCCCCAGGCTGCAGCCTCGCCTGCCTCCTCTCCCTGACTACTGTCACACCTCTAGTACACATCTTCCCGCTTAGCTCCATTTCTAGTTGGGTGTGTGCGTTTAAGGGCTACCAGGATGATGAGGGGACTGAAACACCTCTCTTATGAAGAAAGGTTGAGGGATTTGGGTCTTTTTAGTCTGGGAAAAAAAGACGACTTAGTTGAGGTCTCATCAATGCTTATAAATACTTAAAGGGTGGGTGTCAGGAGGATGGGGCCAGGCTCTTTTCAGTGGTGCCCGGCGACAGGACAAGAGGTGACGGGCACAAACTTGAACGTAGGAAGTTCCATCTCAACATGAGGAGGAACTTCTTTACTTTGAGGGTGGCAGAGCCCTGGCACAGGCTGCCCAGAGAGGTGGTGGAGTCTCCGTCGCTGGAGACATTCCAAACCCGCCTGGACGCGTTCCTGTGCCACCTGCTCTGGGTGACCCTGCTCTGGCAGGGGGTTGGACTGGATGATCTCCAGAGGGCCCTTCCAACCTCTGCCATTCTGTGATTCTGTGATTCTGTGAAATGTGCAGCCTAGTAAGAACATTTAGGTCCCCTACCCCCAAACCTTCTACCTACGGCTGAGCAGGTAACCGCGTTGCTGGCCGGGGTGGTGTGCCAGAGCCTGGGCAGGGCAACCTGCCGGAAGGTTCCTCCTGGCTGCTGTGCTGGGCAGAGGAGCCGGGCAGTTACCCAGCACCAAACCAGGGAAACACGCCTCGTGTGGGATGTTACTCGCCATATGCAAAGGAAAAACCAGAACGTGGTGGGTCATTTGGATGGGTAGGGAACCTCAGGCACAGGTTTAGCTCCTGGAAAAGCGTGGCCACAGACTTTCCCTTTGTGGAGTGGATGGGACAGGCTGCAGGATGGGACTTTTGTCACCTTGACTCTGAAGTTGAAGTCTCTCCCCTGGTTGTGGCTGTTGTAGAGGCCTGTGCTGGCTGCTGCGGGAGCTGGGGCTTCTCACGGTGGAGCTGCGGCTCCCGCTGGGAATCTTGTCATGGGAGAACAGACACGGACAAGGCTGCTCTGCCTGAGCTTCTCTCTTGCTTTTTCTCGGCAGGTCCGACCGATCTCAGCATGAAAGGTGGGGCCTCCAGCACGGCCCCCTCCAACAGCACCAGCAGGGGAATGCAGGCTGCCCAGCTCAGCCCCACGGAGATCAGCGCGGTGCGGCAGCTGATCGCTGGCTACCGAGAGTCGGCGGCGTTTCTGCTTCGATCTGCAGACGAACTGGAAAACCTCATTTTACAGCAGAACTGACTCCCCGTGTCTGCATCGCTCCTCTGTCGAGAAGACAATTTATACCTGCTAGAAAGAGGCTCCCAGCGGTGTCCTGCTCAGGACCACCATCGTCCTCCCGTGAAACGGCGGGTACATGTAGTTTTAGAAGGTGGAATCCAAAAGACCTGTTTTCTTTTACACTCCAAGCACCTGGGACTTCAGGCACAAGGACACGTTTTTGAAGCATACCAACACCCGTGCGTCCGGCCGACCAGAAGCCAAACCTGCAGCTTGGAAGGATGTGGGACTTTCAAGGGCAGAAGGGAGCCTGGGGAGGTTTGGGGCTGCAGATGTATTTAGAATAACCTTTGTGGACCCAAATGTTAGATTCCCGTCCCCAGATAATTTCCAAGTCTTAGGTGAGCTGAATCACATATTTATTGAGAAATGGACCCTCCTCTCCCCTTAGTAATTTATTTTTCTGAAAATGGATTCTTTTGAGTTTGTACAGATTGCCAGTTTTTTTGTCTGTCTGATCAGAAGGAATTTATTCCTGTGAAATAACACATTCCATATCACTACACTACTAATTTCCAGGCAGCTCTGCCTGTTTCTCTGGGGAGCCCTTGTCCCACAGGGAGCAAGTTTGCCATCCAGCCCTAGACTTCGAGGCTGCTCAACCTCCAGTAAGCGTAGGTGGCAGCTGACCGACGGAGCAAGCAAGCGTCCTGCTTAGACCTTCGTTCTAAGCGGTCCCGTAGCAGCAGTGGGGTCTAAATCTCCCGAGAGACTCGGCAAGCTCAGCAGACCTCCGCCTAGAAGGACGTCTCGCACTCATTTAAGTCATTGCAGATAAGAGAAAGAAGGAAGGAAGGAAGTACCTGAGAAACACTGTCTTGCGGTCACCATCCGTACTCTACCTCACACTCCATTGTGGGCTTCTTCCAGGACTGGCCGAGCTGGGCCTGGGGGACGGTGAGTGTCGCAGACGCGTGGATCGCGCCGAGGAGGCTGGACCCAATGCGGCAGGTCCAGCGGATCCGCCGGGGTCCTGCTGCTGGGCGGCAGCTCGCCCCCACCCCGCTGCGCCCGGCTGGTTGTTCACCGGTCCCTGTGAAACCAGCCCTGGGGTAGCACCAGGAGAATAAACCGTTCAGGAACCGCATGGGTGTCAAAAAGGCTAATGCCGAGTCTCTGCCCGAAAAGCGAGCTCAGCGTGGCAAGCCGCTCGCGCCTCTGCAGACGACAGAGACGGGCGACATTCAGCAGCAGAACTGACAAAATCCTCTCCAGGGCCCAGGATCCTCCCCCCCTCCCTGCTCACAGTCCTGGAAAAAGCCCACAATTCCCAAAGTGTGGAAAAACCGTAGTCCGATGACCATTCTGCCCCGTTACTGCCCCCCCCCCCCCTCACCTCCCCCAATAATGCACTTCGTTTTGCTCAGTGCAATACCTACTACCAGTGCTGCTAAACCCAGGGACTTCGCTCGGGCACGGCGGTGCTGAGCCGAGCCAAGCAATGGACCGTGCTCCGGAGCCACGTAGAGCAGCAGAGACGGCTGCCGGGGATCCCGGCTCCTCCTCATCCCCCCCCCAGCGCCGGTGCAGCTCCCCCCGGCCCGGGCAGGAATCCTCACCACAAGATGTAGATTGGATAAACGTAAACCCCTGTACGCTCCTTTTTAAAGGTAGATACTTTCTCTCTATGGAGCCAGCTTTTTTTTTTTTTTCTTTTTTTTTAACTTCTTTTTCGGCCACTCTGAGCCGGCGGAGGGAGGCTGCTGCACCCGGGGGGGCTGATGCCGCTGGCGTGGGCTCGAGCTCGGTGGCAGCGGCTGGTCCCAGCCAGGAGCGGACCCGGGCAGTTTATACTCAGTAGCCTTTCTACCCAATTATCCTCCCCACACACTGGAAGAGAAGCGAAACCTCTACCCTGCTCTTAGTCTTAGTATGGAAAAAAAGCCGCCGGCTCCTGAGGATGGGCTCTCCTGGCCCCGCCAGCAGAAGGGATTAACCGTTGCGTTGACTGTTTTCCCCAAACCTTAAACTTTCCGCAGCATTTGGAGAAAAGGGACCTAACTCCTGGCCGTGGGGCGCAGCCAGGGTGTCCGTGCAGAGATGAGGTGGTGCCTCGTTAGACCTGAGCCGATGCCAGAGCCGGGAGCACCGTGGCCATCCCGAGCCGTGCCCGGGCTGAGCCCCCCGTCCCCCTCCCTGCCCACAGCGGGCAGGAGAGCGGGTGGGGGCCAGCCCAGGACATCAGCCTCCCCCCCAGCCCCGAGCCAGGGTTCAGCCTCACGCTTTCCCCAGCACTTCACAAGCCTGCTTGGTTTGTCCACTGCATCCTCCCATACTTGGAATTTATGTAAATATTTATTTTTGTGTGAATACCATGAAGTAACAAACCTTTGACAAAACAAAAAAAAAAAAAAAAAAAAAAAAGATATGTAACCACAGCCATTCGTGAAAGTCTTAACGTTAAGGAAGGAGAGGCAGAGACAATCGCTGTCCCGGAATTCTCTCTCTCTGCGCTATCCCACCCGAGTCGGTGCCTCCGTCCCCGTCAGAGGCCATCGAGAACATTTAGCCATAAGTTTGCCATCCAGTTTACTGAAAAAAAAAAAAAAAAAAAAAAGAGTTTACCCAGGGGCTTATGGACAGATCACCATCAGCGACACTTTGTTTAAAGTTTTATTTATCCAAGTTTTTAGCTGTCGTTACCAGATCACCTTTGAACTTGTCTTAGCATGTGTTGAAGTTGAGTAGCTCTTACGCTTTGTTAAACTGCTGTAGCAGACAGATGAGGCTCACGGCTGCGTAGGAAGGTTTCCAACGGTCTACCCCGGCCGAACGACTGATGTTCGTAACTTGCAGCTGAATGGTACAGACTCAGATTCCCAAAGCCCCGGTGACAGCCACAGCTGTGACGAGTTATGAAACAAACGGGATTGACTATGAATTTCTGTCAGGGATCTTTTTCTTTCCTTTTTTTTTTTTCTCTTTTTTTTTTTTTTTTTTTTTTTTAATTTTGGTGAGCCGCGGCTTTATAGTTTCTTTGGAGCGAGCTCCACCGACATCTCAGCGCTCTTCAGCTGATCCGTGCTCAGTCGCGGCTCTTCTGTGCTCCGGGACTGTTTCACAGCCACATTCCTGCGCTCTCACTAGGCAGGACGGGGTCAGGAATCGCTAGTCCGGGTTCTCAACGCGAAGGAATGAGCAGGAGCAGAATACACCGGCTCTCCAGCTATTCTGAGAGGTGGAAGGAGAATGCTGGGTTAGCAAACGGTCTGGATGTTCTTGGTTTTGTTTAAGAAAAGCTAATCACTGGTCGAGAAAAATAGATTGTGTTTTGTTTTGTTTTTAATTTAATTTAATTTTATTTTAAACACAACCATCCTGCCCTGGATGTGCGGTTCCCATGACAGTGTTTCTACATGGGAGAGCGTTCCCGGGATTGCGAGCAGACGTAACTTGTACCTCCCCGATCCAAAGGGCCACTTCCCTCCCACAAGTGGCCGTCGGATTTAGTACCAGTTCATGAAAAAAAAAAAAAAAATGCTGCTTTGAACTCAGAGGGTTAATATACTTTTGATTTGTAATTTTTTGTAAAACTTTTTACAAGGTAGCATAGTATTTCACCAGAATACCAACTACAATCCGTCCATGGTCTGATTTTTATATAATTTAGTGGTGCTTTAGAAACTTTTGTTTGGTTGTTTCGGAGCTGTACGGCTCAGTTTTTCGCCTGTATCTACCTAAGACCAATGTGAACCTTTGTATTTTTTGCTCCTAATTTTGGACTCAGTGAAAGTGTACTGTTTACATGTACAGAACTCCCGGCCCCTGTGTGTTCTGCGAGACCTGCTGTTGAAGAGGAAGATGCACCTCACCCAGTTCGTCTGCTTAACCAAGCCACAGCTTCACTCACCCACTGCCACACGCACCTAACCCTAAGGAAGACACCCCCCCCCCCCCCACCCCAGAAATTGAAACGCCCTTTAAGCAATTTTGGGTTTTGCACAAGCTATTGTATTTTATTTTTTTTTCCCCAGTAGTTGATTTACGGATTGGCTGCAATTCAAAAGCAGAGCTGAGAGGATGCTCGGTTAACTGAAGCGCCAGAACTCAACGGGCACCAGCGCTGCTGTTTCACCGTCCTCCTCCTCCTCTCACCTGAGGCGGGGAGGGGTGAAGGCCGCCCAGCTCAGCGTAGGGTTCAAACAAGGCAGAAGACTCGAGCCAAGGGGGCTTGCGAGGAAGCCGGGGAGGGGTGGGAAGCGTGGTGGTAGGGGGGAACCACTCGTTGAGCATAATTGGAAACATCCTTTAACGAACCTGGTGGAATCGCCCGAGCTGGCCGCTGATTTCAGATGGAGAGGGTGGGAGCGCCTTCCCCCGGGAGGCGGGGGGCTGGGGGGCGAGGGGGGGGCGCTCCGAAACGAAGCGGAGGAAGAGAGCTCTTTGGAAAGTCCCCTCTTTCCTCAGGGCTCAGACAGAAAGCTTATGGCACTTAATCCAGCTTTTAAGGTGACACTTTATTGCTTAATCAATTGATTCATTTTGAAATGATATTTTTGCAGATAGGCACCTATGCAACTTAATGTGGCTCTTAAGCAGATGAGCACTTCCTCCTCAACGAGCTTGATAAGAGTTATTTGTGTTATATACTGTGGATTTTTCCAGTAAATGTGGCTTAATATTTTAATTCTTAGAATGTGTGTCTATTATATATGTGATGCAACTTAATTCTGTTCTGTTTGTGGAATGATTAGCACAGGCCAACTCCCTGTTCCCCTCACTTAACAAAGACCAATGAGCTGTTAATCGAGCTGTTCTCTCCATGGTATTACTTGCTAAATGCACTGATTTCATAAGTATGTGGAATCCTTTTTTTTTTTTTCTTTTTTTTTTTTTTTCTTCTTTTGAATCTGTATATCATATATAAGACTGAATCTACTTAATAAACACTGTATAACAAAAAGGGCTTTTTCCTCCACTGTCGGGCACCGCTGGGGTGCTGCCGGCACCGGCCGCTGCCCCTCGCCCCGTCGCCGGCCCACGTTCGCTCCCCAGCCCCAGCCTACGCGCTGTGCGAGAGGTCAGTGCCGTGGGTCGCCAAAGCAGGATCTAAATTGAGGCGTTAAAAGGAAAAAAAAAAATCATCTTTATCTTTCCATAATTTTGACGTAAGCTGTGCTTTCCATTCCTTAACAGACAGCCGCGGGTACCGTAGAGAGCAGCGTTAGCACTCACGTGTGGGGCTAGTCACAAATTTTATGCTTAACTTATATTTTGACGAAATTAATTTTGTGAAGTGTCTGTTTTTTGTGGAAAAAAAATAATAATAATGGCGTTTTCATTGAAGTTTGTGGAAAGTTCTCCCTCTCCTCATGGAAAATACTGAGTTTTCATTATCAGCTTTATTCACTAAGTATAATAAATCTTTGCCTCCATAAAACGTTTATCTCAAAGCACTGTGTAGATCAAATCTCCTCCTTTGCATCAGTCAGGAGGACCCAGGAAAGAGGAGTCAGTTCGCAGCTTTGGTGGAAACTTTGCCTTTCGATCCGCACGGGGGGTGCCTGCGACGCGGCGTGGGCAGGACCTTCCCCGGGTTTGCTGCTGCAGCCTTCAGCCACGGCCAAAAGGACCCACCGGAACGTTTGTGCTTGGAAATAGTCACCCCGGGACAGCACATCCCAAACGGACCTTCCATAATAATTAGTTAAATTATGTGCGTACACACTCCTCTGCGCACACGGAGGTAGCACGTGGTTTTTGCAGTACACACAAAAAGCATCTCCCGCCTTTCCTTGACACCCGTTTAATAACACGAAGCCTCTGGATAAGGTTTGCTCCCAAATTTCAAACGGAGCAAGGGAGACGGCCGCAAACGGCGGGGATCAGCAGCGCGCGTGCGGAGTCGTTTTCAGAGCCTTTGGACATACCTGCTCTCGCTTCCGCAGCTCCACGGTCGCAGGAGGCTTGGCTGACTCGGAAGGTCCCCTCCGCCCGCAGCCAGGACGCTGCCGAGCACCGCGGAGCCGGACCCAAACAGCAGATGGTCTGTGAGAGAGAAAATCTATTATTTATCAGATAAATATCACTGAAAAAAAAAAAAAATTATATTTGCTCTGTGAGAAATTGTGACGTTAATAGGATTTTACTCTTGAAACCTCCGAGCTCCTCCGTGCGAGAGGTAACTCCTGCCATCATCACGCACCACGCCAATAAAACAGAAAATTGATGTCAGTTATTTAGCGGTTTTAAAGCTTACCTAGGTAACAACTCTGCTTATTTTCTGCATTACTTATTCTTAGCATATTTAGATTATCTGGATATCTTTAACCACACCTGTGTTTGCAGACCAAGTCTGCCAGAGTCAGGAGGACATCAATGAACTTCCAAAAACCACAAAAGCCTTTTTTTCTCCCCAAAAAGCCGGAGCGGCCACTGCCCTGGCCACAGCTCCTGTGCGACACAAAGTTTAAACCATAAACATTCTCCCAGGCTCGGGAAGAGCTTCCCTTTGCACTCAAACGCAGCAGAGCCCAGCTTTGCCCCTCCTCACCACGATTTTTAAAGCCAGAAGTTGGGCTTCGCTGCCGCTGCGCTTGTGCCACCAACCCCCAGCACCGGTGACGTGGAGGGACTGGGGGAACGGGGCAGCATCGCCGCTGTGTGCCACACTGGAGCACTGCGGAACGTAAAGAAGTTAGATATTATATCACCACACGGAGGGGAACACTCCCACAGCCCGACTTCGGAGATCACCATCTGCCTTCCAGAAGATCCACGCGATGAGACCAGAGCTGAGACACGGAACATAATAATTCATGTTATTCTTCTAAAAAATGCTTACTACCTAGAAACGAGAGAGAAAGGCCATATCAATATATGAAGTTTACAGGTAGTTTCAAAAAAACAGTGTAATTGTTACACTCTTTAGAAAACATTTCCAGATCCAATTATTCAACAATTGAGTAAGACAGAAACATAAAAGCCACGTAGCAGCAGCAGCAAGACCTGCCTGGTGACACTTGGGCCAGTCCCGGTGCTGCTGCCCATAGGTGTTACCCCAGTAGGGCAGGAACCTCCCCCCTTTACTGGTGGGGGGGGATGACACGGGACGGACTCCCACAGCATCCCACAGCCACGCTGCTGCTCTTGGAGCCCCCGGGGTACCTATTTCCCAAGAGCCACACAGTGTCCGCAGCAGGGACACTGTCTTCGGTTATCTGCAAGTGCATAAAAAACGATTTAATGAAGCAGAGAGAGCAATGCAGCCCCCCCCACCTTATTAATCATCTGAGCAGAGCTCTGGAATGCTCCCGGTTAAAAAAAAAGAGGAAAGGAAAAGCAGTATCGCCCGGGAGAGCGCAGAGGATAATTTCAGAAAAAGAGGATTGAAACCACAAATGCAGGGTTTACAGAGTGTTTATTTTTCCAATACCACAAGGGACATACATGAGCAGGCCCCCCCGCGGAGGGCTCTGCAAACCAGACCAGTTCAATCTGTACACTACAGTGGCCCCAGAGGGGGCAGAGCCAGACCCCCCCACCCCAGCTCCGCTCCCCATCTTTGGTAAGCAGGTTTCACACCTCCGCTCCGTCCTCACCAAACCTGTAGTTCTGTCCACCCCAGGGTGCTTCGGCCTCCCTCCCTCCTCCCCCCACCCCCAGGCTGTCCGACGCCTTAAGGATAAACCATTGCAGAGACTAAACGTGTTGCATCCCTCGGGGTTGTGTTGTCTCAAACAGGGACTTGTACGGTTAACACAAAAAAAAAAAAAAAAAAGTGCATGGTGAAGGGAGGTAGGATAGAGCTAGAGAAGGGACAAGAAGAAAAAATAAAAATAAACCCCCTACAATTCTTGCTACTGCTGCTTAAATAAAAAATAGCTGACTTCTCCCCCCATGGAAGCAATTCACTCTTGATAATCAATTGCTGCAAAGGGGAAGAAGGTCACGTTTTTCCTCTCGATCTATGGATGCACAAGGGTGTTCACCTTCTTGCAACGCAGCTACAGCCACGCTCTAGGAGAGCAGTTACAGCAACAACCGGCAAATGGCTCAGAGGAGTGACCAGCCAAGAACACCCGACTCGGAGCCCGGGGGGGTCAGCCTGGAGCCCGCACCCCCCCATCCGCCCACAAGGCCCGGGCAGAACCGAGAGACACCTCTGCGTGTTGAGCCTCATGTCAGGCAAGACAGAATACAGTGGCTCTGACTCCAGACGCAGATTAATAACTAACACCACTTTAATGCAATACTGCTGTAGAGCCTGAAAATCCAAGGGGAAAAAAAAAAAAAAAGAACAAAAAAAAAAAGAACCCTTTATGTTCTATGTACATTACATCCATTTACAGAGTTGGCCAGTACTGTGTACAACATATAAATACATGATCAAACAGATGCATAGAGGATACTTACAGGAGCCAAATAATTCACTTTATACATCCAAGAATGAAAATTTAAAAAAAAAAAGGCAAAAAACCACTGCTTTAAGTGTTAGATGATCGTCACACAGATGCACAGCTAGACGCTTGCAAGTGGTCAGATGCTGCCGTGTCAATGTCCCCGTTGCAGGGCTGCAATGCAGAGACCGCTGGCCACACACACGAGCTTCTAAGAGCCTCCGACGTTTCACACTAGGTGGTGGCAGGGCAGCCACAAGAGGCAGTCACATCTGCTGGTCCAAGAGTTCAGCCAGGCACACAGTTTCCCAGGCCACACATCGTCCTGCAGACCAGCAGAAGGCATTCGGTTGGCACCTGCCACGTTTTTTGTTGTTTGGTTTTTTTTTTTTTCCTCTTCTTCTTCTTGCATCCTCCGAGTTGGCTCCATCCAGCATAGGGTTAGCTGGATCCGGCTCTACAGCCACCTGCGGAGTGCTTTACCGGGCACCACGTTCTGCTGTAGCATCCAAAGACCGTACAGAACCGTCGCTGTGGAGCAGCTCTTTGCTGAGACGTAACTGTACAGCGGTACTTCCCGCACAAACCGAGAATGGAGATGGCAGAAGGGGAGAGTGGAAGACTGTAGGGCCTCACCTAGCGCAGCCCTGAAATAGAAAACACCCTGTTCCAGTTCCTTTGGATGTAAAGATTTCCTCGACAGAGGGTCCACGGATTGCCACAGCAAACTGCCTCTCGCTCAGGTGTTAGCCTCAGGACGTGTACCAGAGCACAACCAGTATTTCCACAATAGCACTAAGCAGAAGGATCGCTCTGGCGGGACGCAGCCCACCGAGATTGGAGTGTAACCGTGAGCAAGAAAGGGTTTTGCACTGTAGATTTTTAGTGGGAAGGCAAGTCAACTTTCCTCACCAAAACAAAATGTAATAGCACTTCTACTATAAACAGAATAGTATTTTGTGTACAGGTTTTAGGATCAGTCGTTATCAAAATACACACACTGAATATACAATTTGTCCCATGGCCATAATTTATTATCTCACCACAAGGCACAATACACAAAGCTTAGAGGGTCCTATACAGTCATCGTGACAAAATGCCCCGCAGCCTTTACACATGATCATGGCTTTAAGGCTGCACGAGCACTTGAACGATATCTCGTCAACACTGCTGCTATCAGCAAACATCTGCACAGAGAGGGACGTATTATGGTTTGCAGCAAAGTTCGCTTTGTGGCTTAGCTGCATCATGCTTCCAGCAAGACTTCTGGGAAAAGCTGGAGTGTTGGATGAATAATTAAAGCTGGTGGAATTAAGCTGCAGCTTAGAAAGCTTCCCATAAAACGCTTGCTTGATATTGAGCTGAGAGGGTATGGAAGAAGGCTCCAAAGGGTGATTGTGTCCTTTTCCTGGTTCCCTCGAAAACTTGAAAAACGGCAAGTCCATAACCAACGGAACACTTTGCAAATGCTCAGTCAGCTCCACGGGGTTTTGCGCTGCATCCTTCCGGTTCTCCGCGTTACTCTTGGCTGAGCTGCCACACGCCAGCACATTCTCATTTTTAATTCCTCCCAGGGTGTTGGGGTGCTGCTTTGAAGTCCATTCTTCCCTTGGAGCCGGCATTCCTTCTCCTGATGCACAGCTCTTGTTCAGAGGAATCTGTTTGCTGGGGGACAAGGTTCCCATGGCTGAAACTTGATCCAAAGCCCTGGAATGATGTAGTCTAACACTGGGGTTGCAAGGAAAACCAGAACCAAAGAGTTTTTTGCCTTGAACTCCAACGTAATTTTTATTGACTGATGTACCCTCTGTCTGATTTGGACCAAGAGAAGTTACAGCTGGAGATAAAAACCGAGGCTCTGTCGAGGTGTTCAGCTTCTCCGGACTTTTATTTGTGATGACACTTGTTAACGGGTTGTGCTGTGGCACCCGATGGACCTTGGGCAACTCCTTTTGCTCCTCAAAGCTACAGGAAGAAAATGTTCTTTCCCGAGGGCCCACATCTTCAGGCTTCTGAGAGGCACTTGCCACATTTGCCAGTTGGTCTTGGCAGCTTAAAGTTGAACCAACTTTGGAATGTTTTTCTGGAATAGACTGATCCTCTGCATCCTCTGCTCTAGGCAACGCTGCCCCTGATCCGCACTTCTTCTCCTGGGGATCTATGGAAGATCTCATTGAGTGTAAGTCATCACTCCTGCTTAGGGCACTCGTCTTTATTCCTACATCTGGGGAAGATTCTTTGCCAAAATAGCAACTGCTACCTCTCTCCATTTGCAGGGAGAGGCTTTCCGACTGCTTGTCCAGCGGCGGCTGTGTAATTTCCAACTTGATGTTGGCTTGAGGTACTGGGAGAACTTCTTCCAGGGGAAGGTTCCCCTTAAGCAGCTGCATCACCAAAGGGTTGTTGGATTCAATAGAGGACACGGGCCGAGCAGAACCTGTCAGCCGCTCGGGTTTCTTGGGCAATGGTGCCTGTGGTCCCCATCTCTGAGCTGGAGGTGCAGTGCTCCTCACTGCGACTGCAGGGAAGTCCACAACGTAGGCCGGACTATCTGCTTCCACAGATGGTTTTGATCTAATCCTACCACATCTCTCAGCGCTGCTGTGACCGGAGGAGTCTTTCCCAGCCACCTCCCTGCAGCTGACACTTCTGAAACATACATCCATCTCTATATTCTCATCAGCGACGTCACCTTCAAAATCCGAAGCGGTATCTGTTGTTTCACTGTGTGTACTCTGTATTTCATCATCTCCGTTTGTCTTGAACTCTTGAGTCTCTCTCAGTGGCTGATGTGCATTTTCCGGTTCTGTTCTGGGGCACCTCTCCGTCAGCTGCAGAAGTTTTTCAGAGGTATCTATCCTATTCTGAGAAATAAAGCCATCGTGTAAAGAGTGTTTCCCCAGAGACTCTCTGCTCTGTTCTTCATTACTTAGTTTGCCATCACTCTCTTTCTCTGCCTGCAGGTGTGAAAAGTTATACAGCACAGGGACTGCTTTCTCCACTCCACTAGTCGCTGTTTTGGAGTTATCACTATCAGTGACAGATTTTTCCACAAATGTTTCAGAGCCATTAAATCTAAATCTAGATACCGTTTCTGGCTCGTGGCGTTCTTTACTGCCTGATGACAATTCTGGCAGAAGAGCAGGACAACTGGAGGAATTTTCCTTTATGTCAGAATGATAATCCAGCTGTACAGCGGGAGCACTAACACCTTTGTGTTCTGACACAACCCTGTCTCCCGTAGGACTGACCACAGCTCCCTGCACCTGAGAACACGACAGACCGTTTACTGGAGGAACCACACATTTCAGCTTTGTACTGTGCCTCTCCTGTGATGCAACAGAAGGTGGGGTTTCGGTCCTTGGGTCACGGAGGAGCTGCTCAGGGCTTTCCTCCTGCCTCTCAGAAGTTGCATTGTCTAAGGATGACCCAGTCAAAGCACCACAGAGCTGCCTTCTAGGTGACCCATCACCAGGCCGAGCCTCCCCTGAGCCTGCAGTGCACTCCAGAGCGCCAGTTCCCTCACTCTTTGAAGAAACAGGATCTTGTCTTGAAGGGACGAAGGAATTCGTGTTAGCCTCCTGAGCAGCCACCTCAGAATTCGCCTTTTCTCCATTCAGATGGAGAGACGACAGTAATTGTGTTCGTTGTAGATCTGACGAACGCTTTCCATGAGTTCTCTTTGATCTCCTGTGCTCTGTATGGCTGCTGGATTCTCCTCCACCACCTCCTTCATCAGTGCTGCTTCTCCCTCCACCTGGGCCACCCCCACCTCCAATGGCGGCTGTAGCAGCTTCTCGCTGGGCTCGGGCTTGCAAAGCACGGGCTTTAATGTCTGCGAGTGTTCTGGCCCCAGTCCTGCCCCGGCTGGAGGACTCCGTGTTGGGGATGATCCTGGGGCATATCTGGTAAGCGGGCTGACCTTTAACCACCCAGGGTGGTTTAATACGTGAAAGTTGAATCTGAAAGAAAGGGAAAAACAATTAGTTCTATTATTTGACCATTTTCAGACAGTGAAATGCATTTTATTAGCATCTGTGCATCACAGTTCGTATCACAAGAATTCAACAAAAAATTAAAATTCCAACAGAAAACTGATTTTGGCTGAGAAGTAGCATGCTCCCTGTAACCTCTGCTTACGCACTCCGTCATGCGATGCGTAAAGCTCACTTAATATTAACATTGTTTTACCAGAGCCAGACAACAAATACAAAATGAGTGATCTGCATTCAGATCTGCAGAAATCAAAATGGTCTCCTTTACATCAGGATGACCACCCTGAAGCTAACACGACGGATACCTCTAGTCAAAATCGGGAAAGTCAGAAGGAACAGTAAGATTCTGCCCAAAAGGAAAGGAACGGAGAAATTACACAGGATATTACAAAGAATATGATTTGAAGGTCTCTTTTGCCACAAGTCAGCCAGTTTCAGGAAAAATGATTTCTCTATCCACAGAAATGCAAACTAACAGAGTAAGTCAAGGTTACCCCGTGCTCTTGTGCAAAGACCTTGGAATGATTTTCCATTCCTTGCCTGTCTAAATAAGATAGTAAACTGTGGTAATCAGAGGTACTTAGCCAGCTCTACCAATGAAACCCTTCCACTTCTTCTCTTAAGATGACAACACTTGACATTTTAATAATGTTTTGATGCTATTGAGCGTGACAGCCCTGAGATACCAAGCAGCTATAATTCTCTTTCCTACCCGGATGGGTGGGACTTTTGGCTCCTCTTTAGTAGGCTGTGGCTTTTCTGGGTGAACACTTTCAATTGTGTTACGAAAGGACTGACGATCTTCAAGCCGGGGCTTCTTTTCGGGGAAGGATGCAGAGGCAGCCTCCTCAAAGCATTTCCTCTTCTGGTCCTTGGGCTCCCGAGCAGAGTTCTCCTGGGGCAAACTGGGAATTCTGTTTGCAGCTGCCAACGACAGATCTTCCGATTTACTGTGCAATTTGGAAGGCTCTGGAGAGAGGTGCGGTTCTGAACTCTCTGGCTTCAGTACTGTGGCCGAAGGGCTCGTCAGATCATCTTTCTTCAGGTCTATCTCAGGCTTTGCCTCTTTATGAAGAGAGGAATCTGGTCCCACAGAAGCAGCCTCTTTGGAAGCCTCTGTTTGCTCAGGTTCACGCAATTTGTACAGGCTCCTCCTGGCTCTGCATCGCAGGTCGGCCCGGGTGCGTTTCTTGAAGTGTCCATCTCTCTGCCGTGTCGAAGGACCGCGTGGCAGTCTTGCTTCTCCTTTAACAGACAGTCCTGTCCTGTTCTCAGCATCTTCTTGCACCAAATTCTGCTCCTGGGATTCTTCTTGGGTCAAGCCCAACCTATGAGGCAAACATAAAAACTAGCTAAAAGCTAAAGCCCATCCTAATTTAAGCATTTCATCTTCTCCTTATAGCTGTACTGTCACCACTATACATAGTACCATACAGTTTACAAAACACAGACTCGTCAAAACCTCATCAAGTCGGTCTGCAATGAGATAACCTATACATTTACTATCCCATATTACTATCACAGGGAACGAGAAAAATAAGACAATGTAAAGATTTGCGATGGAAAGCGAGTAATATTAACTTGTCTTGAAAACACAATAGATGGGCTACGAAATTCTGCTGTGACCCAGCCAGTTCCCACTAAGGATTTCCCTGGAGCTGAATGATTCACCCCACAACCTGTATTTTTTCCAAGGAGTTCATGCCGCATCTTCTCAGGTATGCACAAGCAGAAACACCCTCTGCCACCTGCACAAACACAGATAAAACAGGACAGATGAGGTAAAATTTCTCACTTTTGTCCATAGTAGTCCTCAAAGAACTTCTCTTTCCATTGCTCCACTCTCTTTTCCTTTTCCATCTCCTGCCGAATTCGAACTTGCATCTCATGGGTGAATTCACCTACATGGAAGCGAGAGACTGAAATTCAGTTCCAAACAAAACTCATTCTGCAAATGCAACCTTTTGTGTTTTAAGAGTATAGTACAGTAGCTATATATACAAAGGACAGATTTTCTGCTATCGCCCTGCTCTCCACTTTGCTATGGATCCACGTGCTGCCTGCAACTCCTTAAGAGCAATGATCACACAGGCTCAAGAGAGTGTGAAAAAAACCCACCAGTGGTTTACCAGACAAAGGCCACCATTTAAGGAAAGATAAGTCTGGCACTACTTTACACCTCCAACACTTTCTTTGGAAGGTCTCATGGCACCAAAGGAAAACACATCTGTGATTTTAAAAAAAAGAAAAGTTGGGGGCAACATAGCCAGATACATTGCAAAGGTGGACTAAATTCCCATTCATTAACTGTAAAAGAAAAACAAAGAGATCCCATAAAATGAGTACCTAATTCTCCAGCCACCTAGGAAAGCAAACCCACTCACCATCAGCTAGTCGCTCTCTCCAGCTCTGTGCAGCGTGGGTGAAGAATTCATTATTCAGAGCACTGCCACTGAGACGCATCAGCCCGTCAGCGCCAACCTAATGGGACAAACCCAGGACAAACAGAAAACATTTGCTCCAGCCATTCCGCAAACAAGAGGGAATGCAGTGAGTGGAAAACACCCCAGTGCTGCACCCTCATACCTGTCTATCAACTTCTGGAAGGAGGTAAAGCAGCTGCTGCTGGAAGTGTGATGGGAGCGCATTAAAGGTTCTGGAGTTTATCAGAGCTCGCAGGTTTGTATTGACAAGAATGGAACCAGGTGTTTCAAAGTCAATATCCTCACCCCTGTTTCGTTTCATTTGCCCTGTAGTTTAAGGAAAGGCAAATAAAATAAACATAGTTGTATAAAAATATTTCATAATTATGGGAAAAAAATTCACGTTGAACTACTCCAGCAAAAGGAGCAAGATATATGAGAAAAGACCATAATACTCAAGTATGAAGAAAGGCTCTCAAACACAGTAATTAATAGACAAGCATCTGGAATTTTGACATGAGGTCACATTCCTGTCACATTCAGGTACAATTCTCAATACTGCTAGTCAGAGTAGGCAAACTTTTAAACAACTGTCTCACTAATGTTCAGGGAGGAATGTCCATCTTGCGAGCCTTAAGATCTTCACGTGCCTTCCGAAGGAAGGGAACCTTGTTTTCTCAGATACACGCAGACTCCAACATTGCCTGCTTTTATGGACAATTATTCTTCTAACTTTAATCCGAAGCACCTACCAGCTGTGGGCTTTCGGATACCTCTCAGAAGCTGCGGAGGATCCCTGTTTATTTCTGTTCTACTACGCAAGGTGGCTTTGCACAGGGCCAAAGAGCTGCTGCTGCTGCTGGATGTGCTACTGCTCTCCCCATCAGCGTGCCTTCCTGTGAAGCCTAAAAGCAAAACAATTTCATTAAATTTGCAAAGAACAGCAGAAGCCCAACTTGGGAGAGTTGTTTCATGTACAAGAATTATCTGCTAATAACAGATCCACTATTACAGGGTATTGCCCAGTTACCAACTATTTTGATGGAGTTAAACGTATACAGTCACATGCATTCTCACCAAGTGCTAAAGAAATCCTCAGGCAAACTTACAGATACCTAGGGATAACTGATTAAAAGCTATCTGTGCAGCCATTAGAGAACCACCACAACAAAAGCAATGCTCACCAGAGGCAGACTCCATGTGTGCCCCATTTACTTTCAGTGGTGTTAAGACAACACGTGGCAGCATGACACCAGTCTTTTTCTTTTGTTTGGTTGTCTGCGGTCCAGAAAGAAATGAAAAACAAAACAAAGGAACACAGACATTATGGAAGGATAAAATATGATTTTAAGCAGCCTGTTTCTCAGTTAAAAAACTACTTGGCTCTTAGGTAAACCTTCAGCTGCCATTACATTTATGAACAGCAGAGCAGAGAATTCAAAATTACTTCCTTGTATATGATCCCTCCCCATACTGCAAACTCCCCACCTAATGAGACAGCCCTGTAACTCTCTCTGAGGCACCTGTGCACAACTAGCCCCGTCACACTAATCCAACTATCACACAGGAAGAAAAGCTCCCCTTGAGAGGCCTCATGCTTCCCATTAGTCGCACTTTTTCCTACCTGGGAGGCAGTTCTGTAGCTCTCCCTGGTAGTAGCGGGTCCCTTGCTCTGAGATTCAGTGGAACACGAGGCGTTAGAGGAGGTGTCGTCAAGAGACACTAAAAGAGACGGGCACTCAGTCAGACACCGAAGTAGATCCTATAGTTTAAGATTAATGTCATCAGACACTTACCATCATTATCACCACTCACAGTGCTTGCTTCATTGGACTCGCAACTTTCTGCATCTGCTGTATCCTCCAGCTCCTCCCCTTCTGGCACAGACAGGTTCCGAGACCACTGCAAGGCATCCTTCTAAACGGGCAAACAGAACCAGGGTGGCTACAGTCCTCCCTCCCAACCATTTCGACTTAAACCAACTGGAACAGATGGTTTAGTGTATATAGTTTTTAAGCTTTACTTTTTTCATCTTCCCAATTTTAATCCTTGATGCAGAAAGACATTTTTAAGTATATTTGGGCTCACAGTGGAACAGAAGTCATCTAAACTATTAGCACACTTCATCGACACCTCCTAGGTAACTCAAACATATCCAAAATACGTAATGTTAATAATTGGTTGCACTTTTCTGCAGGCAAGCAGTTTCTAATAAAGAAAAATATCTCGTTCTTACTGTGAAAGAACAGGCAGCATCAGAGTAGCCAACTACAAAGATAGTAAGTTTAGGAGATGTTTACTACTTGTATAATCAAAGCCATTTAAATTCCATCTGTTTTCAGCAAAATATGGCAATTCAACACAATTTTCTGAGAGGAGAAAAAAAGATGCAAATGCAAAGGCTGAGATACCTGTTGTCTATCAGGCTGATATTTATCAGGGAATCCAACAGTACAAAACAATGCAAAAGGAAAGCCTAAGACCACAAAGATTTTCAACATTTAAGATTACTGGGACAATAAACGAAAACACATTCCAGAGAGACTTCAAGATCTGAGGAAAATGGTGACACTAAATATACACAGAATGCAGCAGAACACAAACCAAACAACCAGAAGAATGAATATACATTTTCCTATCAAGATTTTACTTGTAGCTACAAGCTCTTGGACCAATTTAATTTATTGGTTGGCTGTGTTCCCTTGTGGCTGGCAGAAAAGGAGTGAATGGGACTGTTTCGATAAGCAGCCACCTGAGTTGGACACCAAGTACTGGAATAAGAGGATTTATCTTGCTTGTGCGGTTCAAGAAATAATAGGGCTTTTTTTTTTTTTAAAGGAATTTATCATATATGGCTGAATGTAGCCGAAAGGTACAAGCTCTAACAAAATAATGAATTCCAGACACTCTTCCACATGATGATCTCACATGCAGCACATTCAGCTCCTATGATGCTCAGTGGCAGTTTAACACTCAGCTGTGCATAACAAGCAGAACTCACACCTCGACCCTCAGCTCAGCATTTACCTTGAGCGTGAAAAGGCTGATGCGTCCAGGCAGTTTGTAAAAGAGTCCGTCACCTCCCCTTGAATTGGAATGGAGCATGGCGTTGAGGCAGGCTAGGGGAGAAGTGCCACTGAAACAGAGAAAGAAAGAAAACAGTAAGTTTTAAGAAACGTCCTTACCAAGAAAACAGCCTGAAAGACCTGTTTAAACGGGCATCAGTTAGCCGACTGAGGAGAACGGAGACGACGCTCATTAACTTTACGGACGGGCACTTCAGTCGGAGCAGTGTTACTGTTTTCCTTTTGGACCTGCACATCATCCTCAACACAGCACAGCAAAGTAACCGGCAGGAAACAGGAAATGTTATGCCAATTTTAAAGCTACTCGCAGCCATTTTTCAACATTTGTGATATTTATTACCTGTTTCTTCCCTTTCTCTGCTTCAAACTTTCAGAGTTGGATCGACCTTACAAAAACCCCAGATTGATTCAGCAGTAGAAAGATGTGAACAAAACCAGCATAAATTGTACGTATGTGCTTCTAGAACGCCTCCCCTGACATGTCACAGACAAAACTGCACTACTGGACTGAGATATAAAAGGACCGATGCACTAATTTGTCAAGTCCTATGTAACGCCCTGGTTAAAGTAACCATCCTACGCTCACACTGATGGAACTTCTGCGCCACGTAATCTCATGTTTTCCAACACGCCACACATGTACAGGCAGAAAGTTACCTAGAAGAGACATTAAAGCAGTCTTGATTTCATTATTATTAAAAGTGAAACTGAAAACCGGATCAAGACAAAATATTTCAAACAAAATCACTCTCAAATTGAAAACTCAGAACAATTTCTGTTTCTACCCTGAATGCGTTTATTTTTTGGACATTTCTTCACAAGCCTCGGCAACAGACAAAATTACCCTGTATCGCTTTTAGATACTACGAAAAAAATTTCCAGCCTTCTGTCCTGTTAGACAGTGGTTTCCCTTCTGTGTTTAACAGAAGGCTCCAAACATGCTAACCAGCCACAGAGCACACTTTCTCAGAATAGCAAAATAAATAGTTTTCCCTGAATTGGGAAAAAAAGAAACTATTAAAACTCTCGTAGGTGCTAGAACTCAGCTATGGTGCTGAGCCCAAGTGTCCTGGCTCGAGCAGGACCATTGCTGCCACCCATAAGGACATGGCCCCCCGAACAGACCAGCATGACCCCCAAACCAGGGAACATTGCTCAGGATTGATTCAAAGGGAAAAACATCTCGAGCCACCAAGCTATTTCCTTCAGGAAATGGAGTTTCAGGAAGGGCTTCTATACAAGTACCAGCAAAGTCCACTGCATATTTAGCTAGGCGGGATCACTGCCTTTATTCTGTGAACAATTACGCTCTGAAAAAAAAACAGTCTTTTCTTAAAGCAGAGAATTAATGGCCAGGGAAGGAAAAGCAGATATCCCGAGGGAAAAACACCAACCTTTAAGGAACGATTTAGCTTTATGGGATTTAACTTGACACATGCTCCAAAGTCTGGTCTTTAGTTATGTACTGTGACAGGTCACTTGTCAAAACTGGGAGAGCACCAAGATAATTCATATGTGTGAAGAGACCTGCTATTACCTTTAGCAGAGGACAGCCTATGCACGTAGATCTTCAACTACCTACTCAAGTGAAAGGACTGATGTAAGAAAGGTGCAGAGTACTGATTAAAACAAAGCTATAAAGCTATATGAAGGTCCTCATTAAAAGCCTGTCTGAATTCTACTCAGAGCTGTGAAACCACTGTCCGTATCTAAACCAGCGAAGATCTTCTCGGCGAGGATCACCAGCGGCAGGTGGGCATTCTAACAGCTCCAATATCGATGCAGTAACACACACCGGCATCGTCCCTCTCCAGACAATGGCAACTCCTACACACAACACCTCTGTATGCATCACCACTTTTCACTATTCAAACCATCCCAGCTGCTTCCTGATTTCAGACACAAATAACAAGCAGAAACAAGCTAACATTTTGAGGTGTTAGGTCCCAGAAGAAATCGGTTTACCTTCTGTAGCTGGGTAAGGTACAGGTTCAGGAAACACAAACGCCACAGTGGAAAACAGTCCACAGAACCAAGGTGAGGGGGAAGCAAGACTAGAAACAGTCCGTGCATCTGGATTCCCCAGAAGTCAATCAATGCGCAGCAGCCAAAAGAGACTGCTTTTTCTGTCTCTAGAAGTCAAACTTTTTTTTTTTTTTTTTTTTGCCACATAGCACTAACTGAGGCATTTGGACTATCACGGTTACCTACTTTCTTTGATCTGCAAGACACTCTGTACTTCTCTTCTACTACTGTCACAAAAACAGATGGAAGTTCTCAGGAACTTAACCAAGGAAAACAGTCTCGTCCCACTCCTGTTGTTTCTGAGGTTCCATATCAGGTTCTTTTCCATACGAAACCCACGTTGAGATGGGCATCTCTTCCGCACAACGTCAAGAGCCACAACAGCATGAGCTGCGCTATCACAGTGCTTGAAAATCTGAGCAGAAGCCAGTACAGCAATAAAAAATAAGGACTTTTTTGAGTCTCATAAAACATAATGTCTGCTCTAGAAATGAAGCATTAGGAGACAGAATGTAAACCGTTCTCAAACTAGAGTCACCATAGCAGAAACTACTAGGAGCTACTTATGAGAGAACCATACAAGTGGTAAGTACAACACAATGCAGGAGTCTGAGCTGCAATAGGCATTTATTTTACAATAGATGGATGAAGGAGACTCTATGTTATCAAAAAAATCCAAGAACAGCTTCCAGTTATTGTCAAAGTAAAAAACAACCAACAACACACAGCCTGTATGGAAGTGCCTATACTGTCATCTGAAATTGCCATGCTGGAAAGGGAAAAAAGGAAGAAGAAAAGCGGGCTGGAGATGAGGCAGAACTGCACGAAGCAACACAAGCCTTCATATACAGCCTCCCCCATGGTCCACGCTATGTTTTAGACAAGATCATCAATACTAACCTCATTTCCTTTAGTCCTTCAGCCTCTATGACCTGCAGAATTTGTTTTGGGGTCATAGGAGCATCAGAGTAATTTTCCAGCACCTGAAAAGACAGAAAGACCACGTGTCATTACAGAATTTGCTTCTGCATTCACAGAACTACTCCATAAGCTGCAGTTCAGCTCCAATAATATGCCTCTTAAAACTTGACTCATCTGCAGAAGACACACGCTAAAAATTTCAGGCTACCTCAAGATTAGATCATGGTAAGCATCACAAAAGGCACCCCTTCATCTCGTCCCTAATTAACTAAAATACAAACACAAAGGAAAGAAAAAGACGCAGAATCTTGACCCCATAGCATGAAACCAGTGGAAGCTTCACCACAGACTTCAATATACATTAGACCGAGCTGCTGTCGCATACAACCTTCAAAACTGTACAGTGGTTAGTGACCTTTAATGGTGTAAAATCTTCTCCCTGCCATATACCTTCCTACCTCTCAACAAAGCATCCAGCATTTTTCTGCCAATAAAAGTATTATTGTATAACTACAGAATTCAATAGCGTACCCCCCTTGGATTACTGTGTTTGTTTCATCTTTGCTCCATCTCAAGAAGGGTACCATGGGTAAGAGTCAGAATTCTTGTCAGAGAAGGCCAGAATTCAGAAAAGGACAACAATAACAATAAAGGATGTGGAAATAAATTATGGCTAGAGACACTAAAGAGATTTAGACTGCTTGCCTTCGAAAGAAAACAAGTAAAATCAGATATTAAAAAGGCAATACAATAAAAAACAACTCATCCTTTCATATTTTATATGAAGAATAGAATTGCCACTTTCATGAAAAGAACTAAAGAGGCTATTACTTTTTTTTTTTTTTTTTTTTTTTAAAAGCCTGGGGAACTTACTGCTCCAAAATGTCTAGAAGCAAGAACTCAAGGATTCAAAAAGAGGACCGGACATTTCTGTGGATAAGAAGATTACCCACATAAACAGGAAACAATGAACAAAAATAAGCTGCAGTAGATGTAAACCACGATGTTTCTTTGGGAACAGATTACCCTACAGCTGCCTAACACGCGCCGTCTCCTGCGCCTTCCACTGAAGCAGACAGTGCTGCTCTCTGAATGCAAAAGACACCGAACTCAACAGACCTCAGGGTCTGATCGAGCAAAAAGGCTGCGATGGAGGCACAGGACTTGGCCTGAAACATCCAAAAAAAGCAGCAGCGGGTATTCACTCGGGAACTTTCTGAACGTAACTGTGGTCTAAATTCCCCTAACATAATGGCCACGATGATGCACAAGCCTGATCTCGTTTGTCACCATGCTTTAGAAGAGTGAGCAACACAATGCTGCCTTTCAGTTTGACTTGTGTGAGAAGCCAGTGGAGGAACCCAAACGCCCCAATTTGTATCAGCAACATCTAGAACTGAGTCACTGCAGCACCATGGCATGGCACAAAGCCTGCAGTCTGCCTTCTGGGGTTGCACGAACAGGACATTTGTAAAAAAAAATGTTGCACAGGGCACCATTTGCATCTCCATACCATCTCCAACCTCTGCAAGTAAAGAAAACCCCAACCCATGTCACTGTAGTTCTGCACTTCAACTATATTTTGTGATAAAAAGGAATTTCTTCACTCATATCCACCCAACATATAATTTTCAGATGCTTGAAGATTGTAAGCATCGGTGGTGCTAACCTGGTAGGGGATGGAAATTTGAGAACTACGTAATCTGAGATAAAACACAATGAAAACACAAAGAGTTTAAAGAAAAGATAAAAGAAAGTGATAAGCCATATTCAGAGAGAGCAAACAATTTTCATTCTGAATCAATACAGCTCCATCACACTTTTTCCTTCACTAATCAAAAAACCTCCATAGGTTACGACATTTCCATGCCTTCCTCATGAACTGTCACCCCCCGTCACTCAAAGGGAGGAGGCAGCTGACAAGGGGAAACACATCACTCCAGGGCTGAGTGCAAGATCCACAAAATGGAACATCCCTGTTCTGAAGAATAAGGAAATTCTTCACAGCTTCTAAAGCCTCTCTCAAGCGGCAGACACAGCAAGCAAAATACACAGCCTAAAACTGAGCATGAACGGGCATTTACATAAAGATAAAAGAATCTATGCTCAGGGGAACAATTTCCAATCAACAGCTATATTAAGTGTACAGACTGCTTAATGGAAGAACCAGGGGAGCGAAGATCCTGCAGCTTTAGCCACCAAAGCCCAGTCTCCAGCACTGGTCCTTCATCCCTCTCCAGCCTGACACATCAACCTTCCATCAGGAGCTACAACTTAAACAACATTAGCTATTCATTAGCCCCAAAATGATTTTTTTTCTCCCCTCCACTATTTATAATACTGATAGTCAACAGTTCCTATGTCCCTAATTATGGAAGTTTACATCACTCCCTCAATTTACTAGACATCCAGCTCTGACAGCACTTGTTGAATAGTCCTATGTCTCTGGGTGTTAAAATGAATCTTTAAAGGCTTATTATATGGAACGTGCATAGTATTAGCTCCGTAGATGCAGCAGCACTGAAAAGCACTTTTGCCTATGATTCTCAGAAGCATCGAGAGGAATACAAAATACAATAGTGCACGTCAGAAAGGAAAATTAAAAGCATTTTGACAGGGAGCATGTGTAAGACTAGTGTTAAATAAAGATCTATTTTTAGTGGAATTACAATCAGTCCTGCAAGCTGGAAGTGCAGCTACGCAACTGTAGGTCTCTCTAAGTGGATAATCTAGTATGAGATCGTTCTATTTCTGGTTCATCAATGGCTCTAAGATGCTGCTGAGGCTTAAATACCGCATGCACCCACTGTGCCTGAGGTTCTACCCAAAAGACAGGTGAGAGGAGCTGTGTGATCCCTTCCCCAGCACACAATGAGGGTGAGGAGGTGTGCTAGGAGGCAGCTTTAGAGTCACAGTCTCGTGTGCTGCTTTGGGCAGCCTATAAATACCTATTTTTTTCACCGTTAGAACTCAAGATATTTGAATGAGATGACTTTGTGCATGGTCCCTTAGCACTGCCTCTGACCCCGAGATCACCTACCAGGAAAGCATCCCTGCCACCTGCAGTGACACGCTTGGCTCCCAGAACCAGGACGTCAAAGGGAAATGCACCATGAATTACCGAGACCACCAGATTACTGCAGCAAAGTTCTACAGGGGCCGGCTTATGTTCTTTCAAGCAAATTCATATAACATTCTACAATGTTATAACTTGCACACAAAAGATTATGCAAGTTGCTGGAAGACAGATGCTTGTCTGATTAGGATGCCTCCTGGCAAGCAGTAAGAAAACACTCTGACAGCCAAACACATCTTACGCAGGAGGAGCACCAAGACCTAACTCAAATACCCTCAAATACCAGACACAAGTCTCAGCTGGACTCACTCATACTGCTCCTTCCAAATGTTTATGCGCCCCGATGCATAACCTGGCCAGGCAAAACCAAAATAAACACACACACACGAGGAAACAAAACACCCTCGAGCCCTGTACATCCCTTTCTATAGATGTCCATACGCTACACAGCAAGGATGCCCATATCCTTGCAAGTCAAGTCCTACTGTCAGGGTTACGGAGAGAAAAGTGCAGAGATCCCTTCACACTGGCCATAGGTGGTCGGATCATCCCTCACTCCACGCACTGGCACTCCCGTACCTGCACAGATCTGCATCCCCGTATCACCAAGAGAGAGCGGCTCTAAGGCAGGGGCCAAAGGGGGCAAGATCCTTCCAGCCAGCCACAGGAGCAGACAGCGGCAACCACTGGTGCTCCATGGCAAGAAACAAGCCCAAACACCTCCAAATGCACCCCTTAAATAAAACTTCTGACTGGTTCATGCTCGCTACCTGGAAGACGCTGAAGTTATTTTTTCTTCTCATATATATAAATGGGGTTCAAGGTAGACATGGCTTAAAGGCTTCATGGAGGGAAACCACCCTTCTCCTATTGCAGCATTCCAACAGACCTACAGGAACACCACCAGAGCAGTTCTGGGTTGGGAAGTTCAAGCCTTCAACAAGCAGATTCCCAAAGCCAAAAAAAAAAAAGGGTTAAGATGGACCCCAGCGACATCCCCTAAAACCCAAAGTGACCAAACAAGGCCTGGTGGCAATAATGCCAGCCCCGAGGCTAGGCACGGCCGGACAGACGCCGCTCATGGTCCGGGCATGGAAGAAAGCTACAGCTTCAGGGATTAAAACCACAAACTTTTGAGAGCGGCAGCGCCCGGCCACCAGCCAGGCCTCCCCCCAGGGGCTCCGGTTCCTCCCGCTGAGCCTTAAGTCATCTGAAAGGAAGCAAACGAACCGTGCCCACCCCAAGAGCCCTGTCACCAAATACCGAACCGCCTCCCCGAGAGCCGGGCCCGGGTCCCACCACCTCTCCCCGGGAGGCGGCAATGGCCGCGGGGACCCCCGAAGGGCGGGCAGCTCGTCCCAGAGCCCCCTCAAGAAGGCAAACAACCAGGGAGGAGACAGCGGCAACGGAACGCGGTGGGCGGCCCGACTTCCCCCCCCCCCCCCACCACCACCACCACCACCACCCCCACCACCCCACCAGCCCCGCTACTCGAGGAGAGGCCGGAGCCCGGGGGAGGCCCATCGGGGCCCGGCAGAGCCCCCGCGCCCCCTCCCCGGGGCCCGCCCCAGGCCCTCCGCGGCGGCGGCGCGCCCCCCGCCCCGTCCTCACCAGGCGGGCGGCCTCGGCCCACGTGCGCTCCTTCTTCCTCCGCTGCTTCATCTCCTTCATCCTCCTCCTCCTCCTCCTCCTCCTCCTCCCGCGGGGCGCGGCGGGCGCGGACCGTTAGGCGCGCGGGCGGGCGGGCGGGCGGGCGAGGGCGGGGCGGGCGCGCGCGGGCGGGCGGTGAGGCGCGCGGGGCGGGGGCGGGCGGGGCGCGCGCGGGGCGGGGGCGGCTCCGGGCGCTGCGCTACGGGAGGAGGAGGAGGGGGAGGCGGCGGCGACGGCGGCGGCGGTTCGGGCCCGACATAACAACGGGGTCAAAGGGCTGGGGAGCAAAGGGAGGGTGGTGGGGGGGAAGGGGGCGGAGCTCAGCGACGGTGGCCGCGGCGGGACACAACGGGACCGCGAACGGAGGGGCGGGGCCGGGCGGCGGGAGGCGCGCGCGGCGGGGCTTGGGCCTGGTTTGAAGGAAAACAAACCGCAAGGGCTGCCGGGAGTTGTAGTCCCCGCACCGCACACACGCCCCCGCCGGACTACAGCTCCCGGCGGGCCCCGCCCGCGCCGCGCGGCATGACGGGAGAGGCCGCTGTTTTCCACAGCGCCTCACGGCCGCCGGCGGGAAGCGGTAACGTCGGGGCTGGGAGGTGGCTCTGTGACCGGCATCTTTGGCCCCGGCAAACCGGGGGGGGAGGGCACGCGGCCGACAGCTGCGAGGATCGGGAGGAGGGAAGATGTCGGCCCCCGCCGCGGCTCTTCGGGTTCAGGGCCCTGAGGTTACTTTCCCGAACTGCCACGGGTAGAGGTCGGTGGGATTACACAGAATCATGGAATGGTTTGGGTTGGAAGGGACCTTGAAGACCATCTCGTTCCAACCCCCTGCCCTGGGCAGGGACACCCCCCACCAGCCCAGGTTGCTCCAAGCCCCGTCCAACCTGGCCTTGAACCCCTCCAGGGAAGGGGCAGCCACAGCTTCTCTGGGCAACCTGGGCCAGGGGCTCACCACCCTCACAGCAAAGAATTTCTTCCTTTCTTCCTAATATCTCATCTAAGTCACCCCTCTTCCAGTTTAAAACCATTACCCCTCATCCTATGGCTCCCCTCCCTGATCCAGAGTCCCTCCCCATCTCTCCTGGAGCCCCTTTAGGGACTGGAAGGGGCTCTAAGGTCTCCCTGAAGTCTTCTCTTCTCCAGGCTGAACACCCCCGACTCTCTCAGCCTGTCCTCACAGCAGAGGGGCTCCAGCCTTCAGAGCACCTTTGTGGCCTCCTCTGGACTCACTCCAACAGGTCCATGTCCTTCTGCTGTTGGTGGCCTCAGAGCTGGAAGCAGCACTGCAGGGGGGTCTCCTCAGAGCAGAGGGGCAGAATCCCCCCTCACCCTGCTGGCCACGCTGCTGGGGATGCAGCCCAGGGTGCAGTTGGCTTTCTGGGCTCTGAGCACACACAGATGTCTCATGTTGAGCTTCTCATCAACCAACACCCTGAAGTGCTTCTCCTCAGGGCCGCTCTCAATCCATTCTCTGCCCAGCCTGGATTTGTGCTTGGGATTGCCCTGACCCACTTATTTAACTCAAGAGGCACCGGGGGCTGCAGACCCCTCTGGCTTCGCCCCCATTGGGGAAGGGACCCTGGCCAGGGCTCCTGCTCATGGTTCCTGAGGTGCCATGTGCCAGACAGCAACACAGCGTTAGGTGGTTCCACTCTTGTTTACATTTTACAGTTAAATAATAAATTAGTATGCCCAGAGACTTTTTTTGTGGGAAGGCTTTGTAAAACATGAAGTCAATGACCCTGCCATTTCTTACAAATTAAGAATGAAAAACGGGCACATTTTGATAGATGCAATAAATCTTATTGACTTTATTACACATTGTATTTTAGGATCACTTTACATTCCTAGACAAAAGAGATGATACAAATAAATATAAGCTGTAAAACTATGGACAGAACTATTGACAGGTTCTTTGTCTACAGATCACCTAAGAGAAGGCGGAGATCGGCATATCTCCGAGGAGCTGTGAGTTCTCATATGGACAGCTGTGCCCGCAGAGAGCGCCACGGGCAATCCAATTCAAAAAGAAAGAGGACTGAAGAAGGGAGTAAGCGCCTGGACCGCGGAGTTAAACCCACCATCGCGTGGTGCAGCACAGACAGGACCAGTGTTCTCAGTTCAGTTCCATCTCTGCATCTAATTATGGCTTTTGCAGGTTATCTTTTCCCATTTGTGTTTTAACACAGCAGAAACAGACCCACAAGAGTCACACTGAACCGTTTAAAACCTGGTGCACATTAACTGTTACAGACAGAAGAGAGGACAGATCCAGGCTTATAGATGTCTCGCTGGCGCTCGGCAAGCACTCTATGTTCAGTGAAGGCAGACTTACTACACCTAAAAAAAATACTGAACACAACTCTGATCTGATCTGTATAATGCATCAGTGTAGCCCGAAATGCTATGATAGAGGTATGTATTTTAGAAGATTCAAGCAGCATGCAAATAGTTTAAAAAAGGCGCTAGACCTATGTTAAGGTTTTTAAGAAAGTGCTTTAATTCCTATGCTTCAGTGTCACGCGGTGCTTGCTCTGAGAGCCGAGGGCTGACTTCTGCTGCGTGTTCACTTTTAAAAAAAAGATCCCATTGTACAGATCAGAGCAAAGATGGGAAGGACATTAAACATTCCTATGGAGAAACTATGACAGCGCACACTGTCCGAGGGCCTCTTCCAGGAGTTGGCTGAATTTCCTGTCTTTGGCTGTTAACCTGCAGGAAGCCCAGATGGTTCAGATAACACCCAGAGAGGGGCAAACTCGCCAGGAATGTTTCTTAAAAACTTCAACCCAGAGCTCAGTATGTTTTGTACAGCTTAAGACAATGTATTTTATCTTAATATCAGTGCCACTGAGTATCTGGTAAGTCCATCGGAATGAGACTCTAAAAGCTTCTGTAACGATCTGAGATTGCCCATGAATACACTAACCAAATCTCCAACCACAGCTCCAATTTAAATACAATGACTAAATATGCAGTTTTATTCTTTTTCCACCCACCTTGCTAATGAATTTCTACGGACTTAAAAGCAGAGCCTTTCTGACATATTAACCAGCTAGCTTATCAACACTAAAACGAGAACAGTTCAGGTTTGCATGGCAATTTCCACTGTACCAGTCCTGCCACAAGGGGAGTTTCCAGCATATGAGTTTAATATAGAATTCCCTGTGGAATAGTAGTGACTGAGGAGGTGTGCGCATGTACAGACACAGAGGTGTCTGTGTATCACATAAAACATACATGTACGTTGCTATGCATGTATTTTGTTGCCATTTCAGGTTTTAGACCCCCCCCTTGTTTCATTTCAATTCTCTGAGCATTTATACCATACAATCATCTTTTAAAATGTCAATGTACATAAGATCATGTGCTAGAGAGAAAGAGGGAGGAGAGGGAAGAGAAAGTGACATTATACTATGCAACAAGAACCAATTAAAAGGCTCTCTGTACATAAATAGTGCTTTATAAAAAGGAAGGTTATGACAAGTTTCCATGTTCAGGTTGAAAGAAATTTGTCAGATGCCTGCTCTCTCAATTATAAGGAAACTCCTCTTTCCTCCACCAAAACTAATATATATATATAGGCGTATACACGTGTGTGTATGTGTATATATATATATTAATCTTTTTGTCCAGAACAGGACTCCATGTATCAAAGCAGCTGAGTTAGCATTTAACCGGGCCCACCTGGGCAGCTGGCTCACCGAGGCACCGTGCCCGCAAGATGCAGAGGTGAGCTGTGCTGAGCGTTCGGTTCCTTCTGCTCATGGGGGTCAGATAGGATGGAGTTCTCCAGCCTGGGTGAAGTCACTCAGTGGATATTTAACGAGCACACAAGGCAGAGTCCACACATCAGAGCATTTCTAAAATCAGGCAAGTCCTCATACACTCACACATGTCAGTCTGGAGAAAGTCATCAGTGAGGGAGAGGAAATAGGTAAAAACGTTCATAGGATGACAGTCAACAGCAACCAGAAAAAATGAGATCCCAAGGCTCGATATACAGTGAACTAAAACTTACAAATGAGCTGTGAGACACTAGACAGGGACACCTTACTCTTGTCCTCAGCGCAGCAGCTGCACCTCCCTCTACCCTGCCACACGAGCCTGCAGTGTTACAGTAGCCTGCTTTAGTCATAGGGCAGCTTTGCAAAGAGACCATCAAAAGCAGGGGTCCTTCCTCCCTTGTTTTCAAAGAAAAACCCCTGGAATTAATACCAGATTCCGTTACCCAGACTTGGTTACATGTGCTTTCACTCCCAGTGGGCTCTGCGTAGGCTGGGAGATGCAAAGGGAAAGTTAACGTGGAACAGGCGAGGCACAAAAGGTACCAAACGCTGAACCTCCAAGGGAGGGGACCATACTTAGAAGAAGAGAGCACTCAAAGGCAGCTCCACATTATAGTGCTCTACCCTCTACCCAGCTTACAGGGGAGCGCAGAGTCAGCCCTATGAGCCTGCTAGGAAGATAGCTCTGAGCCAATGCTACATTTTCTGTGAACAGTGGGAGACATGAGAAAATGGCCATACGCCACCCCACAGGTTTAAAGACTTCGTATGGGCACCGGTTTCAAATGCCAGGGGTAAAGATGGAGGCAAGAGAGAGGAAGAAAGCTGTGGAGCTGGCACTGGTATGCAGATGAATTCTTTGACAAGGTGGTTCCTGTTGGTAGGGGTGAAGTCTGTAGGAGATCAGTTTAGAGGAGCTCTTACTTATGCCTGTAAACAAGGAAAGGACTTCAGTTTCTATTGCTTCCTTTCTAGAGAGCGCAAAGTTGCTTGCGAGACCCCTTTTTTCTCCTACAGTTCTAAAGGGAGACACAGCTATCTGGTGGTGAGTACACGCTGACCGCTGCCATCCTGCCTGTTCAGACCAACTTCTTAACCCCAAATGATGATGCCAGTCTTTCAAGCAGGAAGAGGAAAAACTATGCACTTAGATAAGTTTGAACAGATCCTCTGCTTTTTAACCTCGTTTGGTTCTCACTGTGGAGCTCTGGAGTGGTGGTTCTGTTGAGATGACTTTCAACTGTCTTCTTATTGCCCAACAGCAAAAAAACCCAGTGCAGCAAAAGGGCTAGTGCAGAAGGAGAGACGGTGATGCTGTGAGGTGGTCCCCATGCTTCCCATTGCTTCTAATACACTTTAACGTACCTCATGCATTTCTGATTTCCTAACTAAAATCTGTTTCCCACAGAGGCCAAATGCTGAATTGCAAGCACGCATTTTCCTGTGGCTCAGTGCACCTGGACTGGCTCAAGTCAGTTAAACAGCAAAGAGGCCATCTCCAGGGGAAAGGAGCTGGAGTCTGGCTGGGAGTTATCTCTGCAGGTTTTTACTTGTCTCTGCTCTCAGAAGGCAAAGGCTGTTCGTGCCCTGGAGAGGAACTGCTGGTTTTACTTTGGAACCAGCCCTCGGGACTGTGGGTAGAGCTGAGAACTATGGGTGCCTGCTGAAGAGGATCCCCCTGATTTCCTTCCAGTTTTAGGCCTGAAGAAGTAAAAATGAAAAAAAAAATAAACAAAAAGCCCCAACAACGTCACCTGTTACTCATCAAAATTAATCTTCCAAAAGCTGAATTTTTTTACTGGATTTATTCTCTAATCAGTCTCAGCTTTCTCTTCTGTCCTATGTTCCTTTCACAATCTCTCTGCTTTACAGCCAAGCTCACCTTAACTTTACTGACGAGAAGTGCTGACACATAGCAACGGTACTCGTACTGTTGGCTAGTCTGCCTGCTAAAAGTCCAACTCACCTGGGTTTTGTTTTTTTATTTGAAGTACTCTCAAAGGTTGAAGCGTCCACCTGTATCTCATCTTCATCCTGCAGAGCTGCTTCTAGAGCTGCCTGAACTTTGGGAGCAATGGCTGGACCTTCATAGTCTCTCGTCGTTCGGCTGGGCATGTCAAGTTCCAGTAATACAATGTTCTCTGCCTGAGATAGCAAAAGCAGAATCGAAGTTTGCACGCTTTCATACAAATAGTTTATTTTCCCTCCAGAAGCTTATTCTGAAGTACTTCATAAATGTATGCAGGATACTGGAAAAATTTACATCCCATTAAAAAACTAACAACCCTCTGCAATCCACATTCCCCTGATCAGGAGGGTGAACACAGGAAGGTTATAATCACATCTGGGCTTACCCTGTACCGAGCCTCTGGACGAATCATCATGGACGTCCTGGCGTGTTGGCTCAGTGGCCTTTTGTATCCTACAGCAGACACCGGTCGTTTCATCATCTGCTGGTTTCTAGAGAAAAAATGGATACTCACGTCTATTATACACCAAAACCAAAGACTCCTCTTGGAGTTTATGAGCTAAAACCTCTGAAAATTACACACACAAATATGTTTCAAGACAGCAGAAACTACCTAGGCTGCATTGGCAAGAACAGCTCTCTACAGTCAGAAGAAGATCGGATCGTTATCCTGTGTCATCTGTTCCCTAAACAAAGGGGAGGGTGTCTACATATTTCTACTATACAGATCGCAGCTGCACTCAGCTGCACCCAACTTTCTAAATTTGTTGTACAAACCCTTCTGTGTAGAGAGGCAGCATCAAGCCACAGCTCTCATAATAGTAATTATTTTTGAGAGCTTTCCTATATAAACTAGGAAAGAAATATGATAGGAATTTACTGCTATTTTAGTGGTGAATGCACTATTACATATATTTTACATAGAATTATTGGGCTCATCTAGAAGAAAAATCCTAATATTTCAAGAATTTTCCTAACTATGCATTCCTATTTTATTCAACCTACCAAGAGGAATAAATTTTTTTATTTTATTGTGCAGCATGAAGCTACGAACCCTAGAGGGCCAATTTAAATCCCCAATTCAGTCCCCCTTTTGGGGTGCCTTGTTCTTGACAGCTAGAGGGGTTTCTGTGACCCAAGAAAAGCTTAGAAGTACACTCACTCCAGACGGGTTATGGGATGCAGTTTCCACTGGTCTTCCTCTTCATCAAAGAATGATCTGTTCATGATCTTATTCTTTTCTTCCAAGGGAATAAAATTTTCAATAATCAGGTGCCTACATGCAACCACAAAAATGGGAAATACACAAGAAACATAATTAGCAGATGACTTTCTCCACTGATCCTCTCACACTGACTTAACACAGGCCTGGAAAAGGAGGAATGTTTTAGTTTTCTCATGTTTACATCTTGTCCCACAAGCATGTGCAATGCAGTCCCTCCACTCCCCACCCAAAACCCCCATCTGTGTTACAGTTAATAGCAGGCAATGAAGTGACGGGAGTTACTTTAGCTTTAGTTCCCTGGTAAGTTCATTCTGGGTCTGTTCCAGTTCCTGGCGCTCCTTGATGTGCTCTTCTTGGAGATCATGGATCTCTGCCTTCACAGCTTGCAGCTTGGAAAATAACTGGAACAGACAAGAAGAGCCAAAATCATAACTTGCCAATGTTCCTCTCACGTTCACACACAAGTTGATTTTGTTCCTAACTGGATAGATGTGGAATCATTTTACCTTTTTGAGTTTTTTTGTCTTTATGTCCACCTCTTGCTGAAGAGAACTGTAGGTCTCCTTCAGCTCTAGTGTTTCCTCGTCCCGACTTTCCATCTGTTGCTGGATTTCTCGCTCCCGGCGTTTCTGAAGAAGGTGACATACAATATTAAAGACCACAACTACATTGCCACCTCCAGGCTGACATACATGAAACCAACGCTCAGCGTGTTTACTTCCCTGGGTTCCAGGGCTTTTGCTTTAGCTTCTAGTTCTTCCTATCTCTTGCCTTAGAAATACCAGAAGCATTAACTCTTCTTTGTCTTTGTTTTGCTACTAAAATCAGATAGCGTGAATAAGTGCTCGAGTTTCAATTACAGGAATCAAATGTCATATTTAGATTCTTTTCTTTTTTCCTTTTTATCAATTTGTACTAGCCATTGCACTTAAAGACTCACCAACAGAAAATGCATAACAGATAATAAATTTTAGCACACAGTAAACATGTTTCCCTTGAGCTAATGGCTGAACTGTCACTCTTTGGGGTCTTCCAATTATTTCTTCACTTACAGACAGCTACAAATCAAGATAGGACATAAGTCTTTAACGTGAAAAGCTGGAATAAAACTATTATAAACCTTCTTTACGTACCTCATACAATGACAGCCCTCCCCCCTTCTGTTGAGATTAATGATTGCCATTAAGCTAATTTTAGGGTTAACCTGGGCAAATTTTCTTATGGTTTCTCCTGATACAATGTTTTATAAAAGTTCCGAAGCTAGGCTTTTTATACAAAATAACAAATGTTCTTCCTTGTACCTGTTCTGCAATTTCCTGTCGTTTCTGTTCCAAGATTTTCTGCTGTTCATTTGTGTGATCCACAATATTTTTCCCTCCCACCAGAAGCTTGCTTTCCATTGCCTGAAAGGAAAAACCAAGGTCAGAAGTTTCTCTCAGTGCCCATCTAATTGGTCTTTTCCACAGAAGGTAACTTCCTTTTGTACGGATACAACTTCTTCATCACAGCTCCCTTATTAAACCTTCTCTTTCAAGTTGGCTGCTACGAGAATTACCGTTTCTTAAAGTTCCAGTAAAACTGTGGGATTGGTGAAGGGGTAACTTACTTAGAATTGCACATTGTTGCAATGTGTGGCAAAGCTGAAGAACAAAAATGGGTGCTCTGTAAAGAACTTGTTAATGATCTGTGGCAGAATGAGGCATTTTTTGTGCTACAGCTTGTGAAAAGACGTATCATCACATTTTATTGTGCTGATTGCTTAAGATCCTACAAGATCGGCACATAAGAACAATGCAACAACTCATGAATATTGAAACATGTAATTAATAGTGGAAATTGTCCAGAAATAGTTTATTTCCAAATCTTCCAATCTAAACACATGTCACTATCCTGGAAACTTCTTGTGAAATATCTTTCCAAATTGGGAAACCCTCTATTCTCCCCACAGCCTAAATAAATTGCTGTCAAAAAGTATGACAAGGAAGAGTTCTACCTTGATTTTAGCACTCAACATTTCTGTTGCTTCCTTCTCTCGCCTCAGGTCCTCCATTTTCTTCTCCTTCTCTTTCAGCAGTCTCATCTTTTCTTCTGCTACCAAGCTGTGATCCTCAACTATAGCTTTCTTCTCAATCTCCAGCTTTTCTTGTTGCTCCCTCCAATAGTCATCTTTGTCATCTCCTTCATCCTCACCCTCTTCAGTGTCCTCCTCCTCTTCACCACCATCTCTCCTCCTTTCCCTCCTCTTTCTTTTGCCAATAGACCGTTTTTCCAACTGTGCCTTGAGTCGAGCAATCTCTTCCTGGAATTCTCGTAGCAGAGCATCTTTAGGATCCTCATTCACTCGTGGCTTGTTCTTGATGTTTTTGGCACGATTGGCATATCTCAGTGTTGTGAGAGTCTCCTCTACATTGTAAGAGGCAGGGCCTATATTGGCCACCATCACAGTTTTGGCATTGCCACCTAATGAGTCCTGAAGTAACCTTGTCAGCTTTGAGTCCCGGTATGGAATGTGTGTGCTTTTGCCATCTACTAGGGCAGAGATAACATTGCCCAAAGCTGAAAGAGAGAGATTGATTTTAGTAGCTTCCTTTAACCTTTCCCCCTGTGCTCCAGTCTTAGCTTGCCGCTCGCTGCCTGCAAGGTCTACCAGGTTGAGTTTCCCAACACGGATGTGATTCTCCCCATCAAGTCCTAACTCGCTGCATTCGATAGTGATCACAAAAATGGCATGAGATCGAGAGCTGTGTTCATTCATGTTGGTGGCACCAACGGAGCGATTTTGGTTTCCCACATTCATGACATGCTCTATCTCTTTGACACTTTTTGTAACAAAGGAGGACAAATCCTTAACATATACGCCTGTATCTGGTCTCTCCTTTAACTCCAGCCGCTTGGACTGATCCTTTGATAACAAGTCTCTGATTTCTTCTTGGTATATTTCCAAATAAGATGCTCTAACTAGGTATTGCTGATTTTGAGATCTAGAGATGTGGGTGAAGATGTGATCGAATGAATTGGGGATGACCCCTCTTTTTTCAGGATCACCGCGCACCCCTTCCATCGTATATGTTTTCCCTGTCCCAGTCTGCCCATAGGCAAAGATTGTCCCATTAAACCCTTGCAGAACAGAGTCCACGAGAGGTCTGAAGGTCTCATCATAGAGTTCGACCTGTTTGGAATTCCAGTCATACACGGCATCAAAGGTGAACGTTTTAGGTAGTTCATGAGATGTTCCCCGCGGATTCTTCACGGAGACTTGCCCTAACTTGACATCCACGTTAACAACTTTCTCATACGAAGCTGTCTTCTCTTTGCTATTCATTGGCCGGCATCGTACCACCACCCTAACAGACTCAGAGCTCTTTAACTTAGACATGACAGCAGGCCTGTGGCTGGCGTGATCTGATCGATGGATGATCCCGTGTTAGAAACCTAGAACAGAAACAAAGGAGGAGTATGTGAAGGCAGTTTTCTGCAGGTGACCATTTTTCACAAAGCCAAAGATTCAACTCATCTATTCGAGCAGGATTTTCCATTCATTAATTTGCGAGGGATTTTGGAAAATAATGTACAACACGAAAACTTTAAAAAGGCCTGAACCCAGACAGTGTTATTTTACCAAAGCCTGTCCATCGATCAGTATCATTTCTACAAGTTCTGCTTAAAAAAAATCTTCATCACATCTTTAGCGCTAGTAGAGAACCTTTTATTGACCCTTAAAAATAATCACAATGCTTTTTAAACTATTTATAAAAATAATATAATGCTTTGCCATTGATTCCCTTTGCAGTCAGGCTTTTTGTTTTAAATCTCATACTTTGAAAATCCAGTACAAGCTTGCTCTCTCCGTATTGCTCGTGAAAGGGAATCAGTCAGGTGCTTTGATTAAGTGCTTCAACTACCTATTAAAATACAAGAGAGATCATAAATTATAAATAAGAGTATTTTCAGAGTTCCCTCTTCTTATGCCTCAAATATATTGACAAAACCTTCTCATTTTTATCAGACGTTTGTATTACAATCCCCTCACATGTGACGTCATGTGTCATCAGGACCATCCTGCCACAAAAGGTTTAAAACTTATGGCTGGTTTTTCTTAAATGACAACAATTCTCTGGAATAACGCCCAAATGCTTTTTTCCTCTTGTGTGTTACACTTTAAAGTCACTTTCTAGAAGCCTCCTTACAGAATAATAGACCTTTAATTGGGCTGCAGCAGCTGCCAGGATTCAAGATAAAATCATTAAATAGTTTGTTTCTAGGCATCACATCCCCTGAATATTCTGCATTTCCACACTTGGGAAAACTGTTGTTACCTTTCCTTTATGTCAACAATCAAGTGAAAATAATTGTTACAGAAAAGATATCACCCAGTCTTGCAAACTATCTCACTACAAAGGAAATCATTAAAGCAGCCGAATGTAGTGCAGCCCTCCAACGCTTGCAAATATGGTGAAAACAAACCAGTAAGGGGAGGGGATTACCCCAGTGAGGTGGGCTCTGAAATCACTGGGCAAAAAGAGGAATATTTCCCCACCTAGCCGCAGCTAGGCGTGGGTGCGTGCTGCTGTAGGATGCCTTTGTTGTGCCCCCACCGAGGGCACTGCCACTGCCCTATAACTTCAGGCTCTTCACACCCCAACATTCAAAGTCACTGCTGGTCCTGCTCTCTGCATGCCCACAGCCCCAGAACTCCTCATCCTTCTATTCCACTTCGAAACTGCCAAGTCAATGCTGATCTTGCGTTCGCATTTTTTTGCACAGGTATCTTCAGCACACTTAAAACAGAGAACAGCATTCCCCACCCGCATTCAGCTGGGAGCAGGAAGAAAAAGCTATAAAGGTGGAGTCTTCTACACTATGCCTCGTCTAATGCTCAAGCAACCAGAGGACATCAAGGTGTGAAGTGGACACCTGCCAGGATTTGCCCTTCTCAAGCTTCTGAAGGTGAGTTTAAGCTCCTTTCGCATCACTCCTTATAAAAATTTCATAAAGCACTCAGTCCTTTGAGGCCACCCTCCTCTTTCTGTAAAGTGATTGCCCTCAGCAAAAGGATCCTGCAAACCCGCATTTGTGTCTTCCACAACTAGAACTCGGGCATCTGTTTTTACAGGGAAGCTGAAGGCAACTGCTCTTGCTTGACATATTTCATGCACAACTGTTCACACAGACCTATGCTGTTATTCTTTCTTTTGGCATTATACTTTTACCGGGATTTCCCAAGAAAGCCAGCTCTGCCCAAGCACATCAACCTACTGAAATACACTCCACACTCCTGGCTCTGGTCTTCCAACTGAATCAGGTTTACAAGATTCAGCATCAGTCTAAACTCACGCTGCATAAACCCAGCTCACGGATCCGAGTCCTTCATTACTCTGGGTAGAGAGGAAGAAACACTGTTGCACCCCCCTGTCATTAGCACAATGAGCTGCTATTTAAAATAGAACAAAAAGACTGTGTTACTGCACGTAAGATCTAAAAGGCACAGCTTGTGGAATTCAATGTGATTTCTAATAAGCTTTTTTTGAAAAAAAGTATCTTTCAGGAAAAGCTCTGAGATCCTTCTGCCAATTGGAACTAAATGTAAAACTAATACACACTGGAAACCCCAGATAGCGCTGGCACACGTCCAGTCTGGCCTCCTCAGGATGTTCTCACTGTTCCACTACCAGCTGGATCTGCAGCAACCCATGGATTTTGTCTAACTGTTTTTTACTCAATAATTGCATGTCTCAGGAGAGCTTCTCAAACAAGGAGACAGAGAACTTCAGGAGCAGAGCTAGAGGACTGAGAAAGGAGGCAGAACACTTCTAGCCCAACATCCCGACTGTCAATCTGCACTACAAAGAACAATACAAGAGCAACAAATAAACGTGTTTACGAATTGTATGGAAACCTCAATATGGCCTTTGGAATTTCCTTGGGTTTTCGAGGGGAAACTCCTTGCTCCTCACTATTCCCATGAAAGCCCATGGTAACTACCAGGAGGAAGATGAGGAACACACATTGAATTCACCAAACTGGACAATCATGCAGAAGAAGCATTTTGCAGCCTGCACAGTGAATTCAAACCACTACAGGAATTTTGGATCGCTTCTGAATAAAAACATTTCCCTTCTAACTGACAACTCCAAATAAAGATGACCTCACTGTCTGACTCAGAAGGAATATGTATTCTAGAATACCAACAGAGAAAGAATATGTGAAATGGGGACAAGTCTTGCAGAAGCATAAAAAGCAACACTCCTAATCATCATGAGTAGTTCTATATACAAATAGACACTTCTCCTTCTACACCTTCCTGAGATATTCCCGTAGTTCAAGTTCAAAAGAGAATTTTTTTTCAGACAAGCTCACATATCAACTGCTGCTTCATTTATCTGCATTATTACAGTGAATGTTCATATTGGCAAATACTCAAATTAGGCATGAATCCTGAAAAGCAGAGCGTTGATTTATTCTATGTAATTAATATCCAAAATACTATTTTGATGACAAGTGCCGCTTTGTAAGTGATGCTGACTAACATTAAATGATCAGAACTAAGCTAAACTTAACATAGACTGTTTTTTTACAAGAGGATACATTGCCATCCACAGCTCACCTGGAAGTTATAGGTGAAATATCCAGCATGTCCCCTCTGCAACAGCTTTGGTGGAGGTTTACAATGAACAAAAGTTATGTTGTATATTTGCTGTTCCTCATGGAACCTCACTGTTCCTCGCCACGAGCTTGATAATCTTTTGACATCTTTCCCCATTTCACTTGCAAGTCTCTCTCTATAGTCACAGATAAATTATTTTATTCCTGATTAGGGCTATTTTCATAACAACCTGTCACAAATCATCTCCAATTATTTTATCTACTGCTATGAAGTTTACCGGAAGCAAAACAAATTATGTTTCTTCTCAGACTTACCCAAGTGCGTAACTGAAAAATAACACCAATTAGTTGGCAGTGTTTGTACTCCAGAAACTCCACGGCAACATCTGAGCTGCCGAGAGCAGCCGGACAGGGATGGCCAAGAAGACCTGGGAAGGCGTCCATGCCACCCACTCTCCTGCCACGGGGAGGGGACTTTGTTCATGAAATTACTTCAGCCTACAGCAACCTGGGCCAGGTACTTAAGAGTCAAGGTGAAGGCTGAGATGAATGCATTCAAAGATGTGCTCCAGATGACCAAGAAGGGAGGGTGAGCAGAAATCCAAACATTTTTGTTTATTTCAGCCAACATAAGGCTGAAAAAATAAACAATGCCACAACGTGAAAGTAAGTTAAGGTGACCGTGTCTCCTCAGAAACTTTCAGGAGTCGGGACCGGAGAGCTCTGCTGGCCGTGCCCAAGGAATGCTGCGCTCTTACCAGGCACCATCACTTATCCCGTCTGCCTCTGGCAGGCTGAAGTCCCAAGGCCTCTCTACTTCCTGGCTTAAGTTTAAAGGCCTCAGGAAGATGTCCTTGGTACACTGGCTAAACCCTTCCCTCACGTCTCTCTGCACATCCCCACTTAAGATACCACTTAAAAAAAATTCCATCACTTTCTTGCAGTTTAAATCTTTCAGGTATTTGTGGGTTCATAATATCATGGCTTAATTGCTTGTGTCTTTTACTCCTTCACAAGCCAACTCTCTTTTCCATAATAACGCTCTCCTCCACCCTCCCTGCCCAACACACCGTGGACCAAACCAGACATCCCTAGTGCCGGTGGTGGAGCTGGGCTGGTGTGTGCCAGCTCTGCCACGGCATGTCCTCTGCTGCCGGGGCCCCGACTTCACTTAGTGCCTGTGGTCACCTTCCTCTGCTTCAGCACGGCGCCCCACGGGTGTCCCCAGCCCCCGGGGGAGGTGGCAGGTACGGGATCCCCACTCCAGCCAGGACCCTGAGCATCACCCGCCACCCTCGCAGCCGTGACACCGGGCACAGCAGGGAAGGGGGCCCGAGGACACCCTGGACCCCCGGCTCGAGGGACTGGGACAGCGGGCCGTGCCCGAGGGGGGAGCGGGGACTGCGGGACACTCGCCTGTACGGGGACACCGGCCCGCGGCCTCGCCACCGGGCAGGGCCTGCCGCCTCCCGGCCGAACCCCTCGCCGGCGAGGCCGTGCCCACGCGTGCAAACGCGGGGAGGCCACACGGGCAACGGGCGCCCCGGGCTGTCACAGCCGCGAGGCACCGGGGGAGCGGCGGGTCCGCCCTCGGGTGAGGGCGTGACACCTCGGGGCGGGCCCCCGCCGCAGCCACGGGGGTGTCGGGGCGGCGGCGGGGCCCACGGAGCCGCGGGCCGAGCCGGACTCACCTGCGCCGTCACCATGGAGCCGCGCGGCCGCCTCCTCCCGCGGCACCGGAAGCGGCGGGCCGGCCCCGCCCATGACGCACTTCCTTGGCAACGCGCGCGCCCGCCCCCACGCCGCCACTTCCGTAGCGACCGGCCCCGCCGCCGCCCCCGGGGCCCGGATGGAGCCGGGACAAAGGGGCCACCGCCCCCGCCGAGCCCCGCGCACCTCCCGGAACCGGCGGCACGCCGAGGCCTGGCGGCAAGGGCGGCCCCGACCGGGCCGCACCTCACCATCCACAAACCCCACAAGCCGCATTTTTTACCCCAGCCGGGGAGCACCGTGCTGCTGCTCGGCCACCCCCGGGCCCGGGAAGGCGCCCGCCTCACGGGGCATCCAGCACGGAGTACAGCGGTGGAGGAAGGAATATCGATGCAATACGAGTGACTACAAAAGCAGGTTTTTATTATTACAAAAATTACATTTTTCTTTTAAAAAAAAGACAACACAAACCACAAAACTTTTTTTTTTTAATACACTGTTTTCCCAATACTGTGCGGAAAGGCTGCCCTTGCCCTGCAGTGAGGCGAGGCAGCCCTGACAGCACCATCCAACATCACTAAGCGAGGAGCCTGCAGGTGTCCTGCTCCACCAGGACGCGGCCACAGGTCCCAAAACCACCAAATCCCAAAAATTTCTGAACGCCAGCAACGAGGAAACAAGACATGAGTCTCTGCCACCCTGACATTTCAGGTACCGTCTCATTTAGCTCTCTTTTGCTCACTCCCTTGAGCCTTCAAACTCCTTTAAAGCTCAGGAACATTCCAAGCAGGAAAAAACCCACCATCAAAAAGACATTTATTTAGCCTTAAACCCCAGTAACTGGTCAGACACAGCAGCATTTAGGCCGTAACAGTGCACTGGAGGCAGCCAGCCCTGGTACCACAGACTCACCTAAGGTGTGTTCTTAAAAAAAGAAACAGTACATTCTGTACTCAGTCTTTGGGAGAAAAAAAAATAAATGAAAATATGTATATAAAATCACAGGAGTACCAAAAGGCATTGGTCAAGTTGAGTCTCACCACGCTGGGATTACCAGTGTTACCAGCGCTGAGCTGCACTGGGCCAAACTAAGGGGTTTGGGGCTGCCGTTTCACCGTCAGTGCATGCTTTCCACAGTTATCTCCCCACTGGAAACTACCCCCACAGACAGGGGTTCTGTTGTCAGAGGGGTTACTTCACAAAGTACAAAAATAGACAAAAAACCCCACATAAACCCTTAAAATAGACCTAGGTATCACGTACACCAACCTCATTATGGCTACATTAAAAGTCCTAGCTTAAAACCAGTTCCATTTCTACCACAGACCTCCACCTGACACCAACAGCTACAAAGCTACAAGCCCTAAATCTCCAACTCTCAACAGGCTACAGATGATCTCCCGCCTGTGGCCCTGCAAGTGCCTGCTCCCCAGTTCCATACAAAGACGGGCTGAAGAGGCAGCTGCCACATTAAAACATGCCCCTGTTGCGCTTCAGTAGCGCCACTGAAGAGATCCGCGCGCCCCACAGCTCTGCTGCAAAGCAGATATGAAACATCTATTGACAGGGGAATGGAAACTGAGGCACTGAGGTGACACAGCTCTAGTAAGGCAACAGCGGTACTCGATAAAACCTAGATCTTCTAATTTTTTTGTCCTGAGGTTTATCTTGCACTCCTTTCCAGGGAATGTGATATTCCTGGCAACACTTCGCACTTAAAAAAGAATTTATGGTCAGTTTTGGACAAGAAGCTTTCAAAACATTTCCAGGTAAAATTTAAGATTTAACGGAAAAAAAAAAAGATATGGAAAAGAGGAAATCTGAGCAGCTGCTTCATCATGATTGCTGGCAAATCCCAAATACTGACAATGGAGAACTATATAAACTACATCTTAAAAACTATATATAGTTTATAGTTCCCTATAAACTACATGATTTAAAATTACTTTTCTGGTTGACCTCATGCTGGAAATACAGGAGAAGTCAGACAGAACAGTCAGTGAGGAGTATCACGGGCTGAAGCAGCTCTGCGGCAGCCCGACAGCGTGCTCTGCGGGCAGGAGAACACTGTTAGCACCAAGTGGTCCCTCAGCAAAGTACCAAGCTCGGAGCCCTGAAAACTACGGAGCTTGTTCCTCTTTCGATCAGAATTCATCCCGTAATCTTGGTGGGTGGTCCATGCCAAAAAATGAAGAGGGTTTTCCGTGCACGTCACGCTCTCTTTTCACAAAGGCAGTAAACGAAGAGACACAGTTCCCGATAAAATGATTGGACTGGCCAAGAATATACAAATCAATCTGAGGCACTTCTGGCTGCAAGCTAACAACCTTGATCTGCAGGGAAACAAGGAAAGCAAATTAATCCATTCATCTATTATTACAATCCAAATGCCTTGGCATAATATTAGAAATGGGAATAGACAACAAGAAGGGAGTGGATTCTGTCTTAAGTTGCGCCATAACTCATTTATGAATACACAAGTGTCAAAACATTTTTGAAAATCACTTAGGTTTATTCAATTGAAGCCTTTTTCAGGGAGAAATTTACTACCGTGCAGGATAATGCTCTTCTTCCTCTCTAGGAAAGGAAGAGTTTTACAGTCTAATTTTTATTGCTATGAGCAAAATTTACTTTGAGATACCAATATTTGTCTGTGAACAACGAATTACACAACTGCCTGCCTGCTGTCCGTGGCAGCAATGGGCCAGAATCCAAGGAAGGTTCTTATTAACGCACTCCTGCCAGAACAGGTTCCCGAAAGACTTACCTTTCCTTGGAAGAACTGCTGTATTTCCGTCGTGTAGGGCTCAGAATCCGTAGCGATATAAACAGATTTAGCCTCTGTCTTTTTCACCCAGAGCTTGAGAGCACGCTTGATCTCTTTGAGGTCTGGCAGGCACATGTCCATGGTGAGAGGGACCGCAGCACTTCGGTCGTAGCCCACGCACTGAGGTGAAGCCATGAAGTGCGGCCCGGCTGTCCCGTCCTTTAGCATATTGCAAGCATTTTTCTATTGGAAGAAAAAAAAGAGAAAATAATCATGTTTGAACGGCAAGTGTGAGAAAACACTACCACATCCCCCACTTCTGCCAGCAGTGTTACAGCCTGTTTGAAAGAGGAATCCCGACAGCGTTTCTAACACACAGTGAGTTATCAAACACCAGCAGGGTTTGGGCTGCTGCCCCAGAAGCACAGCTCCTCTTTGGGCAGCTTCTTCCACAAGCATTAGCCACCCGAATACAGCAACCAGCCTCACACAGGAACATACCCAGTCTGAGCCGATCCTCAGGTGAATTCCTACGTAGGGCCTGACCAGCAGAGAATGAATATAGGCTTCTCCTTTCTTCACCATTTCATCAGACCACACCATGTACTTCTGGAGGGGCCGGTGCTCCTCTAAGACTGGAAACTGGGCCGGAGCTCCAGGTAAGGCGAGTACAGGGTGCTCAGATGGTGAAAACCTACAGAAAAAACCCCAGCAGACTGAAACACGACATAATCTTGCATGCTTCATCTTGTAAAGACTACTACACGTGGATTCTGTGAAGGTTAGAATGGAAACTAAAGCTGAAATACGCAGCATCTGTTGCTCCAAGTTTACCCAAGACAATCCTCAGCATTTTGCCATGTGAGCAGAATACTGAAGCATAACTCAGGTACTGTGTTTTACCTCAGACCCAGCAACAAATGAATTAGTATTATTTGACAGACAAAAGATAAGAATCTTAAACATATAGCACAAATAGCAATAAGAGCTTATGTTTCCACCCTGAACTAGAGCAATTCTGTCACCCAAACTTACTGATACAATTGAAGTAGCTCTGAAAACATGAAGTAACCAGCAAAATACACTTCATGATTAGCAACTAAGAACGAAATTATTTTTGAAGAATAATTACCTACATAATCAATAAATACTGTAATAAGTATTTCTGGATCAGAAATCAATCAGCCTAAGGGAGTTCACACCTAACAGTGCCCACAGGAAGAGCGTTCTCAGCAAATATTTAATGGAAAAAGCATTAAGATATTTAATTCTATTGCTAACTAACCACTTCAATTTCTCCCCCAAAATGCAAAGGCTTTACACAGTGACTCGCAGAACTGTTTAATGCGTTACTCATGCGTTACAGTGGCATGCCAACACTTTTCCATCTTCTTGCTACCTTTGGATCCAATGGTCCTTGTATGCAGAACTGAAGGAAATTCCCTTGAAGAGCTCAGACTTATCAAAATTCACTTGGAACTGATCCCAGAAGGGACCAAATGGATTTCCATCCTGCAAAGGAAAGACAAGTGCTCATTCAGCATATACGGAGAGCCTGAAAGACAGATCTAGCAAGATCCTGGGGTGCAGAGTCAAAGAGTTTTTCTGTTACAGGAGGAAAGCAGCCCAAATACAACAGCCTGTTTTTCACACATAAGTTCCACAAGGAAAGAGTGACACACACTAAAGAAAGTTAACTGAGAGCTAATGCAAAGGCTGTCTTAAACAAACAATCTCTCAAACTTGTATTTAAAAGAGGTTGCTTTAAAACCAGGACAACTGTAACAGAGATGCAAAATGGGCAGAGACCAGTAAGCATTGTTGTTACAGATTTGCTCTCCTTACAGTCACGATCAAATTTGAAGTGATAAATCCTGTTTACACAAACCATCTTCCTGAATCCCGAGGATTTGCTGACAAAGAAAAGCATGAGAAGCTGGTGAAGGATCTTCAAATGTTATGAGGAGCAGCTGAGGCAGCTGGGGTTGTTCAGCCTGGAGAAAAGGACACTGAGGGGAGACCTTATCACTCTCTACAACTGCCTGAAAGGAGGGTGTAGGGGGACCCGGGGGGGAGGGGTGTTGGTCTCTTCTCCCAAGTAACAGGCGACAGGACAAGAGCAAATAGCCTCAAGTTGCACCAGGGGAGGTTTAGATTGGATATTAGGAAAAAAATTTTTTCACTGAAAGGGTTGTCAAGCATTGTAACAGGCTGCCCAGGGAAGTGGTGGAGTCGTCACCCCTGGAAGGATTTAAAAGACGGGTAGATGTTGTGCTGAGGGACATGGTTTAGAGGTAACTTGGCAGTGTTGGGTTAACGGTTGGACTCAATGATCTTGAGGGCTTTTACAACCTAAACGATTTTATGAGGGCACAGCATGCCACACACCGATAAACATGAGGAGGAACTTCTTTACTTTGAGGGTGGCAAAGCACTGGCACAGGCTGCCCAGAGAGGCGGTGGAGTCTCCGTCTCTGTAGATATTCAAAACCCACTTGGACGCGTTCCTGTGCGACCTGCTCTAGGTGACCCTGCTCTGGCAGGAAGGATAGATGATCTCCAGAGGTCCCTCCCAACCCCTATCATTCTGTAATTCTGTGAAAGGAATGCCATGTGGATGCATTTGGGGTGGAAAACTCATAAGTTTGCAAATCACTGGCAACCTAAATGAGTCGGTCATTCCCTTTGGAACCGCAACAGAATTAAACTGTGCCTACAGGGGATGCAGAAGGAACTCACCTTCATGGGACAAGTGCTTTTGTCAGCACTTCTCTGAGCTGCTGCTTCAAAGCAGTAAGCCACCCGCTTGCCAGGAGGCCAGTGAACGGGCGCCAGCTTCTCCATGAACTCCTCCAGGCTGATAACGCGGTGGTACTGCAGGAGCGGCTCCAGCTTGAAGTGCTCCATGTAGGGGACGTGCAGCTGGGAAGAACAGAGACCACCTCAACTCACAGAGCCCCGGGAGCCGTACCTCACTCCACGGGGGGAGGCCGCAGCCCTGCCCGCCCCCTCCCCGCCCGGCCTCCGGGGGCTCACGTTAGTGTAGGGCGGGCGGTGATGGCGGTACTCGATCCACGGTGGCACAGCCAGGGTCCGGTTGAGGGCCCGGGCGAAGGCCAGGGCTCCCAAGAAGTGTTCGGCCTGGTTCCCGAACCGGCCTGCAAAGAGAGGGCGAGAGCGGGGCTCAGCCGGGGCCTGCACCGGGAGCTCTGCCGGAGGCTCCGCCGCGGCAGGAGGGCCTCACCCATGCAGGGACAGTAGAGCAGGTAACCGGCCGCGTCCCAGGCGAGCCCCGCGTCGCCTCCCGCCACCATCACCCCGAGGAGAAGGAAAAGCAGGAGAACCAGCGGCGCCGCCATGGCGGCCGGACGCAGGTCAACGAGAAACGGCCCTATCCCGGCATGCCCCGCGGCCCGCCGGAACGGCCTCTCTAAGCGGGAAGCGGCCACCATCGAGGCGGAAGTGAGAGAGCGACGTCACTCCCATAATGCCCCGCACAATGGGGCCGCCGGGGCCTGGGCCGGAGCCGCGCCTGGCGGGGCCCGGGGGAACGGGGTGAGTGTGGGGAGGAGGGGGGTGGAAAGGGGGGCGAGGGGCGGTGTCACGGCGGCCCCCTCCCCTCGGCGGCGGGGTCCCCTCAGGGGAGAGGGGGGCGTGTGAGGAGGAGGAGGAAGGGGGGGGCGTAGGCCGGGCCCGCCTCTCCCCCTCCCTCCCCTCAGGGCTGCGCCATGGTAACGGGGGGGGGGGGCGCGGCGCGGCACGTGTGTTCCCCCTGCCACTGGCCCGGTAGCATCCACGGACCCTTCCCCGAGGGGTGGGGGGACTCCTGTTTCCCTCCCGGTGCAACCGGCGGGGTGGGGGGGAGGCGAGTTGCCCCTTCAACCAGCGGAGGTGCCGCGGGGGGCCCCGAGTTGCCCTCTCCGGGGCAACTCGGGGTCCCCCCGGCACCTCCGCCGGTTGCAAGCAGCACGGCCGCACTCAGTCCTGGGGGCTTTGCAGCTACTTTGGAGATGAGTGAGTTAAAAAACTTATTTTTTTTGTAGCATAAATAAATCATTCCGGAGACGTGTTGGTGTTTGGGGCTTTCCTGTTTGTGCAGGGAAGGCGTTTGGGGTTTTAAAACCCCCTTCTCTTGTCATGTCAGGGAAGCGGAGGGTGAAAAGGATGCTTTTCCCATCTGAAAATTATCCTCTGGGAACGGTGTGTCTGGTTACATCCTATGGGAAAGGTGCAGCAGCTTTTCCCTGGGATTTGAAAGTAAATGCAAATTTTACGCAGAGTTTTTCCAAAATCTGTAAGGGATCAAGCGCAGGAAACTGATAGTTGAGCTGCTTGAGCAGCTCAACTAGAAAAATGAACCTGTTTGGATGTAAAAACTTAGGTATCTAGAAATGGACAAAGTCACTCACTGCAAAAAAATAGCGGTTTTCATAGGGGAAACCAGGGAATTGTAATGACACATGAGTTAGTGTTTGTGACTGTAGGAAAAACTGTAAAAAAAGGGTCAATACAAGACGCGTAGAGAGGTAGGAGAGTGATTTTTGCATCCAGGTGTGGCATTGGCAAGGCTGGTAGTGTGCATCTACATCTGGTATCTGCTTTTTCTTCCTTATAATTAATAAACCAATACTGGAAAGTGACTGAGGACATAGAAAAGTCACAAAGTGGTCTGAGGTCTGGAAGCAGAGCCTTGCAGTCAGGTGTTGGAGCTGGACTTGATTAGAACGTTGTAAAGAAAAGTAAGGGGTGATTTTGTTATGCTGTGTGGGGGCTTTGAAAGGCCAGCTCCGAGGGATGTTGCTGCAGCGGTTTAAGGTGTTACAGTCACTGGTCATTGTGTAGGAAAGTCAATAAATGCACGAGTGCACCCGTGCCCCGGCCAGGCCGATGCCAGGCCTGACACTGCGGCTGGCATCGCTGCAGAAGCTGTGTTTGAAGCACGATGCAGGGCTGAGGCTGTACCCACCCTGGAGTCTAGTCTCTGCTTTCTGCCACGTAGCCGGTACCTTCCGCTTCAGCAAGTTTAAGCTTTAACAACTGAAAATAGCTTAGCAAACCTTAGTGGGGGACTGATCTGGCTGGCTGGGGGAGGGAAAATTTAAAAAGAGGTTGCTTTTCAGCTGAGTAAGTTCCTTCAACCACACCACCATGCAGCTGTAAAACAGCCTGGCCAGTGCAGTGCAGAAGCAGGTGGTGAAGACTGAGGGCGCACAGGAGTTCCTAGGTCAGCTTCTCTGTCCCTGCAGGAAGAAAAGGGACAGTGCTGGACCAGCCCCTTAGCAAAGGCAGAGCGGCACTCAGCAGGTAGAAACCAAGGACAGCCAGATACAAATCAGACAGAAGAGATGCCCTTTACAAAAGGGAAACCGCAGCTCCACAATCCAGGGGTTGGTCAGGCAGCCTGCCAGGCCCTGTGTCCCTGCCTCCCACTGCTGCTGCACACCCGTTCCAGCTAGATCAGCACAGCTTTGCTGTTGGTCCGGTCAGAGAACTCATCCAGGGTCCTTTTTATTTTTAGCCTAGGCAGTTCCCCGATCTGGTTTCCAGCCTAGGTCACAAGGTTTTCCCGACCAGGCAGTGCTCCATCTCACAGGAGTGACTTTGAGGGGCAGAAATTATGCAGAAATGCTGTATCATTGAACCATACTTCGTGAAGGATTAAACAGTGGGACAAAATGGCAAAGCAGGTGGTGGACTGTATCCCAGGGACTTTCTGTGAAGCCCGAGAGCCTTTTTTGTACTACGTACCAACTCAGACATACCTCATTGTTTTCTGTGCAGTGACAAGTGGCTGGAATCTCATACGTAGTATATGATCCATCAGTTTTTGTGAGCTCTTCTAGCTTGAATTTGCACAAACCTGATTACTGTAGTAATGGAGTGTTTCATATAAGTTAGCAGCCAGTGGGAATCCTCAGGTGGATCGTACTATTTTCCAGCTCTGTGTTCAAGCCACCAACCTTTTATCCTCTGTAGAACTGAAGCATAGAAAGATTCATCTTGTGATGGGAGTTTTCTGTAACTGACTTATCTGAGGTTTCTGGAACTGCGTAGGCTAGACATATTTCCAGGACTAGTACAAAACTTTCTAAGATAACCAGGTTTCCCAGCTCTGCTACAAACACCGCGACCTACAAGATGTTCTCCAAACAAATGCAGGTGAAGTGTTTCCACACAGGCGGTGACTTTCTGTCTGGTAGCTACAGTTATAGTGAGCAGGGAGCATGTTGGAAACATTATTTGGAGAAATGTAACTAAGAAAACTAGTTGAGATTTTTAAAAATGTAAATATCTAGATCAGGCAGAGAGTTTTCTAGCCAAGCCTGAAGTATGTCGTTAAGCTTCCAGGGCTACTGTGTTTCACTGATACTAGGCGAGACCCTCATCTTGTTTTTTCTTTCTTATTCCACAGCTGTCAAGAGTGTCCTAGGACATGCATTTAGACTTAGAAACAGACCCAAATAGGTAGAGTCCTTTTTCTTGCTAGACCCTTACAGTTTTAAAGGAAAGTTGATGAAATTTTACAATAATCAATTACAGAGATTACCATATCTTAACTCATTTGTATTTGGGCTTCTGCTCTGAAGGTGATAGTTTATGTGCCTTGCTATTAAAGACAGCAAAATTCAAATTCTGTCTTCTTTCAGGTAGCTTTGAAACCGGCACAGATGGCTGAGCTTATTCAGAGGGAAAGAAGCAACTACCTGATGAAAGCGGCAGAGGGTCCCGTAATGTGTGCACAGCTCTGAAGCAGGAGGTAGAGAACACTGATCTTTTCCAGCACACATCTCATACAGAGGTGGAATATTCATGGTCTCAGACACCTAGATATGAAGACTGCTCTGAACTGCAGGACTCCTGCACCCTGAGGAGTAGGAGCAGCCGTCACATCACACTGGGTTGTACCAAAGCGGCACCTCAGCAGTTCTAGTCTTTTATTGTTCTGCTCTGCCTGAGTAGAGTCAGCCTGCACAAAACTCAATTCTGTTCTTAATGGACATTTCCAAACCTCATAATGACGTATTTTCTTGGAGTCATCCCATTTCCTGCTGTTTTCCATCCTGAGGGAACTGCTCACAGTATTGTGAGTGATGGTGTAGTTACAGTTACTGTTGTTTCAGCTATTCATAACGTTCAGTGGTGCACTTTCTTAATGGGGGTTGGTTAGTTCCCTCGTAGTTGCACATCCTGCCTACAACTGGCACTCGTGTTGATGTGCAGGCAGGAAGTTCCTCCCTCTGAAGCAATCATGGAGTGAGAAAGAACTTGAGGGTTTGATGCTATTTTAAGAAGAGTTTCTCAGGCAGCTAAATTCAGTGAAAGAGCTCTTTTCTGAGGTTTTTATTTCAGTTAATTGTTTACCAGTTTAGGTGTTAGTAGAACCATATAAAAAAGCGGTACTTTACCAATAAGACAAACAGAACTCAAGAACAGCCTACCAAGAGAGATTAATGTAGATTTTCATGAACATGAAAGCCAGCAGAGCATACAGGAGGTATATTTTGTTGAACAGGAAACTGTTTGAGCTCCCATTATCAATGGATGAGTGTGTAAAAGAAAAAAAATATTAAAAATGGCTCATTATTGTAGAAAACTTGCTAATCCAGAGAGGCAGAATCTGCCCGACAGTAGGAAAGTGAAAATACAATGACTAATCATACCCTGAAGAGAAGCAGCATCTGTTGCCTTCCTGAAAAAGGTGTGATGTTGCTGATAATAGTAAGTTTTCTTCCCCAGCCCTGTTGACCCCTGTGTGGTAATTCAGATTGGTTTCCTAGGAGATGGTTTTACTAGTGCACCAGGCTGGTAGCAGAGTGGGTAAAAAAAAAAAATATAAGAGAACCTTAGTTTCTCTAAGAAGCTCTAGAAGGAAATTGCATGTAAGCAAAGATCAAGAGCAAGTGAGAACAGACTATGAAGAACATGAAAAAAGGGGATGAGGAGTGATCCACAAAACACATGGGGAAAGGTGAGGTATTCGGTGCTACAAAGACACACATATCTACAATATTTCAGGAGAAAAGGCATGTAACAGGTAACATTGGCTCTTAATAGTTGCAAAAATGTAATTCAGAAAAAGTTTGACATAATTTCATTTAGGTAACAGGGGTTAAGGGAGAAAAGAACGAAACACATTCTGGAGATGAGAGTTTCCCGTGTCTGTGAACACGCATCTTCACATGTTTGTAATGCTTGTTGAATGCTCACATGCATTTGTGTGCACAGGTGAAAGATGCAGTGTCTTAACACCAACCCTTCTGTGATTTCAGATGAAGATGTTTTGCTATTAAAGCAGTTTGGTCACAGAGGGTTCCAACAGAAAACTGCACCAGGACAACATCCCAGCAAGATGCCTGCAGGCTCGAGTTCTGCTTGACATGGCCGTGTTCTACTAGACCTGCCATGACGGCATTTTTTCCTAGTGTTCCCAACTGGATTCAAGATGCAAAGCAGGAGGAGGAAGAGACAGGCTGGAAATTAGTCCCCAGACCAAGAGGTGAAGAGACCGAAAGTCAGGGAAAATGCCAATGTGAAATATCGGAGACCTCCTTCACTAATGTGGACAAGCTGAGAACTCACACACTTTCTCATACTGAGCAGAGACCGTACAACTGCCCTCAGCTGCACTGTGGCAAAGCCTTTGCTTCTAAGTACAAGCTATATAGGTAGGTAACTGCCGAACAGTGCTCCCCTACCAGAAGAGAGGGGAAAACCCCTCCATCATGTTTTTTTGCTTGAATTTCTGAGAAGGTGGAGGAGGGGAAATGCCCTTGTTGCCTCGCAAAGCAGTTGAGTCCCAGATGTTACCATACTTGGCATCTCTTTAAGCACCTTCCAGAGAACCTCAGTTAATATTTTATTCTGAGCTCAAGCTGTTTTCTGTTTTACTAAGGAGGAAATTGAATCAGAAAGTGAAGTTCACAGACTAAAAAACAAAATGAAAAGCAAGAATAGCATTCACATTTCTTAAGCTCTACCTCTGACTTTAATCACAGGAATATTTCTACTGCAGCTATTCTAGCGTGAAGCAGAGTTCCTACTTATGTACTGAAATATTGCAGAGAATAATTAAATTATATGATCGCTAGTAACTTGAAACTAGATGAACCACGGTGTCAGAGAGCGTCAGATACAAGGTGAAATCAGTCCACAGTGGCTGACAACAGACATTGCCATAGTCTGATGCCTCCTGATGAAATGAACCCATCTCACCGGCAGGCAAGCATTTCTTGTCATATACTACCAGCATTTTCTTTGTCATTTCCCCCTTTGATAGCCTCAACAGAGAGAACAGGAGCCAAGTAGATGCCTGAAATATACCTGTGCAGAGGTGGTGTATTCTAGGGAGGACAGGCACTGCTGAGACAGACTCTAACTGTTGCTTGAAACATTGTGCTTCTGTGCCTGGAGAGTCCCCGCTGCCCAGGCTGTCGGGGCAGCATCCTTAGTGGTGGTAAAATGCCATCTGGGATTTTTGTGGCCGAAGTGTAGAACACAAAGAAAATTTCAAAAAAGTAGCGTGTGTTGTTTTAGGGGTTGGACACTAGTCTAAACTTTCCTACTTTTCTCTCAAAAGGCATATGGCCACGCACTCTGCTCAGAAGCCTCATCAGTGTATGTACTGCGAGAAGATGTTTCACCGGAAAGATCACCTTCGCAACCACCTTCAGACCCACGATCCCAACAAGGAGGCCCTCCATTGTCCTGAGTGTGGCAAGAACTACAACACAAAACTCGGCTTCAGGCGACATCTGGCCATGCATGCAGCTGCCAGTGGTGATCTCAGCTGCAAGGTATGCCTCCAGACCTTTGAAAGTACCCAAGTCCTGCTGGAGCACCTCAAAGCTCATTCTAGGCGGGCTTCTGGTGGAGCGAAGGAAAAGAAGCATCCATGTGACCACTGTGACAGGCGCTTCTACACCCGGAAAGATGTGCGGAGACACTTGGTAGTGCACACGGGGCGGAAGGACTTCTTGTGCCAGTACTGTGCTCAGAGGTTTGGGAGGAAAGATCATCTGACCAGGCACATGAAGAAAAGCCACTCCCAGGAACTGCTGAAGATTAAGACGGAGCCAGTTGACATGCTGGGTCTCCTAAGCTGCAGCTCATCTGTCGCAGTGAAAGAAGAGCTGAGTCCCGTCCTGTGTATGGCATCCAGAGACATGATAGGTGGTAAGAGCTTCCCTGGCATGTTGCCTGTGGGCATGTACAGCACGCATCTCCAAACCATGCCAAGCTCAGGAATGCCCCATTCTTTGGTTCCTAATTCTCTTCCAATGGGAATGAGCTATCCTCTGGAGTCTTCTTCTCCCATCTCCTCCCCACCGCAACCTCCTCCAAAGTATCAGCTTGGATCTACCTCATATCTGCCTGAGAAACTACCCAAAGTAGAGGTGGACAGCTTTTTGTCAGACTTCCCTGGCAGCCTGTCTCTCTCATCTGGTGAGCCTCAGTCCTCTTCGCCTCAGCCGCCCCCCCTGGATGAGGCTTTGCTTTCCAAGAGCCCTGCTAACCTTTCAGAGGCTCTCTGTGCTGCTAACATGGACTTTTCTCATCTTCTTGGCTTCCTCCCCCTAAATCTTCCTCCTTGCAATCCACCTGTATCATCAGGGGGGTTGGTCATGAGCTACTCACAGGGGGAGACACAGCCACTGCTTACCACTTTGCAACATCAACCTCAAGAATCTCCTGGAGCTGGGGCCTCGCTGAACTTTGGGCCCCTTCATTCATTGCCCCCTGTCTTCACCTCCAGCTTGAGCACAACCACGCTGCCACGTTTCCACCAGGCATTCCAATAAGCTGAAAATGGCACTGGAGAACAGATCTTTCAGTCACCCTTTTGTGGAGAGCCTTAAAAACGCACAACTCTTACTTCCCTTTGGGGTGTGAAAGCTTTGCAAAGCTGTTTCAGACAGGAGGTTTCTGATCTCTGGAGGGAGCACTTGTAGACTGGAACAGCAGATATCCCCATGCAAGTCCCAGTCCTGTACAGCAAAAAGATTTCAGCTAATAGACTGGATATATTTTATCTAATTTTTAATCTGTGAATCAGGAGCCACGCTTAGCACTGACCTTCCCTGAGATCCTGGAGCTATGTTCCTCTTTGGGAAGGGACTGTCCCTGAGAAGGAGTTGAGACTCTTTCATCTTGGGCTAAACTTTTGAAGAGTCCAGCTTCCATTTCATGTTATCACACTGCAATTCTGGCAAAACAGCCAACACCTCCACACGGAGAAGGAGGAGAAGTCAGGATACCCGCTCTGTATGAAGCCAACAGGGAAGAGGCTGTCCTTCCCCACTACCTCTCATCCCATCACCTAATACAGCTTACTCCACCGAATACAGCTTACTCCACATCAGTGTTAAGCAACAAAACCGTTTACATAGTGAATTCGGAGACATCACCTCGTTCTTCTTGGCGGAGCCGTTAGGTTAAACTCATTACAGCGAACGTTGTTTACACAACACAAATCTGTTTCTGCCCTTACAAAAATAGGAGGCACCAGAATACACTGGTTTTATATCTGGTGTAGCTAGAACACTGTTTACACAATGAAGTCAGGTTGCACTGATTTCTCTTCACTTACCATGTTCTTCCCCCATGGGGAAATACACTGCTTTTTGGACCACTTCAGCCCCTGCCACTGCAGGCAGCAGCTTCCCGCGTTCTCTCTCTGGCTATCCACATGTCAAGGGGATGGAGCAGCTCTCACAGCTTAGCTTGTTTTTGTGGTGTATGGATAGAGCCCTTTTAAATATCTCCCCCAGGCAAACAGATCGTGCATCTGTTCTGGAAACCAAAGCATGTGAAAAAGCTAGGTTAGGAGCTCGGGGCCGGCAGCATTGAGTACTGTCGTACAGATGAGAACAGGCTGTGGGCCCCTGCTCCGTAGGTTCCCTTGAGATGAGGAACAGAATATGAGTGTCTAGGTTTTTTTAACCATAAAAAAAGTTCAGTGAGGTCAGTGCGCTTTTGGCTTATCCATGAAGCAGTCTCAAGAGATATTTTACCTCAGTCCCAGGGTGATAACATCCACGAATCAGGAGGAAAAATTGGTCCCAGCTTCAGGTACACTCTTATCAATGTATGTGGAGCATTTTCCCCAACACTAATAGCTCTAACAAACGCTGAGGGTTTGGGCCTGCAGTCACCCTTTCACTTAGGATTTGGTTCCACTGGCCTTTTTGTTCTCTCCTTCTCGAGCCTTGCCTCCTGAAGCTAAAGTCCTGCTTCCCCTGCTCCCTTCCTCACCTTTTAAATTCTTCCATGAACTCTCTACCTACCGAGGGCAGAAGGGTTACACTGGTAAGTGGCAGCCAGCTGCAGGTGTCACTTAGCATCTGTATCATCCCCTGCTCTCGTTTTCCTGGGCACTTGTACTGCAGATGGTAACATATGGAGGTCAATCTCACTATATGTTGGCGTGTGTTTATGAATATAGACCCACAGATCTTCATACCTCAGCATGGAGGAACCATTGTAGGCCAATATTAACCAGGAAATCTGTCAATATTGTTCTCCATAAATCTAGCAAATGGAAAATCTACCTCTACTCTGTAATCAGCTCCTTCAATGAAGCCAGATACCGTTCTTCCTTCACCTCCCCAGAGTACATCCGTTCTAGTCAGTGCATATTAGTTTCTGCTGAGCCATTGATCCCACAGCGTGACATTAGCCATGCCTCATTTGTCCATAGGCTTGTCCCCTTTCTGTTTTACTCAAGAATTTTATTTTTAATTTAGCTTAGTAATTCTCCCCAGAATGACTGTTTAGTGATCCATTGATTCTCCAAAACATAGACCAGTTGTTTTAGGTTAGCCAGCAATGCTGCAAATAATACTTTTGTATCAAAATGTAATATAAGATTTATTTACCTCAGCAATATCCTGTGGCAATGATCTCCCCGAGTTAAATGCAGTACTTCCTTTTCTCCACTGTAAAATGTTGCCTTTCGAAGTTCAACGAGTGCCTTCTTGTTCTCTAACGTAGAAAAGGTAAATAGGGCGTTTCAGCTAGTCTTCTGTTTACCGTCATTGAATACCTCAGGCCTGTCTTCTTTTCTCTTTGTAAATTAAAGAGTTTCACACTGTTATCAATTATATGCAAGCCTTATCCCTGCCTTCAGTTGAGAGGATATTTTTTTTTTTTTTAGAACTAAATGGTCAGAACTGATCACTTACTGCAAGTGAGGATTATCAGATTTATGCAATGCCATCATACACCTTCTTCCGTTTCAGGACATTCAGCTTTCTTGCTTTTTGCCTGCATTGTACTCTGAACAGATGTCATCACTGGAATTCCTTTAGCAATGGTAGCTAAACTTAGAGCCAGGCATCTTTTTTCCTACCAGTAGTCTGTCAAAGAATAAATGGAATTCATTTTGCTATTATTTGCACGTGTGATTTGCTTTCCGCAGCTATTCTAACAAGCAGAATTGCAATAACGTCTGTCAATGAAAGGAAAGTCTAATCCAGCAAAGAGCATGTTCGGAGCCAGCGGGCTGGAGCCGATACCAGGTATTTGCACTGGAAAATGGATTCAAAGTTCCCGTTCCACAAGAGTTTTTAATCTGCAAGTATTTTGTCAGCTGGTCTAAACTAACGGGGCTACTTCCATTTGAAATACTAAGTATGCAATTCACCAAACAAGTTATTTCCTGAAGCTAGTTAGAGAAAAACTCTTACCTGTTCATAAGAAAAAACTTCGAGCATCTAAGCTACACCTCTTGGGAATCTTAAGTTCATTAGGAAGCACGTACTGAGCTGTTATGAAAATCAGTAGAAATCAGCTTAGACAAGCTCCTGCTGATGCGGCTGTAGGTAAAATACAACGTTAAACTTGCCACGCTGTGAGGATGATCGCTGCAGCACGGCCTGGAAAGCTGTTCTGCTGTATATGGGCAGGAGGGAATGGCAGCCATTATGCTAGCTGTGGGATATAAAAAAAAAACCCCAAACATTTCATCCCAGAAGGGGTTTGGTTTTGTTTTTAAAATCAAGGTTGAAGTCAACACACTACTTTCTTTCCTAACATCATTATTAATGTAGGTAATCGGAGACTGCAGGGAAGGATGGTGAATATGAAACAGAGACCCGTAGCATCAGTGTCCATGAACACAGGACCAAGCATTACAGTTACACACAGCCATTCTTTGGCCCATCACCAAGGACCACGAGTTAGGGGCTCCGGGTGCAGGATACTGCTGCCAGTCAGCCAGGACAAATACAAATTAAGCCACCTTGGGAGGGAGGTACAAAATATTTTTGATGGAAGAGAGGAGTTTTTAAAGTGGTATTTTCAGAGTCTCAATGAATACAGGAGACAGCAAGCAAGGCTGGACTTTACACCAAGACAGGGCAGCAGAGAAGCGCTGAGATTGGAAATACCAGCTGTGTGAAAGCAAGACAACTCAAGAGGATGAACCTGTCAGAACTGATGAAACTCACCTGTAATAAACATTATGTCTCACGCTCTTATCCCACAAATGGCGTACAAGGCAGCCACTAAAGATATAGAGCATTTTAAGTGCTAAATGGAGGACTGTATCAGAAAGGTAGCATCAGATTAAGCCCAAGAGGAGCAATTACAGCAAATAATTGGTCAGGAGGGTTTAGTTAAGTAAAGGAATATTTTAAAGTGTGTCTGACTTGGGGGGCGTTCGAGACCAATAGGAACAGTGCAGACAACTAAGATATAAAAATCACAGAGCTCGAGTCTGTGAAAGGACAGGACATGAATGTGCCACCCATTATAAATTAGACCATAGATTCTCAAGAAGGCAAGGACATATCATCCCCCTAGAAATACGTACAATTCCAGCTTGCTCGTTAGAAAATACACAAGACAAGCCATTTCCATGGCAGCAGAGGGTTAACTCACCTAGCCAGCCCTTCCCAGGCTCACATTTCTGGAGCTGTGTGAAAGTCTGAAGATCTTTTTCCCCATGGGATTACAGCTCGCTCAAAATCCATTTGTATGAAGGAACAACATGTTAACTTGCATTTGCTTCCACTGAATTTCACTTGACAGAATATCCACGTAGGGCGTTTTGACAGACCCTGTTCAGCTGTCTCACAATAGTGCCTGCTCTTTAGCCGTAGCGTTGAAAAATTTTGTCACTTCAATGGGAATCCCTTTTTTCCCTCCAGTAGATTGATGATTTCGGTACTTTTGTTGGGAGCTCAGCTCTTTGTTCTTTAATTCCTTCCTTGCTGACAGGTGAATAGCAGCTGCTTGGAAGGTTTCCTGCAGTTCACTGAAAAATCCCTATTTCCTTTCTCTACCATTGCATCACCTTTGCTATCTGGAAAGAATAACCCCGCAGAGGCATTTTCTACTGCCTGCAATTAAAATTTTTACAAAGAAATCTTCAAAGATGCTCTCCCCATCACCTTACCTTCTTGCTTATCCTCTCTAATCCTGGTTACTCAGGCTCACTGAGTTCTCCCTCGGGTGCCTATTTTTAGTTAATTGCCTGCCCGAGCCGATAGTCTGCCACCGAAGAGTGAATTGGATGAATGGCTCAAACAGAACCACTTCATTAAAACTTCAGGGGTTTCCACCTTTATCCAACAATTCCTTCCTTTTCATAACTTATTTCTTATATTTTTCCCGGTTCTCAGAGATGAGAATTGCTATCTGAAGCTCTGAGTACAATTCCGACACCCGCCTGGTAGGAGAAGGCAGTTTGGTTTAGCCTCGTCCGCTGGACCAGGACTCAGGAAACCCTGACTCTGTTTTCAGTCGTATCACCGACCCTGGCACCTCTCACCCTTTCCGTGCCTGTTTCCCTGTAACGGGCCACAGTGATACCGAGCCTCCCTTGTGACACAGGGCACCACTGACACGGGACCGTTATTTCCCGTTCCTCACCCATTCCCACCAGTGTCCAGTGTCAGTAGACTTCTCTCAGGTTCTGCTTGTCCCTGCACCACAATCAACGCACACTCGCATCGGGCTCACCTCCGTACTGTTCCCCTCCCCTGTGATGTACTCACTTCATTCTGGTGAGTAACCAGGATCCTTCAGGAATCCTTCTGGGCATTTCAGCCATTCTGTAGCTCCCAGTAAGGAGTTTTCTCCCAGAGCACTTCCTCAGCAGGCTCCTGTGTGATCTGCACCCGGAGCCATCTCCACACGGTTTCACGGACCGCTCGCCACTAAGTGCTTTAGACTGTCACAGAAACGGGTCAAGCAAAAATTGAACAGGTGATCAGAAAATGATACCCAGGACGCAGATCATGTTCTTCTCACAAATCTACACCACGAGATGAGCTTAGCTTTCCTATCAAAAACACATTTTATTTCTTATGTGCACAGGTAGGCTTGCAGGAAGAGCCTGAAGCATCTTCCTCACTGTGTGCTCGTAGCTGAAGCTAGGTCTGCAGTAGCCCTTTCCACCAGTGTCTAAATACCTGCACGCACAAAGAATGTACACGACACGGAGGCAGCTTCTCTGTAGTGGGAGATCACAGCGACAAGGGAAGTTCAAGGCATTGCAGAAGATAAAGAACAGGGAATTTGGAATCCATTTTTCTTTATTACTACTAAATAGGTCAGCTTTTCATTTTCAGTTAGGGAAAAAAATCCTCAACATTAAAGCCTCTTGTTAAAAAACAACCGTCCCTCATTTTACCAGCTGTCTTCACCTTCATTCTCACCATCTATGTCACATACCGTGTCTTTCTTTGAAACTACTATGCAAGCGGATCACCAGCTGCAACGCGGAATGCCCCGAGACGATAAAGCACAGCTCTGCGCGAAGCCTGCAGGGCAGGAACAGCTCCAGCATCTCTCGCCCAGCTCACGGGGCCTGGCTGGTTTAGCGTCCAGGTGAACAGCATCTGCCCCAGCAGACCATTTTCCTCTGCAGCTCAGTGTCTGTCACTTGAAGGTAACACACAAGCTTCTCCTTACGGAACTCACCCGCACGCCCTGCTTAAAGATGCAACTGAAAATGGTGCAAAGCCTGCGTATTCGAGCGGAGAGCTGGCATTGAGAGTGGGCAGATTCCGTAACTTCTGCTGGAAGCTTCTCTTTGAGTTCATGACTTCTGCTTGCCCTACTGAGTGCCTCAGCCTTGACTGCTTTGTGGGTTTTCCCCCCCTTCTAGTGATCCCTGATATCTAGAAACTATTTTTAGAAAGGTTGGTTTGTAACATTTGTACTGGTATTTTCCTTAAATGAGGATATTGAACGAAAACCTAGAGATACCTGCCTTCGAGGTGGCCTGACAACCGGGCGGCTTCAAGAGGGACGGCAGAGGGAACCTGGGGAAGCCATGAAGACTCGCCCTTGGGCACAGTCGAGCTCCGAAACTGCTGCTGGAGGGAAAGCTACTGCGTGGCCTTTGCAGCCAAAAGTCACACTGAGAACCCTCTCCTGGTCAGGGCGGCCCCGGCACGAGCTCTGCCGTCCATCGCAGGCTGGGGGGGGTCTGACCGGAGGGCAGTCTTTGATCCGGAACCAGCAAATGTCCTGTTGCAAGGGAAAGGGTTTGGGATTTCTCAGCCCTGGGAGCTGGTGGGAGAGATTCGGCGTCTCTCGCTGGGGCTGCAATTCACGCTGCCCCCTCTCCTGCTGGATCTCGACAGGCCCAGTGCCTGACCTCCCTTCCTGCAGCTACCGCTGCCGAAGCCAGAAGCTTCCCATTGTTAGAGCTCCACTGTTTTTCTAAAAACAAACTTTCTAGCACTTTTACACAGTGAATAACTTCTTTTAACGGAGTATTTTGGGGGCTGTAAACAAGGTTTTTAAACTGTAAAAATAATAAGTGCCATTAGGAAATGTACAGTTCACCACTAAAATGAGCTCTTTTATTGTCTTGCAAAATGAAGTTTGAATTGAAAGCATTTTTTATAATGAAGTTGTTTATTAAAAGCATTTGAATTATCTGGCCCAGGTGTCATCTTGGAGGGGAATGGAGTTTGTGGTTTGTTTTCTTTTAAGTAAAGATAAAGAGACACTCTGGGCAAGTCAAAGACCCAATTCCCTACATAAATCCACACAGACTGAAATTTCTTTCAAGGAAACAATTAGACCCCCCCCAAAAAAAAGGACACGGGGTCCTGTTGGGGATGTAGCGACAGCCGATACCATTATCTCCTATCAAGAAGAATAATGTTTGTTAGGAAGTTCTGATCTCTTGGTTTCACTAAAATTACCAGCCTGCGCGGAAGCATTTCAGACGAGTACAGCCCACTCCCCCCTTCCAAGGAACCCCCCCACATCCAGCTCCCCAGGACCGGGCCCTGCACAAAGGCAGCAGAACCAGAACCAAACCTTAAGGCTTAAGCCACGACCGTCTGCTGCCACCAGCCACAGAAACATTTTGACAGAGATGAATAAGGGCAAAGAACATCCTGCCCTCTTGGGAATCTCTCTTCAGAACACGGTTTAAAAGCTGACAACCATTTTCAGTGTTCAGATAGTTTTTCTAGATACGATCTAGTTTTCATTCTTAATGCAGCCACTGATAAAACGTGCCGTTTCCTCAGCAGTGCTCTCCCCAGAGCAGAGGGCTACGACAGGACCCGACTACAGAGACACTGCTCCTCTAGTCTGCCTAAAAACGAAAAACAATTCAGCACAGGTCGTCCTGTTGATGGAGCTGAAGCCTTCCTTTGCCTTTTTTTAAGGGGAGAAGGGACTATTCCAATGATTTCTGAGTTTTGATTGAAGTATTTGCCTGCTCTGGTCTCGGCAGCTCACCAGGGTCACAGACTGTCACCAGCCTCTAACACTGGCATCCCCGTAATCCGTTACCAGCCACGGCTCTGCGCATCCATTGCTCTGCTGGACAAAACGTCACAAGAAGAGCGAATTCACGATCCCGCCCTCAGTCGGCACCTTTAAGGGACACTCGCTGCTCTCCTGCCACATGGAATCATAGAATGGTTCGGGTTGGAAGGGACCTTAAAGATCATCCAGTTCCAACCCCGCTGCCATGGGCAGGGACACCTCCCACTAGACCAGGTAAATATCCCTCCCAGCAGAAACACCCAGGCTCTGGGAAAGACACCAATCTGGAAGCTAATGATGAAGATTCTGCATCACCAACAAACCTCCAAAATACTCAGAGAAGGAAATGGCAGCTCCCTTCCTAAATAACTGTACTCTCACCTCTGTTGCCCTAAAGCACCGTGTATTTGCCCAACGCTCCCAGCCCGTCAGCCATCCCACAGTCCCGCTGCTCTCTCCATTAGTGCTACAACTCAAACAACATATTTTGCAGGCAAGAGATGAGTCACTTAAGTGGGCTTACCACGCAGCACACGAGAGCAGCAGAGAGAAACAGATCCAAATGCCTTGGATGGCACTTTGGTGGCATTTTAATGACAATATATGGCAGTACACAGGACATGCCACACTGAAAGAAACTTACTGCTCAGGAGAAAAATACTATAAAGAAAACCGCAGCGTATTCCAAGCTGTGCTTCTGACTGAGGCCACACGTCAAAGATCACACAGATGTCAAACAAGCTAAGTGTTATGAAAAGAAAATCCCAAGAGGTGGCTTAGGAGAACCCAGGAGAGCAGGACAACAGGACAATGGCAGATTTATTTACAATAGGACACAAAGAATACATACATTAATTAAAAATTACAAAGAATACAGAGAAAACACTTCGGGGAAGGGGGAGAAATCAATGCTGGCTGAGCCTCTCCACTGGGGCAGGGGCAGGAGAGAGGGAAAAAAAAAAATTAAAAGAAAAAAAAAAAGTCAACCAAAATCTCAGAGAGGGATCTCAAATCAGAACTGACGCAGGACTCCACAGCACAGTTGGCTTGCGCATCCCCTGCTCCCTTTTTCCATCCTTGATTCCTGGCTGATTAGACTTTGGCATGACGGGCGGCTGAAGGAGCTGTTAGGCAAGGCTGGAAAGGCTCGGTGCCGAGGAGTCCAGCCGCCTGGGAAGCCAGCTCCCCGCGGGGGGCAAGGCCGTCCGTAAGAGACACAGGTCCTTGCGTGGACCTGGTGGAAACTCTTACGGCAACTGGGGTTAAAAACCCCCCAAAGCCCTCCGGGGTGCACATCAGTGCTGGTGACAGGGAGGGCTTTGGACACTCCTGGGTTGGAACAGTGTCCCCTGTGGCAGTTGGTCATTTGGAGACCTCACTGCTTCCTACAGCAAGAAGCAAAAACCAAAATTTTCACAGATCTCACAAAAAGAAAAAAACCCCAACCCCTCTCCCCTGTAGCCCTGACTGAATCCAGCTAGTCTGGGGACAGAGGGAGCCTTCACTGTAATGTGGAACCTTTTTACTAGTAAACATCATTGAAGTGACCAAAATAAAAAAAACTTTAACCTTCTAAAAAAAATTCCCATGGACCGATTAAGGGATCAAGCCACAGACAAAGAGGAGCCCGCTGCAGAAGAGCAGCCCACTGCGGAAGAGCCCACATCGGCTATCCCAGAGGGCTTGGACCGTTCTGTGTAGAAGAACAAAATACAGCTATGGGGTGTACACTTCTGTTCCCTGGAGGTAGAGAATCTAAGAGGAGGAGAAGAGAGCAGCAAGAACAGCTGGAGCACAAGGCGGGCAGTGAGACAGCCCGCTCCTGGCAATGGGAGAACTCCTCGGGGTCACTCCCTCTGTCCCCAGCCCCTTCTGCGCGACCCGCACACGCCTCACGGAAGCCGAGGCCCAATACTGCATCCGATTTCTTGGCACTAAAGCAGCGGCGTCGCAGCCTTCTCTCTGCAGGGCTCTGCGCAATCCCGGTGTGGGTTCCCGGGAAGGAAGCCTGCCTCATTTCCTCACGCAGCTGGAGCAGAGCTATCGGCAGAACAAACTCTTGTAGTTACCTCGCGTATCCTTCCAGTCATATATTCTAGCACCAGCACAGTCGCCACTTCCACCAGAACGGTACATCCTGCTGCAGCTGGCTGCACCTTCCGAAAGAGAGGAAATCCCACCCTCCCGCAGCCCTTCCAGTGGAGGCATCCAAAGCGGCCCGTGCTGTCCAAGGCCGGAGGGAGGGAGAAGCGATGCCGAGGGTTGCAGTTCTCAAGCTCTCTCAGGGTGAAATTGCACTTCCCAGGCTCCGAATGGCACCTCCATCAAATTGTAAACAAGCCGAAGCCAGGACTTTCGCGGTCAGAGCACGCCAGGCTCATGCTGGGCAAGCCTTTAGGCTCCCTTTATTTTGCCATAGTCAAGCTCCCTCTTCCGTGTAGACATGAAGGCAGGAAAGAAACCCAGTCTGATATTTGTCTGAAGAGTCTCCCTGAATCCTAGAGCACCCTAAGGGCTGGAAGAAAACATTTTCACAAGTGTTTCCACTGCTGTCTCAAATCCGTTCGTCATCAACATAAAAAAAAAAAAAAAGGGATGAATTAGCAAAAAGGGGGTTTACTTATACAGAGGGATATTTCTCTGCTAAAAAACTCCCTCAAATATGGAACAGGATAATAAAGTTAAAATGTAAGGTATCTACAGACCCCTTTTCCCCCCAGAAGTAGCCCAGAATCCATGTACACTGTGCCAAAGTTACATTCCAAAATGAGGAGTTATTTATTTCTTTTGTCACTCTCCCACTGGATTTTGATTCCTTAAAAGAGTTGGGAGAAGATGTCCCCTTCACTCCCAGGAGGACACGCATTCAGAGGTGTCTACTTGCTGCTGGGTCTGTGTATCTTCAGTCTATTTTCACTGCAGCATAGATCTTCCGGACAAACATGTAGGCTGCATAGAAGCCAATGGTGCCAGTGAGGAGCCAGAAGGACAAGACCATGAGGGCGGTGTAGCCGAAGTATAGTAAGGAGGGAATGAACTCAACAATATCCAGCTAAAACAGAAGAAGAGGGAAAAAACAAGCAAAATCAAGTACAGAGGTAACAAGAGTTGGCTCCCCAAACCAGCCAGTGCCCTCTACAAGGTGGCATTTGACAAAGGGAAGAAACCCTCCACTCGACTCGTTTTTCTCCAGCTGAAAAGAGATCCCCTTTGAGGACAGGGTTAGGGAACACCATTGCACACAGGTAATATGGGCAGGGGCCTCGGGCACTTACAACCTCCTCTTCCCTCTGGAAGGACCGTTTGCACCACTGGCTGGTGAGCTGCCTTGGGCTGGCACAGGGACAGACTAGGACCAGGCAGTCCCACCATTTCCTTTCCTAAATCCAACCATCTCCTCTGGAAAGGTGGCACTTTTCATACAAGAGGAATAACAATACCTTGTTCACAAAGTAGAAGATGGCATAGATCAGCACATAGAAGGCAGATCCTCCAGACACCAAGAAGGTCCTCCACCACCAGCGGTAATCCTGACAGGGTAAAAAGCCTCATTATCCCACAGGCTTCCTTCTCCTGTGTCACTGTCTCAGGGAAGCTGTGACCTTTCTGGGACAGGTAGAACACCACCCACTTTCCTTCAAAGGAAAACCACAGTTTGGGGCTGGGGAACTATTTTGTCACAGAAGTGTTTCCAAACAAAGAGGATGAAAAGCTGACAGCGAAGCAAAGCTGGCTCAGTATCACAGCACCTGCTACTGAGGAACACGGCTCAGCCTCTGGCCCTGCATTTCATTTTGGATGTGGATGGAATGAAATAAGTTTCTCTGGGAGGACATGTCAGCTGGAAATACCCTGGCTCTCAGCATAATTTTTGGTACAAAACGACACTTCCCAGCCCGGCAGATAATCAAGTAGCTTCAATTCTCCTTGAAGTCAAGAGGTGTTAAGAACAATCACGCTTGTGAAGCTGGGCCACACTAGATTTCTGCTGAGCTGCCGCAATAACGTGACCTGTGCTTTTCCAGGAGCAAGTCCCCTGAGCTTACGAAACTACAAACATGGAAATCTCACCTCAGCACAAAGCTGGAAGTACACCATGACAATGCTGATTTGGGAGCATGATACCACCAGGATTATAAACACCAGGAAGAGAAAGCCGAAGAGGTAATAGAACTGGTTCTCCCAGATTGCCTGAAACAAAGACACAGCAGAAATTTGTTTCTGTGCTATTGGGATCAGTCAGTCAACATGAGACTAACTTCTAGCTGCTAACCCAAGGGAAAACGAGGAGTCCCTCAGCCTCATATAGCTGAAACCGCAGAACTAATGCATTTCACAATGCTGCTTCAGAGGAATCAGGTTGCAAAAAGGTGCCCAAAGACAGCTCTGAGGTACCTTGTTCATTCCCTTCCATCTCCCTAGCAACAGAACGGCAAATTCCTCCCCACCCATAGAAGGTGAAAAATGGGCAGCAGCTGGAATGGCTCAGTGAATGTCTTAAGATCAGAACCCCCCCTTGGCATAACGTTACAGTAAGCTTTCATCTTTACCGCCATCTTTCAAATCACCAAGGAGCATCCCATAGACATCTCCAGGTGTCTACAGCAAGACAAGACAACAGCCTGAAGAGACCCACAGCCCAGCTCTCTCTGAAAACAATACTGAATGGCCTGGAGGGAACCTGCTAGCCCCTTCAGTAAGTACAGGAGCAGCAGACTGCTCCGGTGGAAGCGCTCTCCCTTTCAAAAGCTTTGGCACAAGAGGAATCCTATTCAGGAGCAAAGTGGGTTAAACGCTTACACTGAAAATGAAGAACAGTTCAATGAACATAGCTCCAAAAGGCAGAATACCAGCCATCAGAATCCTGTAGAGCGAGAAAGAAAAATCATAAGCAACACAATATAACTGTCTGGCGATTAAAAGTCCCCTGTAAGCACACAGAGTGCTCCCAGCAAAATCTCTACAGTTCCAGATTACTAGATTAAATTTCACACGCTAAATGGCACAGCTGCTCCCATTGCTGAGCACGTATCGCTTTTATAAGCGCCACTCATACCACATCCAAATTGTCAGGATTGCCTCTGATACCGCATTACTCAAGGAAACACATCTGCCATTTGTCTGTCCGCAGACCAGCAGAAGGTGATGTTCAGCAACCCAAGGAAGCTGAGGGGAGGGGGCTTAACTCACCATATTTCTTGGACACTCATCACTTACCCAACAAATTTATTCATATACCACCTCTGCTCCGGGATCTGCCTGGGAATCTGATTTGTCCGCACAGGATTGTCATACGGCTGTTTGCGAAATCCGAAGTAGTAACCCAGGTAGACCAAGGGCAAGGAGATCCCAAACCACATGCAGAGCAAGGCCACCATGGTAGGGAAAGGCACCTAGAATCACACCAGGAGTCACAAAAGTGAGAGAGACTGAAGTCACTGGCCAGACCAACTCTCCAGTCAATCACTGCATTGACACCCACGTTTAGAAAGATACCGTGAGACTCAGCAAGTCCCTGACAGCCCAGTCACCCTCCTCCCATCCAGCAGGCTCCAGGATGAAGGTGGTACCTACCGCTCCAGAGGAGTGTTTCCCCCAGATGAAACAGTTCAGGACAAAGCAGATACCAAAGACGACACCCGGATACAGGGTAGCTGTCTGCAAGAGCAAACACCGGTTAAGAGAAAACAAGTGACGAATCAACGAGATGTTTCTCTTTAACGAGTCTATTGCTGGGGCGAAGCACATGTCGGGGAAACATCCCTTTTGCTGCAGCACTAATACACAGCAGGGATGGGCCGGGGGGAGGATCTCAGACAATCCTCTTGCTTTAGTATGTGCTCTGGTGTTTGTCCTTTCATATAAAGCTACAAGGACTCAAAATCCACACCAAATCTCCACAGTACAGCCAGGCTTTGTCCAGCTACCCACAAATACGTGTGGAGCTTATCCACGTCTCTTGCCATGAGCAAAGCTGGATTAACAGCACAAACACCACAAGACTCACACAGAAGGCTCCCTTCTTCCATCGATGTCCTTTCAGAGTCCGGTATAAGCGGCCAGCAAAGAATCCACCAAAAACCCTTGACAGAAACAAGCCGAGACAAAGAAATTAGTTTTCATTGTTGTGGAGAGGGAGAGGAAGGGCAGGCAGGACAGCACTGCTGTGGGAAGCAGTGGAGACACCTACCCCATGAACATGAAGAGAAAGCAGGCGGTAGTCATCAACGCACCCCGGCTAGAAGGCGACAGCATCCCCAGCATAGCAACAACTGGGAAAAAAGGACAAAGCACAGCAGCTCTGATGTACGTGTGCTAGCCAGCCTCTGGAGAACAGGGGCCTGTCCCATGTGCAGACCACAGCTGCCTGGAATCTCTGCCTTCTGCACAGACCTCTTTTCCTTCAAAGCATAACGCATCCACAGCCTCCAGCGCTGGCCAGAGAGAGGAAGCCACAGCTTTGATCTCAAGCTACAGACCATGCTTTAGCTTCATCTTCCCCAGAGTTGAGCAGGTGCAGCTCAGAAGGCAAGGCACACGTGTGCGAAAGTCTCTCAGCCCACTATCACTCAGGGCTCATATCTTGATAACAGGCAATATAAACACAAAAAGATGCCTTCAGATGGGAAATGCTGCCTAGAAACTCAGAAATGCTGAGCAGAGGCCTATTGCCTTGATCAGCCCCACAACAGGAAGCATCCGTACGTGACTTCACTCAAGCTCAGGTGAGCATAGGTCGAAGTCAATGGGAGCTACAAATGACCTTGAGCATCGTTCCTCTTCTCGTTACAGCCACCCCATGCAACATGTGCCACTTACAGATGACAATCAGGATCATACAGAAGAGCTGAATTCCAGAACCCAGGAGAGAGCTGAGGATCATCGGATACTGTGGAGGCCTGAAGACATCTCCATGCACAAGTTTCCAACCAGATTCCTCCATAGTATCTTCCTGTAGCAACAACAGGAAAAGAAGGCATTTAGATACAGTCTAATGATGGAAATGAACGTCCTACCACAGCCAACCTAAGCGACTGATTTCCCTATATCCAGTTCTGCAGAACTTTATCACTCCAGTCAAACTTCTTTACTCTGGGGCTTAAAACAGTTCAGACCTGAACTGCCCAGTGCCAGGGCACACATTTATGGAACTGTTTTCAGTCATTACTTAGGTCTGAAGACATCTGAACTGGTAATTTGCCATTGTACAGAGAGCCAAAGGTGCTGTGACAGCACATGACAGAACTGCCCCTCCCATCTTCAGAGCTCGAAGCAAAACAGGGGCAAGGAAAGAGACAACACATCCAAGTCTTCAGACTACATCCCTCCTCATCTGTGCCTCCCTCTCTGTCCCAGCCCGAAGAACAAGCACATACAATGTCATCTTCCTTGTTGTAGTTGGCAATGTCCTTCCGGAGAGTCCGGATGATGATCATGCTGAGAATACCTGAAAACAAGCACAAACTGAGTTTAGCTCAGAGGCTCCTACACAGCTGTGCTGCTCTTAACGCTGTGCAACTACACGGCTCCCACCAACACACAGTTCTGGCTAGGAGAGGAGGCCTTGAGTCATCAGCCATCTCCCACAGCCTTCAGCAAAGACAAAAACAAAACCCCAGGGAGCAGGGAAGGCAGTATTCTAGCAGGAACAGGGCACCGTGGCTTTCCTGTGGTTTTTGTTTCCCCCTTAAATACGGACATCCAAGATGCGCGTTAACCACGTTCTATTCCCTCAACCACCCCAGTCAGAGAGCAGAAGTGGGTAACCGTCTGACCCCATGGGGCACTGCCTGAACCAGGAGATTTTGTGTGCTAATGTTTGTTTCCTGCCCCTTCTGATCAGGTTCAGATGTGGCCATATCCTCCCCAAGCCACCAGCAGCTGAGTCTTAAAGAAAGTTCCCTGCAGATTAATGGTAAAGCCTTCTTCACCCCACACATCTCACTCACCTGAAAGGAAAAAGACTACCACAACCGAGTTAATGATAGAAAACCAATGAATCTGGACGTCACTCATGGTCAGGTAGGTGTCCCAGCGGGAAGCCCATTTAATGTCACTTTCCTGAAAGAACAGTAAAGTTCTTCTCACACCAGCACACTCCCAATGTCTTCCACAACACCTCTGTGACAGACACTTGGAGCACCAACTGCCAGCCAGCCAGGGGTAGCCAGCTGCCAGCCAGCTTCCCATTAATCCCTCACCTCCCAGTGGACAGAGTAGGTGAAGAGCAACTGGTTCTCTTTAGAGGGATCTATTTCCTGAGGGGCAGAGCCTGTAGCTTCAGGCAGGGTGCACATACTCTTCTCATCAGCCTTCAGGTCTGTAAGGGAAAACATGGGACACGCTATGTCAGCCCTTCCCTCGAGGCACCACCTCTCCCACTGAACTCCCTGGCCCCAAGTACCCCTGAGGCACTGGGCTGCAATTACAGCAGGGGAAGCATTCATTCCTTTCTCACCTGCTTTGCAGCTTGCAAAACTATTCTCCCCATCAGAAGTGGAGCACCGTTAACAAACTTTAGGCAAAGCTATGCATAAGGCTGGAAGGATAAAAGCCAGAGGCTCTGAAGCCAAGGATCTAGATCAGGAACAAATCCTCTATTCCACATGATATGCTGAGAAACAAGACCTCTCCATCGCAGCCTGCTGTTGCCAGGAGAGTTGCACGGGACGATACACACGATGAGCAACTTCCCTTCAAGACATGACCTGTGTCGTGTTGGGCTCACTGAGGTAAGAGTATTTTCCCCCTATCCATTATTTATAACATTCAGTCCCCCTAAAACAGTTCCAAACATTCTGTGGGTCTCCGGACTAGCACGTAGTATCCCAGTGGGGGACATCTGGGCCACAATAAGAGCTAGATGCCGTGCATGCTTCATGTTAGATGACACAGTACAAAAAAACCCAACCCCTAAACCCCAAACTCCAATCTTTTTATATGAATTAATTTTCCATGGACGGCACTTCAAGGATATCTCTCTATTTTTGGAACTTTCTTAACAACAAAGGGGTTTATTGTTCTTACAATTCAGACTCCCTCATTTCTCTGCCTGGAGACCATAACAGAAGCAACAACTAGCACCCTGATACACAAGTGGCATTCAACTCTTGGCCCTACAGAGATTCTTCTCCTTTGCTCCCCTCCCTAAGAGTCTCTCACCTTCTAGTTTAATACTTTGGGGAATCACTTCAAAGCGCACAACCCTGTAGGTGGGCTCCTGGTTCTCTTCTACATCCTCTCTGTGGTAGTAAAGGATGAAGGAGAGGTGGTTGTGCAGGTAGAACTAAAACAGATTGACATTAAATAAAATGTTAGCAACCCAAGGGAGGAACAGGCAAAGTTTAGCAGCAAAAAGCAGCTTCAGTGTAGAAAACTAGAGTCCAACTGTTCCCAGATGCATTGTGCTACACAGCAAGATCAGGCTAACACCTTCCAAAGCTAAAAGAACAAGAGGAGAGAACAGAGATGTGGAAAAGGTAACACCTCAACCACTCCAGGCACCCAGGACAATGTTTCAGTCTATTTCTGGCCTGGAAAATATCATTATATCTCACATCTCAACCACACATTCAGCGGCACCAGAATCACCAAATTTAGATTGGAAAAACCTCAGTAGCTACAGCCCCGAGTTTCCTTCCTTTTTCTACCAGGCAGACATACATTACGCAGACTCTGTGGGGACCTACAGCTGTCCTAAGCTTGCGCTTTCAAAAGGCTCTTACATCACCTATTACATGACCAAAGTACAGTGTCCCCAAGCTGCCGCACCAGGTTCATTCACCCACAAGAACTTGGGCTCAAGCGTTCAGAGCTGCGTGTGCAACTGGAGTATGATAAACAGATGCATCTGTTAAGTCAAACAGATAACCTTAGGGCACAGAATCATTGAAAATATCTGCAGGAATACACGTGCTAAGTTCCCATTTGCAAACTTAAGCAGCTTTTCATCCGATAAACACCTGAATTATTTTGGGTTTTTTTGACATAAGATACTCCAAGACTGTCAAAGATTAGCTAGCCTTTGGGGTACACTGCCTTTGATCCGCTGAGGGGAAACCACTGCACAAGCTTGTCCAACGTTATACAGCGAGTCAAAGCTAGGACTCCTGGCAATTGTACCAGTAGTCCAGCACCCACCTCCTTCTTTCAATAAGGGACATTTCTCTCATTTCCACTCTTTATAAAACCTTTTGGGGGCATTCCCAATTCTGATACTCTCTGGTTGACTTTTAACACCCTCTGACAGACACCCAGATCTCCTCCAGGCACCCCTCAGCATCTGGATTCTCTACCTTGTTACCGTCCATAAACCCGAGCCTGTATCCGTGCTCGAACTGCACATCCTTCTCCTTCTTCTTCTCCTCTTCCTCACGATTGGAATAAAACTCCAGCCGTGTTGCCACAGGGAGGTTATCAGCAATGCTGAAAACATAGATTTCAGATCAAATTTGTCCACAACACAGAATCCCCACCGACACAAACTCATGCTTGAGATGACTCACAGATGGACATAGTAATCTTCCCTGATGCGCTCGGCGATCAGCTTGCTCTCCTCCACTGTCAGAGTAACTGGCTTATTGGGAAGGTTGCACAGAACTTCACATTTCTTCTCCACGTTCATGGAAACCTGGAAAGGTGTATTTACAATTCGGTCCCCCCGAAGAACCTCACCTGGAAAACAGGAAAATAAGGGCAGGGTTGAAGACTGCCAGGCTTCTTGCCACTCATCCCACCACTGGGTTGGCAGCGTACTGTGCAGCTGGAATGATGTCAGCAAGTCTCCTTTGCCACCACAGATGGAAGGTTAGGACTGAAGGAGAGTTTAGCTATTTTGTGGAAGCATCAAGCACTACTTATGAAGCAGGTTACATGCCCTCCTTCAGGAAAGGCATTTCCTCTTTCCGATATACGGACATCCTAGTTTGCAAACGGCCAGCATATAATAAATTAGAGGAAGCAGGCTCTCCACAAACAGTTTATTAGAGATGACATTTGCAATTGCTTTTACTCCTGTAAACATACCCTCAGGCAGCTCATAAATGGCAGCCCACTTACCGCTGGGGAACATGCTGTTCAACAGATACATACCGAGATTCTCAGCCTTGTACGTTATCTTGGTGGGCTGGCAGAAGGGCAACGAGTAGTACTCATACGGTAGCTGGGTTCGCGAGCTGGTGAGCTTCACAGCCTGGAGGAAAAACGGAAGGATTATCCCCATGAAAGAACTCGGTTTCCTATCGACTCGGCATCAGCCAGATGCTGAAGCTTACTTCAAGACACCTCCCATAAAGCTCACTTTTGGAAGCTGTTAAATAAATAAATTTTAAAAAAATGAAAAAAGGAGACAGATGTTCCTGGGAGAGCTCCAGCTTTCTTTCCTTTTACACAACTCCCAGCTGTACATTCTCAACGCTACGATTTAGTAGCAATTCATACACAAAGAGAAGCACTTGGAGAAAGTCTCCAAGAGAAGCACTTGGAGAAAGAAGCATGGTGGATTGGTTTCACAAATTTATGACTCAGCGGAGTCCTAAGAAACAACAAAGAACTCAAAAGAGATTCAAGAGTCACATTTCATACAAGACTGCAGTTATTTCCTAAAAAAAAAATAAATAAAAAAACCATGTCACACTGGACCTAGAGGTCTGGCCTCTAGTGATACGAAGAGTTCAGCAATTTTTTTTCCCTATAAGGAAAGCCAGAGAGCCATCAGATTGGGAAGACAACGGTGGTGATGTCTTCCCACATCAGATGGTGACAAAACCCAAAGATTTCTGGAGAGTTCCCGCAAATCACATGGCACAAGGGAAGTGCAGAGACATACCGCGAGAGTCAAGGCCAGAGCTGCTCCAAAAAACAGAAGTGTTTTGTAACGCAGCCAAGCTCATTTATTGGAAGAGCACTGGCAAACACGCTGACTTGCCTTATCACTTGAGGAAGCATTTGGCTCATAAAATCCCTTTGAGAACAGCCATTCCAATACTCCCTTCTTCTGGGAAGCTTACTGTAGCCACAGGCAAGTCTCATTTGCTTAAAAATAGCCTACGTCTGGCAGCCTGTGGCCAGAGAGCGAGTTGTGTTGTGCTTCGAATGGGAGCAGCAAACCTCAGCATCCCCAAGGGTGATGGGTTTTGCTGAGACAGAGGCCACAGCTTTAGAAAAATAAATGAAATGAGCTATAAATTGCTGATGTCTGGAAACAAAGCCTGGCTTCCTCCTGTATGGGTGAAGCAGTTCCATCATTCACTACCAGCAATACTGCGCAGGAACAGCTCTTCAGCAAGCCTGGGTTGTAAGATCTGCAACACTCAAGGACAAACACCTGAACCTGGAAAGGGCTTATCATAGATTTCACTTGACTTGAAGACACAACATGAGCAAACTGGGTAGAAAAGAAAATTGAAAAGGTCTGATTCAAACCACTTCTTTATTCTACCATTCAGCTACCACCTTATCTACCTGAAGTCATGGCTAACTGCTGAGGTCCCAATGGACTGGAGGGTAGCAAATGTAGCGCCCATCTACAAAAAAAGGCAGAAAGGAGGATCCGGGAAACTATAGGCCTGTCAGTCTGACCTTGGTAGCAGGGAAGGTCATGGAGCAGATCATCTTGAGTGCCATTACAACTCATATAATGGACAAGCAGGGGATCAGGCCTAGTCAGCACGGGTTTATGAAAGGCAGATCCTGCCTGATGAACCTGATTTCCTTCTATGACAAGATGACCCGATTATTGGATGAGGGAACGGCTGCGGACATTGTCTACCTAGACTTTCAAAAAGCATTTGACGTTGTCCCCCATAGAATTTTCATGGAAAAACTGGCAGCTCATGGCCTGGATGAGCATACGATCTGCTGGATCAAGCACTGGCTGGATGGGCGGTCCCAAAGAGTGGTGCCCAATGGAGTTAAATCCAGCTGGCGGCCGGTCACAAGTGGTGTCCCTCAGGGCTTGGTGTTGGGAGCATTTCTGTTTAACATCTTTATTGATGACCTTGATAAGGACATAGAGTGTATCATCAGCAAGTTTGCAGATGACATGAAGCTAAGTGGGAGTGTTGATCTACATGAGGACAGGGAGGCTCTACAGAGAGACTTGGATAGATTGGACCGATGGGCCAACGCTAACGGTATGAGCTTCAACAAGGCCAAGTGCCGGGTCCTGCATTTGGGCCACAACAACCCCACGCATCGCTACAGGCTTGGGGAAGTGTGGCTGGAGAGCTGCCTGGCAGAAAAGGACCTGGGGGTTCTAATTGACAAGTGGCTGAACATGAGCTAGCAGTGTGCCCAGGTGGCCAAGAAAGCCAATGCCATCCTGGCTTGTATTAGAAACAGTGTGACCAGCAGAAGTAGGGAGGTGATTGTCCCCCTGTACTCAGCACTGGTGAAGCCACACCTTGAGTATTGTGTCCAGTTCTGGGCACCTCAATATGAGAGAGATCTCGAGGTGCTGGAGCGAGTGCAGAGGAGGGCAACGAAGCTGGTGAAGGGCCTGGAGAAGAAATCTTATGAGGAGCAACTGAAGGAGCTGGGACTGTTTAGTTTGAGGAAGAGGAGGCTGAGGGGAGACCTCATCGCTCTCTATAACTACTTGAAAGGACATTGTAGAGAGGTTAGTGCTGGTCTCTTCTCACAGGTCATTAGCGATAGAACAAGAAGGAATGGCTTCAAGCTGCAACAGGGTAGGTTTAGGCTGGACATTAGGAAAAAATTCTTCCCAGAAAGAGTGGTCAGACACTGGAATAGGCTGCCCAGGGAGATGGTGGAGTCACCATCCCTGAATGTGTTTCAGAGTCGTTTAGATGTGGTGTTGGGGGATATGGTGTAAGGAAGAACTTTGTAGAGTGGAGTTGATAGTTGGACTCGATGATCCCAAGGGTCTTTTCCAACCTAAATGATTCTATGATTCTGTGATTCTAAAGGCTCACCCTCTATAAGCACTTTGAGAGTCAGTATAATGCTGGAGAAAAATCTCTCATTAAATTCACTTCAATTGAGAAAGAGGGATCTTTTCCCAAACAGAGCAACATCTTGAGGACTTTGGTGCAACTGCAGAAGGAATCTGGTAGAAGATAGCAGAAGCAAGAAAGAGAATCATGCTGGGAACTGCAGGGTAAGGTGACGACAGTGACCACTTGAGGGCTGCTCATCCCCAACACCCTACACGAATGTTGTGAAAAAGAGAAAATATCTGCCCCCAAAATTTTAGCAACAGGATCCCCCAATTTGACTTTCTAGTCCCAATTAGCTGCTATAATATAAAGACAGAAAAAAAACAAACCACAAGAAAACCCAAAACAAACCGACTAACAGCTCCATCCAAGTTCATCCTACCTTTATTTCTACAGGATCATTGCGGTGGAAGTTGATAGGAGCCACACCAGGTACATAGAAAGAGTCTGCACCGTGCAGAAACAAGAGCAAGAGCAGCATATATCTTAGCCTTTCCTGCAAAAAGGAGAAGGAACATTAATACAACAGAAACATATCAACGACATCAGAGATGGACAACAACACTGAAAGTGTTCATCCCAGACATTAGAAAGGCTGCACAGCCAGGTGATTAAACACAAATTAAATTCACAAAGCTATTCTTAACTTTGTTTTGTGACTCTCATCAAGTCACTTTCCACTCCACGTGTCTCTGACTCTTCATCTGCAATTAGGAAAACATTGGCTTTGTTCAGCCACAAGAAAAATGCACTTATCTGTAACATGCTTCATCTAGCGGGCTGCCATCTGACTTTTCTACTCCCACCCATCCACACCTATATGTTAGAAAACACCATGGATTATTAGAGAAGAGGGCTGTAGCCTTGGCACTGGATTTCTGTCAACTCTGCCCATCAGGCGTTACCCTGTAGCCACTTATGGACTGATGCTCACACGCCGCTACCTGCAGTGGAGTAATTAGTGTAGGGTAAGGTCTGACACAAAACTAACCACTCGCTGTACCCAAAGGGATGGTCACATAACCGCTCCCTCCTATTCCACTCTTCTTTCCTCACCCCTCCAGGCCACAAAACAGCTCAGTAACATGGCAAAAAAGTGTTCATCCCTTTTTCAGGGAGCAGGGAGACAGGTCGGGCTGGAAGGTTCAATCAATTCCACAGGGACTCCAACACAAGCCAGACCCCACACGCCAGCAGCAGCAGCAAACCCTTTAACGGACTTTGCTGCTTCCTCAGTCCCTACCGTTACCTCAGGTAATCCAGCCCAGCTCGAGCACGAGCAGGGGTGAAAGGAAAATTGAGCTTTAAAGAGTTATTAGACAGCAGCAGCTTGGCTGGATTAGAATATCAACTCTGGTATAATCTCATTGTATTCCTAGCTTCAGCCCATTCTCCTAAACTCCCTGTGCGTACGGCACAGTTGGAAAACCACAGAAAAAAAACGGAGTCCGGTCTGGGACAACTTGAGCTAATGAAGCAGCAATAATAAACCCAATTGCTGCCTTCTGCATGTCCTCAGCAGGGCAGGCAGAATCGGTCTCTGTGACCTACTGTCCATCCACCTACACGCAGGAGCTCTGCAATCAGGGGCAGGGAGACAAATATAGAAGGGAAAGGAAAGAGGGAACATTCTCACCGAGTGAGATGGGCTTGGACTGGAATGAGCCACGACCCGCCTGGTGCCTGCTCTGGGTCAGCAGGGAGCGGGGCTCTGTACTACCCTCCCTCCCGTTAACATCGTCTGGGAATTAAACACGAGGAGAAAGCACGGCAAGCTTCAGGTTCCCAGCAGCCACCAGTAGAGCCCATCCCAAATGTCCAGCCCCAGCATGGCTGCTCCCTGTCGGCAGTGATCCACAGGGAAGGTGGAGGGGAGCTGGGAGCCACGACCCAGAGAGCGGCTGGCAGGAGCTCTGGGCACAGACACAGACCCCAGGGGACCGGCACTGCCAACAGCACCGCTCCTGGCTGGAAGGGGCAGGCTGCTACGCTGCTACAGCCACAGCACCTTTCTCAGCACGGTGCTGGATCACAGTCAGCATGCCCACAACGCCAGAGTAAACATTCAACAGCTTCATCTTAACAAGCCAGGTGTGGACAAAAAGCAGCTCCATCACAGGGATCCTGCATCAGGTCAGGAACGGGGGGGGGGGGGGGAAAAAAAAAAAAAAAAAAAAAAAAAAGAGAGAGAGAGAGAATCTGTGTTCATTGCCCTCACACCCCCTTCCTCTTCATCGCCTTCCTTTTGCCTTATTCTGAGGCTAGTAAGGTACATTTGGCCCAGACACCAGTGAGGGCCAATAGAGCATCCAGAATTACTGGCACTGAGCAGGATGAAAAAAAAAAAAAAAAGTCATAAATATTGGCGTTTTTAAAAAATCTAAAATGTATTTAAGATGCAAGTGCTAGGCACCTACATAAAATGTGTTAATACTAAATTATTAGATACATCTTTTTTGCTTACAAGGGAGATTTTCAGATCTATTCTAAGCACAGCTCAATACAGTTACAACAGGCAAAAAGCCTGGGAAGTACTCTTTTTAAAATCGCTTGGACTTCAATACTGATCTACCTTGAAACAATGTGTGGCTTGTTTTCTGTGCTTCACTAGATTTTGTTTTCTCCGATCCTGTCAGAGTGCTCTGTAACTCTCCAACCAAGTAGGAAAAGGTGTCTCAGGCAGGTGAAGCACTGGAAGGAAAGAGCACTCTTGGCCTACATCACGCTCTACAGCAGCCAGCGACCTGTAGCAATTATCCCGCTTCATTTGTCACTGAAGTGCCAGACATACACAGCACAGTATTGCTTAATAAAAACCAAAACCACACCGCTGCCATCCTTGCCCTGAAGAGCTTGCAAGATGAAAAGATAAGGACAGAACTTCGGAAGGAGCTCAGGAGACATGCAAGCACATAGAAGATGAAATTTTTGATGACACCTTTGGCAGAAATCAGGCTCTTTGCATACAGATGACGATGACTCAGGCAGCACCAGGCAACAGAAAAGACAAGGGGGGGGACTATGGAAAGCCTTGCCAGGAAAAGACATTTGGTAGCAAAAAATGGGAACGCTGCTATGCAACAAGTTGGGGGAGCTTTGGAAGTGAAATTTGAAGGAAATGCCCAGCGCGGGTTTCTATCCCGGCAGCTCACGCCTGGCAGAGCACGTGCAGGCTGAAGCCAACAGCCTTCCTTATCAGGATCTTTGCTTTCGTATTGACAGATGTGCTTCACCTTCTCCAAATGAAGGCAGCAGCTTAGCAATGACAACACAGATACATGCCAAAACATCTGCATAACTCATGACCAAGCAATCATCTCATTTGGGACATGCCTGCAAGCTAAGTTATCTCCTACGCAAGGTCAAAATTTGCAGGACGGAGCTCTGCTTTAGTTCAGTCACAGAGCCCTGGCGAGGCACAGACTTCCAGCAGACAGGAGACACTGCCTTCACGGCCTTTACCAATTATTTACACTTAAAACACATCCACAAAAATAATCTCTCACATGTCAGTCTTGCATCTGAGGTACCAGGTAATCGTACAATGAAGCAACAAGTAGCACAACAAATATGCACAACTCCAGATCAAGAAAAACCCAGCTGCATGTAGACAGAAATAATTTGGAATAACTAAGCCTTATTATTTTACTATATGTGTACATGCAGACACAAGCTTGCAAAAGACCCCTTCTTAGGGGGATATGACATAAATGACAGAAGTAATCTCTTTCTCTCTCTCTCTCCCAAATTCAAATGTCACTATATTCCTTCTGCACACAGGACCCTGGCAGAAGTCACACTCAGATTCCTCTCTTGCACCAGCAGAATGCAGCCTGGGGAAATCATGGCACGAGAGCAGGCAGAGAGCGTCACCCCGGGAGCACCTGGCAGGGCGCAGGCAGGACACTGCCAGCACTGCTGCAACCACAGCTACAAAACCACCCCTCAGAGCAGTGGCATCAGCCGCTCCCCCCATTGCCACATAACTTGGCACACCCGTCCCCTAAAGGCACCAGCAACTATCCTGAAGTCTGTGGGATTTCTCTTGAAAGATTTTGAAAATCTATTCCCATAAATAACTTTAGAATGAAGCACTTAGCTGTAAGAATAAACTAACTCAAACCTTCCTTGCAGGGATTCTAATACAGTATTTTTCATCCTGTGCACAGCAAGGAGAACAGGTATTTGCACACAAACCCTCTCTAAGAATGTACTTCTGGATAATTATCACTAGACTTGATATTTGCAAACAATTCCAGGACACAGTTTCTCTGATTTATCTGATTTAAAAAGACTTAAAAACAATATTGCCATTTTCTACGAATTCACAAAAGGTTTACAAAACACGCTGCCAAACAGAGGAATCGCTTAGCTAAATCCCCGCCTGCCCAAGCGTGAAGAGACCCTACAATGTGCATTTATGCCATTACCACGCACAAGCGTGTGCTCTACTACAGCTCGCGGTCCCCGAAGCTACCACTGCCAGTCTGAACTCCAACATTTATTTAAGGGAAGGGGGAAACGGAAGCTGACAAGAAGCTTTTCCCTGTGGCACTCTGCCAACATGCTCTAACGTAACCCAGAGGGCCCACAGCCGGGCCATTCGCATCCAGGACATCCCTGCCCAGGTTACCGACAAGCGTTTTCTATAGACTGACAACTTGGAGAAACCTTTGAGTAGTAGCAATTTCAAGCATTCTGCAAGCATTTCAATAGGGCTGGTACCGTATCAAGGCTGATTTAGGCCTTACAATTCCATAATCCACATATGAACTTAAGAACACTAAATTGTACTTGCTCAAAGGGACAAAAAGGAAGTAGGAAGTGACAACGATGGCTATCACATAAATGAGATGATAGACAACATCTCATTTCTTTTCCACAGAGGGACATCAAACAGCCACAATCAAGAGCTTCTCACTTTCACAGACAGTTTTGAAGAAAAATGGGGAAAACACAAACTATGCAGAGCCATTTGTCCATCCGGATTCACAAAGCTCTGATATCCTGTTTAACTTACCGAAACTTTTTAATACGGTGACAGAAAGGAATGAAAAACATGATCCACTACTTTGTGGGAGGAAAAAAATCCACATGTAACAGAACAAACTGAAGCTCTCTCCCACACGTAACATTTATTCGACTCTCAGGCACATTAACAGGACACGCACAGTGCTGACGGCACCTGCTCTTCACCCCCTCCGAGGTGCCAGCCTGACACTTGCCCCCCTTTTTCGAGGGCTGCCTTGTTAGATGTTCTTGACAACTGTTTGGACAAGCTCATCTTTATTGCATGTCTGCCCAGCTCACCCTTGCACTCGGAGGAGCCACTGAAAGCTTTTCGAAAGGAGACAAGTGCTGCATTCACATTGATTTCAGAGAGCTCCTTTGACACCAGGAGAGCTGTTAGCAGTCTTCTCTGCCTTTCATAAAAGAGGAGGCTACAAGGAAATTCCCAGTAGGACCATCTTCAGCTCTCAAAGCCAGCTCAGACACTCCCTCCTCCCTGCCTGGGAGAAAGCCAGCAGAGTATGAAGATGCTTAAAGCAAAATAAATTAAAACCTCCGCTCCTCCAATCTCCTTTCCAGTTTCTGCCAATCTTTATGCTACATGAGTCACCTCACATCCCACACCCTGGCCAACAGCAACCTTTGTATCAGCACACATCATTTATTCATACAGCTATTCTTACGACACATTATCAAGGAAATATCCTTCGATGAAAGCAAGGAGGAAAATCCATTTTTCTACTACAAGACTGCAGGCAGATACTTAACGTCTCAGCAGCTCATCTTCTCCTCTGTGAGGTGGCACCGATGATCATCTACCTTAGCACATTCCCACCAGAAACACCTTCGCTATCCAAGGACTCGGGGAATAACTCAACAATAACAGAGATGCCAGGGGGGTAAATCAGCTGCTCACACCCCAAGTCGATAAATGCTGCCAAACACTTGTGACAACCCCACGCAACGCGAAAAGCCTCTTGACTTGGCGCAAGCACCTGGTTCGGGACTACACTTCCCTTCGAGACAACCGCACGGGGGGGAAGAGGATGGACGAGAGCCCCCGCAGCCCCCGCTCACACCACGGCAGAGACCCCCGGCCCGGCCCCGCGTCCCTCCAGCCCACACAACGCCGTGAATCGTGGAAACTGAGCCGGCTTTGCTGCTGAGGGAGCGCGGGGCCCGGCGGTCACCGAGCACCGGCTCTGCCGCGACACCGCTCGCCCCTGCCCTCCTCCGGTGACACCGCCGCCCGGGCCGCGGGGACACACCCGGGGCGGCTACAAGGCCCCAGGCGGAACCAGGGCCCGGCGCACTCCGCGGGGACGGGGCGAGAGGCGGCGCGGGGCCCGGCGGGGTCTGCGCGTCCCTCCCGGCGCGGTGCAGGCCCGACACGGATCCCCCTCACAGCCCCCCGCGCCGGGGCCGCCCCCGGGCCGCGCCGCCTGCCCGCATTGGCCGGGCCGGGCCGTGGCGGAGGAGGAGGCGGGCGGGACGCGGAGCCGCAGCAGAACCGGGCCCCGCCGTCCGCTCGGGCCGCCGCACTCACCATCGCCGCCGACGCCGCCATCTTGGATCCACGTGTCGGGGCGGACGTCAGCGGAAGTGGCGCGCGGTTGGCTGCGGGGCTTATCGCCATGGCGACAGCGGCCTCGGCGGGCCCGGGCCGGGCCGGGCGCGGGGCTCCGCGCTACCGCTGCGGGCGGCGCCGGGACCGGGCCCAGCCCAGCCCTGCCGCCGGGCGGAGCGGGACAGAGACCGCTGGGCCAGTCACCAGCGGGTCTCCGGCCCCTCGCAGAGCCGGCCGGGGAAGGGGCAGCCCGCGCCGCCATCTTTGCTGAGGGCAGCGGCCTTCGCGCTGAGGCCCAAGGCGCCACGTTCGGTGCGGGCGCTGGGGCAGAGAGGCCCGGAACGGCCCGGCCCGGTCCCTCCGGTACGACCACCCCGCTCCACGGGCCAGTCGGGGCCGGCTCCGAGGGGCGCTGCGGGCCCCCAGCCTCGTCCCATCCGCGTCCCCCCCCGCCCGGGGTGGGGAACGTGAGGAAAGGCCGAAAGACAGGAGGATTTATAAATACTTTATCGATTACAAAAAGAAGCTTCCAAAGCTGATACAAAAACATAGAAGCAACGTTTTTTCCTCTTTGTATGAGGAAAATAGAAAGACAGGCGCAGAAGCTCCCTCCTGTAAGATGTGCAGGGCACTCTGAAAAAGATACTCCACCTTTTCCCTATATAACCAATCAGTAAATACTAAAAATAAACAACAACATAAAATGAGTGTGCAAGGAACGCTGGGTTTGTTGCTGGTACTGTCTGTGCCCTAGTAGATGTGAACTCATGCCTGTGAGCGGAGCCATGGGCCTTTGCCATGGAGGGGCAGGGCTCCTTGGGCCAGGGCCAGCTGGAGAGGTTCCTCCCAGGGCAAGCTTGGGGGGATCCATCCAGGATCTGCCTTGTAAAGCACCATCGATGTCTGTCCATACCCTGCAGCACGTGCTGCCCACCTCCTCAGCACAGCCTCACCCAAACCGGTGCTCTGCAGAGCGGGGTACCACGAAAAATACTGAGGAAGGAAACCCAGGAGAGTGAGGAGAGAGACATATTTCTGCGACGCATGACATTTAAAAACCAGGGTCACGCGTTGAGGACAAGCCAATGTGCTACATCGCAGCATGCCCGTGTGAGAATCCACTGGGATTTCCCCGACACACAGGGACTGGGAGGCGTGGGCGCTGCACAGCATGCCCGGAGCGTAACGGCATTTCGCAGAGGCGAGTGCAGCTCAAACACTTGCAAAACAACACGATAAGATCTCAGGAGTTAAAAACAAAAACAATAATCTGGGTTTTTTTCCTTTGTAGCTGAAACAGGCCTGGCCCCAGCCCTCCTTGCATGGTGCTGCCAGCGCAGGCAACCATCGTCCAGCCAGCGCTTCTCGGAGCAGCTGCCTTGCGGGCACTCAGGCAGGTGTGAAAGGCACAAGGTATGGCCCCGCATCGCTTCTCCCTCTGTCCAGCAGCCCTGGGGGGGCTGGCGTGAGTGTGGCTTCCTCCTGCCCCTCCTTCCAGCCCAGCCACACCAGGAAGGGTCTAGGTCCTGGGCCAGTCTGGCAGAGGAAGGCGCGCGCGGGCAGATCACGAGTGGGACAGGAAAGAGCGAGGTGCATGTGCTGGCTGCCGCTAACACAGCGGGCATAGTGCAGGGCGTCTGCTGCCTCCACCAAGCTTCCTGAGTTATGGCTGCTGCTGATACTGGCTCTCTGTTGCAGTAAAGAAATCCTCCAAAACGCTCTGTGTGTACTCGAAGGTGGGACGATCCTCTGGTTTGGTCTTCCAGCATCTCATCATAATATCATACAGCTCCTCGGGGCAGTTCTCTGTGCGGGGCATTCGGTACCCGTGCTCCAGGGCCCTGATCACCTCCACGCTCGACATCCCTGGAGAAACAGGGCAGGTGAACATTTCATGGTTTATCACTTGATTTCTTTAAAAGGCAAAAAACCCGCCCAAACCCAAAACTACTCACCCTTTGGGCAATGTCACTAGGAAGATAAAGGACAGGTTAAAAGGGTTGGGAAGGGGGGAACTCCTACTCCAGGTCAGGGAAATATGTGAACAACTGAGATGCTGAGTTAGTTGAAGCATGCAGTTTTGTACTCCAGGTGAGCAGGTCAGATGGGAATTATAATTGTTTTGTGTAAATCTTCACAAAATAAAGGCTACACTTCTCCATCTGCCGAGACTTTAATGAGCCATTCTTTCCAGTGTCACTGATAAAAATAAGTTAGTGTGAAGGCAGAATTGGTCCTTCCCCAACAACCCTTTATGCCACCCCACATCCTTCATGGTCGGTTGGTGGCAATGTTTACTTTTCTTATAGAGAATAATTTCCCATGGAAAAAAGGTACAGAGTAAACAATTGGTATAAAATATAGGGCTGTTGCTAATGATGACGATTTACAGATTGTTCAAGCCTTCCCAAAAACACCTGGCACAGCTATCAGTCATGAACTGATGGGCTACTTCCAAACATGCTTAATCTGCAGGAAGCAGAAAACCACGGGGTAGTGCTGTGACACAAACCCATGAGCCAGGAACCTGTGGTGCCTGATACCCGCTCTCCCAGGGACATGCAGCACATCCCGGGGCAAGTCAATTATCCTCTCACATTAAAAACGTGATCTTCTATTTTAGAAAAAGAAAGACCAAATCTTGTCGAGATCCGGGCTACTGTTGGTTTCTCATGGAGCTGGAGGAGCTCAGGACCTCCTTGCAGGATCAGCCCCAAGGCAGTACATAATGTAGCTGCCCTTCTCCCCAGAGCGATGGGCACCCCAAAGTCAGCACTGATTTCATGGACTGATTTTGTGGGCTCCCCACAGGAGATGTCCCAGCGCTGCTTTGTGGAAACTGAGAAGAGGGGACCCATGTCACATCAGCATGGATTTCAGGTCAGTGAAAACAGCTGGTGTCCACTCAGGACTCCCAGGGACAAAATCTTGATGATCTTCCTAATTGTCCATCCTGGGTGAGCTCTTGTCCATAAATGAGTGGTGCAGAATGCTCGGTGACTGTCTCATGCTCTGGGCTACTCTCCATGGCTCACAGACAGAATTGCCATCTTGAGACCTTGTGCTACCATCTTAGAGCTCTGCTCCCAGTGTGAGAGTCAGATTTCTCACTATTCCCTCTGTTTTCAGTGATCTAACTTCACGGAGAAACAGATCGCACGGATGGGCCCAGAAGGTGGAGCGTGTCTTTTGGAACCAGATCAGAGGAGGCATTTCACCACCTTACCTGGGTATGGGATGCGCCCGTAGGTGATGATCTCAGTCAGGAGGATCCCAAAGGACCAGATGTCTGATTTTATAGTGAAAGATCCGTAGTTGATGGCTTCTGGTGCAGTCCATTTAATGGGAAACTTGGCACCTGGACAAAGAGATCCAAGGGGAAACATGGCCTCAAAAAACCCAAATGCTGAGAAACTGGTGGCGAAATACAGGGAACAAGAAACAAACAAACAGAAGAGGAAGGTGTGAAGCGATGCAAACGAGAGGAGCTTCCTTCATCTGCCCGTTTACACAGCGTGTCCTTCCTGGGGTCCTTGCCACCAAGGTTACGCATTGATAAGTGGCTCTAAGGGAATCCCACAACCCTTCACCGTCTCAGAAAGTGGCCACACGCCCCCCGCATCTCCCGCACCTTCCCGGGCCGTGTACTCATTGTCTTCAATGACTCTGGCCAGGCCAAAGTCTGCAATCTTGCACACCAGGATCGCCGACACCAGAATATTGGCAGCTCTCAGGTCTCTGTGGATGTAGTTCCTCTTCTCAATAAAAGCCATCCCTTCTGCAATCTGTAAAAAGGGGAAAGACAAAAATGCAAAAGAGGCTGTTTGAAATAACACAACCTCCCCAACGCAACTGCTACCAGGAATAGAAAGAGGTTAACTGCTTCTGGTCAGTGCTTGGAAAAGGGGTGAAAGGAGGCTGAGTCACAGCAGGAGATGTGACCAACTCTCCTCTTCTGCGTGGGAGCCACTCTCCGTGGAGGGAATCCCTTGCAGAAGAGGTTGGGGTTTGGGTGACCAGCCCGACGTGACCCATTTGAGTCCACGTGCAAGAAAAGCAGCGAGAACTGCCATCCGAGGAGCTGGTGTGGTCACAAGCAAGTGCTTGTGAATGTCCACAGGGCAAGGTACAACTGCTTCATCCGAAGCCATGCAGATGTGAAGAGGAGTAAATCATTCTCTGTTCAGAGAAGATGTGAGACCAACCTCCAAATACCTCAACAGCTGCTTGAGGGAAGCAGGGAGCAAACTGTCCTCTCTTTCTACTAAGGCGACAACGAATGGACTTTAATTGCTGCAGTGAGGGTTGGCCAGTGTTGCAGAGCTTCCTCGGTGAGGACAGAGAAGCACTGTGGTGGGTTCTCCCAAGGGGGGTGGGAAGATGCCTGGGGTCTTCAAGAATAGCTTGTGAAGTGTCAGTCCTGCCTGGGGGCTGTGATGACCCCTGTAAATCCCCCTCGGCTCTGTCTTGTGAAGTCTCTACACTCATCAGGTGCGGCTGTGTGTGCAGCTATTAGCGCCGATCAATGCAGAGATACCTGGCACGTGCACGACCAAACCCCAAATTTGTGCCAAATTATCCCATGCCTGGATGCTACCAGCATCTGGGAGGGGAAGGGGCTGGAGCAGCCAGAGGGGACACTCCCCCCCCATCCCCGTCACACTCACGCAAGCCAGGCCAGGGTAAAGTACAGTTGCTCACACAAAATACAGAAGTACGCAAACCCTGCAAGAGCGGAAGGATTATTTCCATGACCACACGCATGGTTTTGCTCGCAGTGACTCAGCCCCAGCACAAGCCTGCCTTGCGAGCTGCCTGCCTGCTTGCCTGCCTGCCTGCCTGCTGCCTGCACATGAAAGCGCTTCAGCCTTTGCTCCTCCGTGCTGCAGAGAGCAGCCCCTCCGAGCGACGGGGACAAGCCGGGCGGTTTGCAGGAGTCAGCTTGCTGGGAACAGATGGCGCGCACGAGTGCACAGCTGATCAGCAGACACTGGCGCAGCCGGCTCGAGTGGCCAGTGACCCGGTCTAAGCCCTTGGGGTCCGGGCTCCCGTCCTGGCTTTCCTGTTGCATGGGTACCTCTATGAATTATTTCGTAGAAACACCAAGCTTGGCTCAAAGGGTCCCTGGATTCAGCCAGCCTCTGGGGACACTGCAGAAGCAGCAGGGACAAGAGAGTGGTTGCACAAATGATTGCACACACGAAGCTAGATGTATAACAGCACGTTCAGCTGTCCTCAAAATCAGCTCCTGAAAACATCCCCCAAACGATTTTCACTGAGTCCTCCTGCCTCTCTGGCTGCCTTCCCACAGCCCGTGACAACCCTTTGGCAGGTAGATGATCTTAATGAACCGCAAACCTCCTGTAGGCATTCCTGTGGGGTAACAACACGCTACACTCCCTTCTAGAAACCGTGCCCGGCTCAACCTCCCAGGCACTGCGAATGCAGCAGAACGGTCCTACTGTGGATTTCCTATTAAACCCATGAAGCTTAACACTGCCACAGCTGAAGATGGGTCCTTGCCAGGGGCACAGCCCTGGTGGGTGTAAGACGCTGCCCTGGCGCACCGCAGCTCGTGCCAGGGTGGCACAGGGTGGGCGTGCGGCCACACAGGGTTTTGTGGGGTTTTTGCAAAGTTTGCAGATCGCACAGAGCATGTTGTTTGCAGGTAACCATCACATCAGCAGCAATGGATAGGAATCGATAGCTTTGCCATGGTTGCTCCCCGGGGAGCCATGGGCTCAGACAAGCCACTCCAACCAGCACCAGGACGTCCTGGAGAAAGGACCGTGCGAATGTCCGCAGTGAAAACAAGCATCAACCCTCACCCCCCACAACTTCCACAAAACACAACGGCACTGCGGGCTGCAGAAACCACAGTGGCCTTAGCAGACACGGATTTCCCGGATCCTCAGAGGGACAGCCTGGCCAAAACCCCCCGGGCTCCGTGCAGCTCCGGCGAGGGACTGTGCTGCAGTTAACGGGCTAGCGGGAAGGAAGCCACCACTTCTCCTTTCACACACACCTGCTGCTGTGCGGGCAGCCGGACCCGTGGGGCGAGCAGGCAGCTTGCTGCCCGCAGGGTATGAGGGCAGCACCGCAGGGAAACCTCGCCGTCTCCTTTCCTGCTTCCCCGCCATCCCCAGTGTTTGCCTGTTCAAACAAGGCACTGCCCAAGTCCCGCGTAAGCTCCTGGGCCCCTCGATCCCCCCACTCACCCTTCACAGGGGCAAGGGGGAACAGGAGTGGGGAGCTGGGGAAGGTCTGCTCCCTCCTCACCTGGGCAGAGAAGTCGATCAGTTTCGGGAGCGGCTGCTTTTTCCCCTCATCACTCTTCAGGAAATCCAGCAAACTCCCTGCAGACAGGGAAGGGCTGGGGCTGACAGCTCGGCCAGAGCCTGTGCCCACCCTGGGGGTGGCTGGGGTCCTGTGGGCGGCACAGGGTCCCGGGGAGCCGAGCATGACATGGGGACTCAGTCAGGAAACACATCTGACCACCCACTCTGCTCCCATGGGTTGTGCAGAGGAGCAAACCCTGCTGCAGGCTCCCTCCTGCCTTGTGGAGCGCTTCTCCTCATCTGCTCCCCTGTCCCCATCCCTCCCTCTCCCAGGGCTGTGACCGCAAGCCCCTGCCCCAGCCCCTTGCCCCAGAGTGCTCAGACACACAGCGGCAGGAGCCAGCCCCGCTCCCAGCACCCCGGCAGCCGGTGCAGAGCCCATGGCCAACCCCGGGGATGCAGGAGGGGCCGATCCTGCACCATCCCTGGGACAGCCGGGTACTGCCGCCTGCCCTGGCCCGCAGCGACCACGCAGGGGCACGGGCAGCACCTTTCTCCATGAACTCAGTGATGATGTAGATGGGCTCCTCCTTGGTGACGACCGCGTGCAGCTTCACCAGCTTGTCGTGCTGCAGCGTCTTCATCAGGTTCGCCTCCTCCAGGAAGGCATCCACGGACATGCTGCCTGGCTTCATCGTCTTCACCGCCACCTTGGTGTGCTTGTTGTAAGTAGCTGTGGGGTGGTACAACAGACCATTCCCAGCCTGCCCAGTACCCAGGCACTGGGAGCACTGGATTTTGGACCCAAAGCACCCACTCCTGCAAGACAGAGCTGCTGCACAAGGGCTGGAGACCACACACAGCCCAGGGCTGTCCACACGCACCCAGCCCTGAGCAGTCCCTGCATTAAGGCCAGGGCCACCTCCACTTCCCCGTGCTCCTCTCCCGCAGGTCGCCCCCTCCCTGCCTTTTCCACCTCACCATCCCTCCACCTCCTCTCCCATCCCTCACCCTTCCTTCTCCACCATCACCACCATCTTCCTCCCAGCTGCCTCCCCCTCGCTCTCACCCATCCACACTTCGCCAAACTGCCCGGCTCCCAGCTTCTTCTCCAGCCTCAGTGACTCCCGAGGGATCTCCCAGGCATCTTTCTCCCAGGGCTTCTGCGGTTTGGGCACGCAGCAGGGGTAGGTGAGCTTCTGGCACAGCCCGTCACTCTGCCCTGCCGGGGAGAGCCAAGAGCCATCAGCCAGCCTGTCTCACCGGCCACTTTGTGCTTCAAAGCAGAGCCCACAACAGCCTCCATGGCCACGGGGCATGTCCTGGCACCACGCACCCCACTGCAAACGCTGAGGACACATCAAACACTGGCCATCATAGCCCAGCCCTGCTGGCATTGCTCTGCCCTGCCGGGCATTACTGCATCAGGGCACCAGCTGGCCCAGGGAGGGGGAATCCTGGCCACTGCAGGCATATGGGGACACTGACACCTATGGCTGTGATGGCCAGCAAACCATTCAGTGTGCCAGAGGAAGGTCTGGGATTCGCTCCACGTCACAGCCAGAGCCACAGCAGAAGCCCAGTGGTGATGGGCAGGAGCCCCTCTGGCTCTGCACAGCCCCAGCTGCCCGGCGGCTGCTCAGCTTGGGGACAAAGCCCTGTCTGGGCTGGCGGGGGCAGTCACCCCAGGGCTCACCCTTGTAGTACTGGACCAGCTCCTGCAGCGTATCGAAGGTGCTGCGTGGGGAGATGTAGAAGCCGCCATTATCCAGCGTCCGGATCTTGTAATGCTTCACCGTGCCGCCCTGCAGGTCGTTCCTGTCCCGCACAGACAGCGAGTAGCAACCTGTTTGGGAAGGGGTGAGCTGTCGTCCCCCGTGCAGAGGGCATGTCCCCACTGCGACCAGCCATCCCAGCCTCATGGCACATCTGGTGCCATCACCCAGCAGAGCCACCACTGCCCCCTCAGCCCCCAGCAGGAGGCCAGCTACGCCTGCACCCCAAACACTGAAAGCACCCTCAAAGGGGGATGTCCCCCCTGTCCCCACCACGGGCCTTGGATATGTAGCACCATGGGCTTTTGCAGGGACACTCACAGCAGGACCGTGTGACCCCCCAGTCCCTGCCCCACAGCAAAGCAGAGCCCCCGGTCTGGGGAGGTGACTCCCACCATAGGCAGCCCTCCAGACCTTTCGTCGTCTCGCTGTCCCGTATCATAAAGGACCCGACCACATTCGCAGAGCCAAGGAGCTGCCGCTCCGCGTCCTTCCGGCTGATGCCCTTGAAAAACCACCTGCAACCAAAACAAATGAACCAACGAACGCTGATGGGGCTGGGAGAGCTAAGGCTGGCGTGGGGCAGGGCTGGGGGCAGGACATGGGGCAGGAGTGGGGACAGCTGTGGTGGGGGAGTACAGGACTGTGTGGGGCCAGGGTGAGCCACTGAGGGATGGACTCACTCCTCCGTCTCCAGTGAGTCAGCTCGGGCGACGTAGTTGCTGGGGATGAAGCCTTCACGCCCTGTTGCCAGCGACTGTGCTTGCCACCACTCCCCCGACCTGCGACAAAGACAGCATCGGGTTGGCCCATGGCACCCAGCACTGGGCACTGCTGTCTCCTCCAGGGGCAAATTCCAGAAACAAACCCCAGCAGGGCCATGCAAGCCTCCAGGAGACCCCAGGGCAAGGGGACGCCAGCAGCACTTACTCCTCCAGCACCTTGAGCCGCTCTCCTTTCTGGAAGCTCAGGTCCCCAGTGTGCATCGCCTCGTAGTCGTACAATGCCAGCACCACATTGTCCCCCGAGCCTGCAGCGAGGGAGCTCCCTGGTCACCCCTCACCGTGCTGGGATGGGGCACACAGCCACCCCTGCCATGTGCAGCCAGGACCCCGACCAGAAACACTGCAGCAGCCAGCGCTTCCATCTTCATCATGTCACAGCCACGTCCAGCCTTCGAGGAAGCCCAGAGCTCCCGTCCCGCCAGGACCAGCAGCGTTTAACCCAGGCAGGATAGGACCTGGTCACCCTCCCCACACACGCTCCTGCCTTGCGCACCCACTTGCAGCTCCCCCTGTACCTACCATCCTCAGGCGGGGACGCGGCCACGCTGGGGACATCATTGTTCTGCAAAGTGGGACAAAACCAGAGAGTGATGTTGCGGGTGGCAGAGACTCGTACCCCATGGAGATCTTGGTCCCACCACGGCCCCGGCCCCCAGCAGCAGGGGGGCACCCGAGGGGCAGCACTGGCGCTGCCTGACACAACTTGCCCAGCGCCAGCATCTCTGTCCCCTCCCAACACCTTCAATTTTCTCTCCCTTTTTCCATAATTCCTTGATTCCCATCAGATTCGCCCTGTGCTTTGCCCCAGCATGGACTGGGCTCCCATCCCATGGCCAAGCCCCCTGCCCCAGGGCACAGGCACTGCTAGCACCTGCAGCTGGCCCTGCTCTCGGTGGTGGCAGCTCTGGCGAGGAGAGGGGCTGAGCTCCCCATGATGGTTCAGCCCTGCACCCCCAGCTTGCCCAGTAGACCCCACTCACCCTCCTGTTGGTGGCCGTGGGGTCCTTCACATAGTGGCCCTGCTGCAAGCTGGGGCCAGGGTCGGGGTCGGTTTTTATTATCTTATCTTGGATGCCGGCTTCCTTTGACTTCACGCAACCCATCCTGCAGCCAAGGGAGGGGAAGTGAAGCTGTTGCGACAGAGGTGAAAGCCCCACTCCAGTCCCGTTCCCAGCATCTCCCGCCTGGCACGGCACGGGGCTGGCACATGGCAGGGAGAGGTGATGCCCACCCAGCTGCAGTGCCATGGGCAGAGAGGGCTCCGCTGCCCCATCAGAGCCGAGGTGGGTGGCAGCCATGGGGTGCTGGGGCACCCAGCCATCCCTCGGTGTGGCCGTGGCCCCCGCACTGCTGTGGGTCACCGCTCTCCACTGCGCTGCCCGGCTGCTCTCTGCCAGGTTGGAGCTGCCTCAAACAGCTACCAGTCCAGGGCTAATGCAAATGCTCAACTTTCTCCAGCTCCCTGAGAACCACCAGCAGGAAAATATGCTGCAAGAAGCAGTGAGTGTGGGGGAAACTCCCCGCAAAGGCACTTCCCTTGTCCGGGGGAGACCTCAGTGCAGAGAAAGGAGAAGGTGTTGTTGGTGACAGCGAAGGAGGAAGCTCAGGGCTAAGTGAGGCCCCACGATGTGCATGGGACCACTGGCCTCGGTGGGGGAGCGGCCAGGCATTATTAGCACCACCTTACTCCCACAGTCCCCTAGGGACGTCACTGTCACTTCCCAGACACCCTACAGTCACTCCTCATCTTTCCAAGAGTGCCAAAGCCTCGGCTGTCCCTGCTCCCCAGGGCAGAGCAGGAGCCGCAGCAGCAGTCCCAGACAGCACATCCCCCTCACCAGGGATGCCCCGGGCTCAGGCTTGGGACTGGCCACCAGAAAAGCCCAGCACCAGTTCCCCTTGGCAAACCCACGCAGCCCCTGGCTGAAACACAGCCACGGCCTGTGCCGACACTGCGGCAGGTATTTTCTCTGCCCATCCTGCACTGGGTTGAAGCATTTGGCCCTACAAAGCACAGACACCTCTGGGGGGTACAAGCGTCCCGCAGGCACCCAGGCCCACAGCATCCTGTGCACCGCCACACAGTGACCGGGGGGCCATGGCTTTCCCGACGGCTCCTGCTGCAGAGCACTGAGGCCTGCTGGCACAGGGAATGCCGGCGGGAGCAGCTGTTCCTGGGGTGTCCCACCCTGGAGAGCCACGTCCCACAGCCCATGTGGCTGTCCCCAAGCCATGGGGACCGGGTCGGGGACCAGGTGGGATGGGGTGAGCCCATCGCTCCAAGAGCGTGGCTGCCCGCTGCCCTGTGCCCTTGCTGCCCCGTGCCCTCGCTGGCAGGGCAGGTGGTGGCGAGTCCCCAACAGCCCCTGCAAGGCCACCGATAAGGGACCACCTCCCCGGGAGTGCATCGTGCCCCTCCCGGGACACCCCGGCATTGTCTCCCCCGGGGCCCCCAGGGGCCGCCGCACCGAGCGGGTTCGGGATGGGACCGGCACGGAGCAGGACCGAGCCAGCGGCGGCTGGACAGGGGCAGGGACCGACCGACCGGGCTGCCCGGGACCGGCCCCGGGGATCCCCTGCCCGGCCCCGCCGCCCTCGGGGCTCCGCGCACGGCTCGGCTCCGCTCCGCTCTCACCTCCGCCGCCGTCCCGGGGCACGTCCCGGTGCCGCTCGCCGTCCCGGAGCCGGGGCTGCTGCCGCCGCTGTGCCCTGCCCTCTGCGCGCCCGCCGCCCCGCCCCGGTAAAACCACGCCCCGCCCCGGTAAGGCCCCGCCCCCGGTGCCGTTCCGGGGCCGCGGGACCACCCGACTCCACCGGTGCCGCCCGACGGGGGGGGCGTGGCCGATACCTCCCTCTACCGGCCCGGGGGGACCCAAACCGGGATGGGAGCAGGGACTCCCATCACGCACCAAACGGGACCCTCCCGGTCCAAGCGGGATCCCCCCGGTCTGAAGGCAGTGGAAGCATCTTTCCCGGGCGCCAGTGCTGCCCGCAGGGACATCCTGGCCCGGCTGCTGTCAGGGTTGATTTTACATCCTCCCGATGGGTGCCAGAGCCCTTCTCTCCACCCGCGGCCCCCCGGGCTGTTTCCCTGCCCGGCGTGGGGTCATGGGTGGCAGCGGGGGGCATGCGGTGAGCGTGGGGTGGCCACGGTGTGAGCCTGGTTCGCCATCCCCAGGGAGAAGAAAAGAGGAAACCCCTTAGCATGGCCCCATGACGGGGTGCCGGGCATGAGGGGGTGCAGGACACAGCGGGGTGCAGGGCATGGCGGGGTGCAGGGCATGGTGCCCGCACTGTGCAGCCCAGCTTGGAGGGGCCAGGGGGGCCATGCGCTTTGCTGTGTCTCTCTTGGCCCTGGTGTTTCCCTGATAAAAGTCTTCCCAGGTCCCCTCCCCAGACCCCCAGGGCTCCGGCCTTTGCTCTGGTTCGCTCAGAGCACCCCTGGATCTGGGATGGGGACAGCAGCAGCAAAGGGACCTGCGTCTCTGCTGCGACAGTGACCATCACGGACAGGCATGGCCGGGCTGAGTCCCTGCCCTTGCTCAGGAGTGGCGGAGAAAGCAGCCAGGGTGGCGAGCACCTCGCCTGCATGAGGATTTGCATATGGAAATTTTCTAAGAGAAAAAATAAGTTGCCGCCGGTAACCCCGACATTTGCCTGCCCACGCACCGACCTCAGGGTGTAGTGCCATCCCGCAGCCCCTGAGGGATGGTGGCCGGGGAACATTGGCTGGGGACATCAGCCATGGGACAGTGGCTGCAGACCATTACCTAGGGGCCATGGGCCATGGGACGTTGGCTGGGAGCCATCAGTGGGGGGACAGCTGACCAGCAGGGACCACAGCCCTGTCCCTCGGCGGCAGGACGGCTGCAGGAACCCGGATCCTGGGGCAGGAACTTCCTTTTGTGAAACGCCGGAGGCCCCGCAGCTGGCCGGGTGATGCAGGGACGTCACTCACAGAAATTGAGGACGGCTGCTCAGGGCATTACCTGCATCTGAGCATCCCCCAGCCCCCAGGTTAGCTGTAGCCACCAGCCCCCCAACCCAGCACACCCTCAATGGCCCCCCATGTTGTTCTGAGCTCCTCGGGATCCTGCACTGCTAAAAGCATCCCCTGGGCACAGTCTGGCATGGCTGGGAGCTCCTCAGCTCTGGGAGTGACCTGCATATGGCACTGGGATGGACAGGGTGCCCAGACCAGCAGTGGCACAGTGCCTGCCAGGGCTGCAATCATCCCCCCACCCCAGCTTGCCCCCCGCCACAGCAGTCCCCCTACCCTGGCATGGCCTTTCCCCAGGGAAGAACCTGCTGCACGCCCAGTGCTGGCATTTAATTGCAATCTGCAGAAATTACAGCACATGGCATTGCCGGCCGGGGGCTCCCCCACTGCCAGGGCTGCCCTGCGATGCCATCAGCCCTTCTGAGAGCTGCCAGGGTGGTGCGAAACCCATGTCGCCTCCCATGGTGACAAACAGGGGGACAACATCCCCTGTCCCAGGCACTGTGGCAGAGCTGGGCACTTGGCACGTCTGGGCTTGGAGGTGCAGCACTGTGTCAGCGAGCAGGGAGCTGGGTTTTGGCACCCCCTCACAGGTAGTTGTCCTCTTCCTCCTCCTCCTCCTCTTCCTCATCCCGTGCCAGCGCCTCGATGTCGTGGGTGATGTCCGTGATCATGCGGTTGAAGGACTCGGACTCCGAGCGCAAGGACCAGCTGTCGTAGCTGCGCACGGCCGAGGCCGATGTGTTGCTCATGCTGCGCTTGATGCGGCCGAAGCTGTCGGTGAGGATCCCGCCCTCCCGGATGCCAATGCTCTCCAGGAAGGTCTCAAAGTACCCGATGTCTTGGTCGGGGATGAAGGGCCTCATTCCTGCCATGGCCACCGTCAGCCTCAGGGTGACCCTGCCCAGGTGGGCAGCGCTGGGGTGTGATGCCACCCAGCCCCACTGTCTGCTTGCAGGGGGGCTCATCCCATCCCATCCCATCCCATCCCATCCCATCCCATCCCATCCCATCCCATCCCCTGCAAGCAGTGAGGTCCCAACACCCCCAGGAGCACACCCAGCAGCAGCACCCTGCCCCCAAGGGATGCATGGACATCACTAGGGTGACACTCACCCAGGAGGAGGAATTTCCTGCGATCCCCGTAGAGGCGCAGGAGCTCCCCGCAGTACTCCTGCACCGGCGTGCCCAGGCGGTACTCACGGAGCAGGAGGGCGAACTGCTGGATCTCCTGCGGTGACAGCTTGTTGCGCAGCTGCGAGGACACGGGGACAAGTTGGTACTGGGGACACCGGCAGTGCACAGCCCCAGCCCCCCCAACTCCGCACCCGACCGGCTACTCCCTGGTGCCGGGGGCTCAGACCCTTGCAGGGTCCCTCCCCTTTCCCTGTCCCCGCACCGTGACCATGTAGTCCTGCAGCTGCTCCAGCCCTGCGCTGCTCTGGTCGCTGCCGCTGCAGGCAGTGGCCAAGCTGTGGTGGGACTGGTGGAATGAGGGTGACGAGGCGCCACTGTAATACGCTTCGAAGGTGTCATGGGAGCCGTTGCTGCAAGAGAACGGGAGTCAGTGGGTGCTGCCACCCCTTGTGTGCCCACACTGCACAGCACCCACCATCGGGCAGGGCTGGGGCATCTCTGCAGCTGGGACAGGCACCCAGCTGGGGCTGGGGCACCCACCCCAGTGCAGGGGCACCTTGAGGGGAGCCAGACTCACAAGGAGCTGCAGCAGCTGAAGTCGGCGTCGTAGCCGTACGTCCCGTCCGTACGGCAGCTGTCGCCTGGGGAGGGAGAGATGAGGTCTAAGAGTGGGGCCAACCCTCTACCATGGCACCTGGCCAACACACCCCTGTCTGTCAGGCCTGTGCCACCCTGCTCGGCATCCCCATGCCCGTCCCCAGCCACTCACTCCTGCTGGAGAGCCAGGGCCGTGTGGGTGTGGAGGTGTAGTGGTACCCGGCGCGATCCACACACTCGATGCTCTGGTCCCCATAGATGATCTGGAAGACCTGGCAGATGAGCGCGCAGGACTCTTCGCCAGCGTCCTGCAGTGGGAGGGAAGGAGCACGGGTGGGCTGGTGGCCATGTGCTGGTGGGTGGCCATGTGCTGGCAAATGGCTCTGTGCTGGGGCCACTCACCCTGTTGGGCACGGCGAGGATGATGAGGTTGGAGTAGGCGTCGGGGCAGGGGTCCTGAGGGTCCAGGGGGTTGCTGCCGGCGTGCCGCCGCTCCCAGCTGCCGAAGCCGGCACCACGCTCCCAGCTGCCGCCGACGGTACCGGCCTGCCGCCGCTCCCAGCTGCCGCCGCAGGGCTGCCGCCGCTCCCAGCTGCCCGAGGGCCGCCCGCGCTGCCGCCGCTCCCAGCTGCCGCCCCGCCGCCGCTCCAGGCTGCCGCCCTGCCGGCCCTCCTGCCCACCCCGCGCTGCCCGCCAGTCCAGGCTGCAGATGGTGTGCCGCCGCTCCATCGGGCCCCCCAGCCGCCCACCCTCCGGCCACGAACCTCCCGGCCGCTTCTCAGCCGGGAACGACTCCGGCAAACCGATGGGGGCCACCTCGGGGTGCGCTCCAGCGGGGACCGGGTCCACCCCCAGGCCTGGGGCAGCGAAGGAGAGACTGGGCATCAGGGTTGGGGGCGGCGCTGCCTACCCTGCCTGGCCCCCAGGCACTGGCTGCCCCATCCCACCGGCTGGGAGGGATGCAGAGGGATGGGGGGAGGACGGGATGGGGAGCCCCAATGGGTTGGGAACAGTGGGGCTGCAGTGGGGCTGGGGCAGGGGGATTAGGGGCAGGAGACTGGAGGATTAGGGGCAGCAGGGCAGGGGATTAGGGGACCGCTCTGTGTGCAGGCTGGAGTTCAACCCAGCGCAGCCCCCTCCCCGGGGACCCTGCCTGCGGCTGGCAGCTGAGCCCAGGTTTGCTGATCAAAGCGCAGGAGTCCCTGTGCCCCCCTGGGGCTCCATGTGCAGGGAGGGGGGATGACACAGGGACAGGGGTCACTTCCAGCCTCCTCTCCTCCTGACGTTAAAGGCAACGGGGCTGGGAGCACAGCTGGGACCTGCCTGCCGGGGCAGTGGTGACCCAGAGGACGGGGAGCCCTACAGAGCAGAGATGGTGGGGAGCCTGAAGCAGTGCCCTGCTCCAGCCCCAGGAAAGCAGACCCCCACCAAGCCCCTTGCCGAGCCAGTGAGGGCTTTTGAGCTCAGCCCATGCTGCTGCCCTCACAGGACCCAGCACCTCCCCAGCACCGCCCCCCCTGGGCTCCAAACCCTGTGCCCTGGGGACACTGGGCGCTCGGGACCAGCTGTGGCACAGCTGGCCCAGCCAGACACCCGCACCGGTTTTGAGGATGAGGAGATGCAGGGCGTCATCGCGCAGGTAGGACGCCGCAGCGATCTCGTGGGTGGGGATGCGCAGGATCAGCTCCTCGTTGTCGCGCCAGGTGAGCAGGAGGCAGCGTGCGGAGAGGCTGAGGATGCTGTCCTGCTCCGGCGTCGTCTGCAGCGGCAGCTCCTTCAGCTGCTGCGGGGGCAGAACAAACACCAGGGGCGTGGGGGCACCCAGCTGTGTAGGGGGGTCACACGGGGGCGGTGTCGGGACCCCTCTTACCCTGGCTGTGTCCAGCAGCTGCAGCACCTCATCCCGGCTGGAAGGGTTCAGGGAGGCTGTCACCCATGTCAGGTGGCCTAAAAACTATGGGGGGGACAAAACCCAGGGCAGCTGGTGGGGGGGTTGGGGCCAGGGGGCTTGGGGTTATGCATCCTCCCCACCCCATGGCCCAGAGCCTCCCCCAGAGCACCCACATCCACACAGAGTGCAGGGAGACCCTGCAATGGGGGCGTCCTTCCTGCACCCCCAGCCCACCTTCCCCTTCCCTGGGTGTTACCCAGGCAGGGAGGGGACCAGGACCCTCCTGGCCACCGTGGGTGGTGGCCCTCTGTGTGGTGTGGTGGCCTCGTCACCCCCACTGCGCAAAGGCAGGGACCCTGAGCATCCCTGGGGACCTCCCACCCCCTTACCTTCACCTCCTTCTCCACGTAGTCATGCAGCAAGATCTGGGGGTCGATCAGGTAATCGGGGGGGTAGAGGGGCACTGAGTGCAGCGGCCGCCGGTAGACGCTGCTGCGGAGCGCCGGCCTCCGAGCCGCTTTGGGGAAAACCAGCCGCTTGATGGGCGACACAAAGCCCTGGGAGGGAGAGCGGGCACGGGGACGCATCAGCGCTGGGCGTCCAACCCCGGCACCCATGCAGGGGGTCCGCGGGCACCCAGCGCCCGAGGAGGGGCTGGTCACCTCTCTTCTCACTGACCCCAAATTTGCAGCATTTGGGCGGTTTGGGGGGCAGCAGGTGGGGACCCCACCTCTCACCACCACACCAGGGGAGGGTTGCGGGGACACTCGTCCAGTGTCCCCATGTGTCTTGCCCGCTCCCACCCTCCCGCCAGCCCCCCAGGACACCAGCCCCAGGCCCACGCACCTTCTTCCCCTTCTTGGCCTCGCAGTCCATGGCAGGGCCGCGGTGCTGCCTCCCAGCACGGCCGCCCCCACCGCCCCGCTCGGCGCCGCTGCCTTTTCCTGTGTCGGAAACTCCACCAGGATGGCTGGGATGTGAGTTCCTGCCCCTCCTGGGGGGGTGCTGGGACTGGGCTGGGCTGGGACTAGGACAGGACTGAGACTTGGACTGGGGCTGGGGCTGGGGCTGGGGCTGGGACTGGGACTGGAACTGGGACTGGGATTGTGATTGGGACTGGGGCTGGGGCTGGCGCTAGGAGTGGGTCTGGGCTGGTACTTGTGCAAAAGCAGGGGCTGAAGTTGGCTGGGACGGAACTGGAGCAGGGGCTTGGACTGGGACTGGGGCTGGGCTGGAACTGGTGCTGGGACTGGACTGAGATTTGAGCAGACGCAGGGGCCAAAATAGGCTGGGATGGGACCGGAGCAGGGGCTGGGGCTGGGGCTGGGGCTGGGGCTGGGACTGGGGGTGCCCGCAGGACCCTGCTGCAGAGCAGCCCCTGCCCCTCACTGCCGCAGGGCTCCCCCCTGGGTCTGGGGCCTGTTCCGCTGCCCCACAGCCCCACATCAGCCCCATCACCATGGGGCAGTGCTGGAGGCTCCTGGCCCTCTCTGGCCCATCCTGCCAGGCCCACACGGAGCCCCGGCACAGGGAACGGCACTGGCAGGAGCCCGCGTAGCTGCACCCAGCACCCCATCCCCACGGCCGGCCATGGAGCCTGAGCCCCCCGTGGGTCTGGGGGTCAGCCACGGATCGGGGCCTCCGGCAGGGAGGAGATTGTCCCTGCAGCGCTGGCGACAGGGACAGGGCTGTGTCCAGCGGCTTCCTCCCCGGCACACTGCATCCTGCCTGCACCCCTTCCCTGCCGGCCACCAGCATCGGCCAGGGCCACTGACACCAGATGGGCAGCACCGCCGCAGCCCTCCTGCTCTGTCCCCCAGCGTCCCCAAGCACCCCGGTACGGAGGGGCAGCATCCTGCCCTGGTGCGGATCCCAGGGCATGAGCCGGAGGTGCTGGCAAGGACAGGTTCCCGCAGGCGGGGCTTATTGAAATGAATTTAATATCTCATGTTGCAGCAAAATTAAAAATATACAAAAAGTTTGTGGTATACAAAAAAGTCTTGGTACGGACCACGGCCTACCGCTCGCCCCCCCGCCCGCGCCGAGGGTCCCAGAGAAGAAGGTGGCACACAGAGTATTTACAGTACGTGACAGTGGCCGCCAGGTCCCGGCACTGGGGAGGGGCCAGAGACGTGGCAGAGACCCCCAGCAGCCCCCGCTGGGAACGAATGGCCCCAGTCCAAACCTCTCCCCGCTCCCTGAAGCCGGGATGGCCCTACTGCCACCCCTGGGATGACACCCCCCAAAGGACCAGGACCCCCGTCCCCAGTGGGAGCTCAAGCACCCCTGGAGCTTCCCCCATCCCACAGCGCCTGGCTTGGCCCCGGCTTGGTCCCCGTTGCCATGGTCCCATTGCTGCCGCTGGCACCGGGGTGCTGGGTAGGTGGCACCACAGGCCTGGTGGGTGGCAGGAGGGTGGGCTGAACCCCGGGGCTGGGTCCCATGGCTGCCCTGTGCCCCCCGCATGGCTCAGTGCCACCTGCCGCTGCTGAGATCCCTGCCCACAGCAGCTCAGGGCTGAGGGTACCGTGGCTTGAGTGCATAGAAAAGTGTCCCTCTGTCCTGCCAGTGCAACCCCCGTGTCCCCACGCAAACCCTAGGGGTGAAGGGTATGGAGGGGGGGTACAGATTGCCCTGACTGGCAGCTCCTCTCTGCCCTTGGGGGGACGGGGAGAGGGGATGGGGCTGGGGGGAGCCAGGTGAGCTGCCCCACACCGGTCCCTAGTCCCCATGCAACCCAGCCCTGGTGGCTCCCCGGCTCCAGAAGTGGGACCTGGCAAGGAGATGCCGCCACCTGGGCACCCATGCGGGGGCTGCGGGTGAGCCCCGGCCTCAGCCTGGCTCCCCCGGCCACTGCCCCTGACCTTCCCTGAGGAAATGAGACCCTTCCACAGAACCACCCTGCGCCCAGAGCTGTCCCCGGCAGGGTCGGCACCCACCACCGGGGTCTGCCCATCACTGGCGGTGAAGGAGGGATACAGGTCGCAGGGGGCCCGGCCTGCTGCCCATCCCCCGGCATCCTTTGCACCCTCCTCCAAAAGGGTTTCCGAGGCTTCCAGTTAGCACCAGTTAGCACCAGCGACCCCAACGATGGCCCACCCCGGCCTGCTGTCACCCCGGCTTTCCAGCTACAGAGAAATGGGAAACAAAAACAATGTGATGCCACCAACAACTGCCACCCTGTGCCACAGGGATGGGCACCTGCACCATCCTTCGGGGATCCCACGCCCCGTCCCAGTGGGTGGCAGCCAGAGCCGTTCCCAGGGGCAGCTCCCCCACAGCAGCCCTCCCCGTGGCCGGCGCAGTTCCTCGTGGGGTTCCTCGTGGGGTGGCATGGTGGGGCCGGTGCGGGGATGCCCACACTCCCCTGCCCAGGGCTTGGCACCGTGGCACAGGGTCAGCCGGGACCGGCGTGGGGGGCACGGGGCGTGCGGGGAAGGCACAGGGACCGTGGGTGCGGGGGGCGAGGGGCCGAGGTGGTGCACAGCCGCAGGGTCCGGCAGCTCCCCTGCCCTGCGAACCCCTGCCACCCCCTGCACACACACACACATGCACACGCACACGCGTGGACACGCCTGGCCCCGGGGGGGCACAGGGTACATTCAGCACAGCCCTTCGGGCGGGCACATGCCAACGGATCCGGGCAGGACCAGGGGACACATTCAACCCCGGAGCCCAGGGCAGCCCCGCTCCCCTGGGCAGGCAGGGGGACAGGCAGGGGGGCAGGCAGGGGGGAAGGCAGGGGAGAGCAGGATCCCGGCTCACATTTATACTGGGAAGCTGGAGGGTGCTGATGCCAATGCGGGGATGGATGGAAATGCTCCCAGGTGTGAAGCGGTGCTAAACCCGGGAGGGGAGAATGGCTGTGGGGTGAATCCCGCTTCGGGGAGCCCTGGGAATGCTCGCAGCCCTGCACACACCCCCCAGCAGTGCCAGGCAGGCCCTGCCTCCCCCGGCCTCAGCGGAGGTAGAAAATGTCACACAAAATGTCACTATTCAGGTGAAAACAAACCCGATGAGATGAAGCGGTTCCCATGGGGACTGGGGGGTACGATGAGGGGGAGCCATCCCCTGCCACCCCAGCTGGAGCCGGGGGCCCAGCTCAATGCCGGGGGGATCGAGGTTGGTGCCCACTTGTGAGGGGCTCCCCCAGCCAGGGTTTGCGCCCCACAGGACAGCAGGGACCTGTGGAATGGGGGCACGGCTCAAACTCAAGCCAGGGGGACCAAGGATGGAGATGAGGGGACTCCCCCATGGATGGCATCACAAGGCAGGGGGAGACAGGAGACACAGGGGGGCTGGCCAGACCCTGGCAGTCCCCTGCCCCAGCTCCCTGGGGGTGACAGGAGCCTCACACACACCCCAGTGCAGCCACGTTCCAGCCCCACGGCCCCGCTGCGGCACAGACATGGGGCAGCCCCTGCACCTGTGTCCCCACGTGCTGCCCACCTGGGCCATGTCATGCCCCACCATGCCCCAGGCCCCTCGCAGCCCCTACAGCCCCCAGCCCGGGGGTGCCCCCGGTCCTCATCCTGCACCGCCGACCCGGTCGAGCACTGTGGGGCCACAGCACCCACTGCTTTGGGCTGAGGCACCGGTGAGGTATTTTGGCAAGGAGGAACCCCGGGGGGAGCTGGGGTGGCCACTGCAGGGTAGGACAGGGGTCTCGGCTGCAGGAGGGTGGCATGGGGGGGCATAGCACCAAGAGACCTCCCTGGCCCCCACCCGCAGGGCGCTCAGCGTGGCAGCACGGCAGCACCGGCAAACCCAACAGAAAGGCAAATGGCTGTGAAGACGCGGGGCAGCCAGGATGGCACCGGGAGGGCCCTGCCACGGCCCCACGTCCCCTGCCCTACACGGTGGTCTCGTACTCCAGCACCTCCTGGGGAGCACCAGGGGTGCGGTACTGCAGGCGCGGGGTGGTGGGCGATGCGTACTCCAGCGCCAGGATGGTCTTTCGCAGGCGCCGGTCAATGAAGTGGGCGTCCCAGGCTGGGTACTTCTTCCTGGGCAGGTCAATGCGGATGACGGGCCCCTCTGTCCGCGGGGCGCGGGCGGCCGGCGCCGGTGGGGCACAGGGTCTCACCTGGAAGACAGGCACGCAGCTGTCCCGCTCCCCCGGCGCCCCTTCCCGCTCCCCCCCTGTAGTCCGCGGCAGCGAGCGAGGAGGGCTGGTGACGGCGTCCGTGGGGGACCCCGGCACCGGGGCCGGCCGCTGCCGGAAAATGCAGCCCCCAGAGTGGGGGCCGAACATGGGGCCATTGGGATGCAAGAGGCAGTAGTAGATGAACATGAAGAAGATGCCGAGGGCAAAGCTGGAGCTGACCACGCAGACGAGGATTAAGGCGTCGAAGTCGGAGGTGGTCTTGCGGTCATAGTAGAGGAACCAGAGGACGGTGAGGGCAGCATTCTCCGACAGCGTGATGACGTAGTAGATGCACATGCGGTAGCGGCTCCGTCCCTCCTTGACGTTGAACCAACAGAAGATGTAGATGATGCCCACTACCATGTTGTAGATGATCTCCTCCCACTTAGACATGCAGAAGTCCGTCTCGCCCTGGATGATCCAGAAGGTCATGATGCACCAGTGGGTGACGATGAAGATGCCAAAGTACAGCTGGAACACGGAGGCGAAGAGGGCGAAGGCGATAGCACGGGCGGCGATGGTGAAGAGATGCCACAGGATCTGCACCACAGCGCCCTTGTAGGACATGGGCATCTTGTCCTCCCGCGAGTCTCGCAGCACTTTCTGGTAGGAGGCGATCATCCATGCCAGGGAAACCAGCGAGGCCGAGGCTGAGAGCCCTGTGGACACAAAGCAGGGAAGGGCAGTGAGAGCCTGCGGCAGCCCAAGATCCCCCCCTCCAGCCATCCCTGTCCCCTGCCGCGGGGCCGTGTCCCTTACCCTGCAGCGGCTCGATGCTGTTCTGCTGCACCATGATGCTGAGCTGCAGCACGAGCTGGGGCGCGCTCTTCAGGAAGGTCTCCAGCAGCCGCAGCATGCTGATGTCCGCGCTCTCGAACATCATCCGCCAGTAGAAGTGGCGGCGGCGGTGCTCGGCCTGCCACCGGCTCTGCAGCCCCAGGTACAGCGTGCGGAGGTACCTGCATGAGGAGGGGGTGGGAGGGTGAGAGGAGCCCCTGCTGCCTGGGCAGCTGAGCTCACCTCCCCCTGCCCATCCCAGGCATGCCCCGTGACCGCTGCCAACCTGCTCAAGCGAGCAATTCCTCCCTGAGTCGGAGCCACAGAAAGTCCCCCACACCGGGGCTGCGGGGCGATGGTGATGCTGAGCACATCCCTGTCCCACCCCGGGGGCCCCGAGGTGCCGGGAAGGGGCAGTTTGTGCAAAGCCAGCTCAGCACCCTGCTGCCCTGGGACTCACCTGGCCATCACCCCACTGCCCACACGGCCATCACGGTGCCCACTCAGCCGTCATGGTGCCCCCGGTGCTTCTCAAAGGGGATATCTTTGTTCCAGCTGGCACAGAGCCCACCCTGCCTCCCCCTGCCCCGGCCGGGATGGAGGCACCAGCTGGTCGTGCTGCGGTGCCTGCGGGAAGCTCCTGGGCTCTTGGCAGGGCTGCGGGTGCACGCACACACTGACCCTGGCCATCTGGTTGTCGGACGGGGGTCAGCGGAGGTGTGCGTGGCACCGACGCATGCACCGGCTGAGTCACCGCCACCGGGGACCCCTCCCCACGGCACGGGGCCAGATCCAGGCACCGCAGGAGGGGACACGGAGCCGGACAGGCAGGGCATTCCCAGGCAGCCGGTGTCTCTGCTGCCTCGGGGGAAAGAGGGAGCCGGATGAGGAGGAAAACAGAAAGATGAAGCGGGAGGATGTCAGGCCATACAGCTTCCTCCCAGCCGAGTCAAACCGTCACGCAGAGCGACGGCCTCTCCATCAGCTCCGGGAAGTGCTGCCAGCCGACTCCATTAGCCCGGAGCACAGGAGAAACCCTGATCCCAGCACTTTTGGCTCATCCGTCAGCGGAAGGAGGCAGAAGCCGGCCCTGCTCCTGCTGCAGGGATGACCGGGTGCTCCTGCCCCTGGGCTGCACAGCCCTGAGACCACAGTGGGAGCCATCAGCTGGGACCACCGAGGCCTCCGTGACACCCCGCTGCCATCTGCTCCCACCCCGGGCAGCCTCGCTGGCTCACTCAGCGTGCAGGAGGGCAGGGTTGTCATGCTGGTCCCACAGGGCTCCCGTGGTCCTCCCCGGCAAAGCCGCTGATGCGTCATCAGCCCCATCACCACCTGCCCATCCCCTCCCACCTGCCCTGCTGGAAGCCCCGAAAAGCCCTCCTGAGAGCTGGCTACGGGGCAAGAAGTTGCTGTCAGCAAATAACATGATTTTAGTAGTTCCGCCGCAGTTTCAGCGGGTGCCGGTGGCTGCAGGGGCCATCCCACAGCCAGTCCAGCTCCAGGCCCCTGCCGGCTTCTTTGTGCCTGTGTCAAAATGACGCTTTAACCCCCTACTTCGGGGGGAGCAGCTAATTTTAGCCTTTTCTGCAGCCCATCCCTTGTTCCTGCCTCCCTTTCCTTAACGGCCCTTGCATGGAGCAGCACGAAGTGAACCAGGGGGAACACAACTGGGGCTCACCCATGGGAAAACACCGGGGGCAATGACGCCGGTGCTCCCAGCCCTGCAAAGGGGCTCCCGGCACAAGTTCGCACCCTGGTGCCACCTGCTTGTGGCCAGCCAGACCAGTGCTGCCACCACCTCACATGCCAGGCCACCGCTGGCATCGCAGCACCATGGTGCTCCGGCCCCTCTCCATGCCAGGCGCTGCTCCTGGACATGCAGAAGGGCCTGGGGATGGACCCCCCCTCACTGGCAGGGTGTGAACCGGGACACCCCCCTAGGGACAGAGGGCACAGCGTGGGGGGAAGGCAACGGGAGAAGCAATGCAGAGCCGGGGATGCCACAGGGCATCACTGATGGTCCCAGGGCACCCATGCGCGAGTGAGACGTGGATGCTGATGACCTCATCCTCTCCCTGTAATCAGTCTCGCTAATTGGGCTCGTCAGCACCGGCATCCTGCCATCTGCAGCGCACAGCAGCTGCCCGTGCACAGACCCCAGAGCCGCGCCGTCCCCGGCTCCTCAGCCGCTCAACAAGTGACCCGCGGCCTCCCCCAGCTTTCAGTGGGGGCACAATTATCCTCCCATCTTCCTGTCAGTTCCATAGATCTCATTAAAATGAGATTTCATCTCCCATCAACTTGCCAGAATGAAATGTTGGTTCTTATTTGTTATGCATTTGATCATCCCGTGGTGTTTCAGCCCAGAGAAACATCCCCACGCTGACAGCGCACGGTGAGCGCTTACCAACCCAGCGCCACAGCAGCTGCATGGGAAATACAGAATCAATCACTTGAAAAAAAGATCGTTTAATTTTCAAAAAACTGATGATGAGGCAGAAACCGACCGCGAGAGCTCTCAGGGCTAATTGCTCCCTCCTTTGTATTACAAAGAGTAATCCAACGAAACCCCTGCAGTGGGAAGGCGGTGGGCTCGGGTGGGTGCTGGGTTTGCTGGAGCCCCGCCATGGCCAGGTTTGCCAGAGCCCCAGCATGGCTGGGTTTGCTGTCAGTGTCACCGTTTGCCCCCAACTCCCAGCTACTGACTCCAGTTTTCAAGTGCTGGAAAAGAAGAATTGCAAGGAGAAATGCCTGGCCTGTTTTATAACCAAATCCACTAATCATCATCCTCAGACGGAAAAGGACGAGGGACCCCCCAGTCTAAGAGTGAGCGATACGGAGTGTGATTTTCCTAGAAGGTAATTTGGGATATCATCCCTTAATCCTTTATTTAAAGAAGGAGAAAATTGCTTCCCTGTTGCAGCCATTTTAATCCCTTACACATCCCGCCAAGTCAGGTCATCAGGGAGAGCTGCACGTGCGCCTGGCTGGCACATCACGGCGCTGATGAAAGCCCCTGTGTCCCACTGTCCCCACACCCCAACGTGCCCTGGGTCCCCAGGGTGGATGAGAGCAGCTAAGGCCACTCATGCTCAGGGAAAGGCTCAATCCGGCCCTAAAAACCCTCTTGTCCTGCACACCGGGGCCAGGCGGGGACCCCCAGCAAGTGACTGACCCCAGCACTGGGTCCTGCAGCAGGACAAGCTGACAGCCCAAAGCTGGGTGCTCCCAGGGCTGAGGCAGCTCCTGAGCAGACAGAGCAAAGGAGCTGAGGGGGGAACATGTAGGTCCCAGATCTGACACCCCCCCTGAGCCCACCCCGGGAGCTACTGAGCTTGTCCATGCCCCACTGGACTGACAACAGGACTGAGGGGTGGCACCAGGTCCCCACGCCAGCAGAGGATGGGGGGACACAGGCTCATGGGGGCATTTCAGGGAGGACCTGCAGGTGGAGAGGACACCCTGGGTCTGGCCCTGGTGACCCCCAGGCAGCCAAACTAGGTGTGACCCTGGGTTAAAGAGACACAAGGGCATAAAGGGCACAGGCAGGGCTGTCCCCAGCGCAATGCAACCTGCAGAGACACACCAGCCAACTGCCAGCGCACGGAGGTGTCAGGGGAAACCTGGGGAACACTGCTGGGTGGGAGGCACACATGGCGTGCACAGCATCCCTTCCCTTCGGCGTTTCTTGGGTGAAAGAGCTGGTGACTTTTTGCGAGCAGAGTGGATAACATTTCCTGAGTGGCAAAACCATCCAAGAAGCAGCCCCCCAGTGTGCTGCTGCTGCTTACACGAGCACATGGTCATGCAACTGTCACCGTCACCGGAGAGCATCCGTGGCGGAGTATTTGTATGTGCATCATGAACGCACTGATGATAACTAGCTTCAGCAGCTTCTTGCAGCAGCTTTAATTTGGGATAATCTCAGAGTTAGTGCTTGGAGCTGCCTTTGCAGCTGGGAAGCAGCTGTATTTTTGTGATTTGGGGGTCTTTGACACACAGCTGGGGCTCGTGGCTGTGCAGTGATGGATTTGGTAGGGGTGAGACCTGCCGAGGTGATCGCAAGGCAGGGAGGAGGCAGGTAAATCAGGGAAGGGGGGATATTTGGTGAGGGGCATGGTGCCCTGGCCAGGGAAAAGCCTTCCCTTCACATGCAGCATTTATTCAACACTTCTTTAACTGCCACATCCACCTGCACCGGATCCAACTGCCCTAATGGGCTTAGCAAACTGCATTTAACTGGTCACCCGAGCTAATCCCAAATCCCGAGATTAGAAAGAGACTCAGCTGCAGCTTGAGACCAACATGTCCTGGAGGGTCAGTGCTAAGAGTTACTGCTTTAATTGGCTTAAGAGCCTCCGTGGTGCAGCAGATCAGGAGAGCATGGCTGACACCACCGGGAGCAAAGCCCCCAACCACAGCTCGGCCCCAGCTCAGGCCAGAATCAAGCAATTGCACACAGGATGCCAGGGCCAAGACCGGCTACAGGCAGGCTCAGCCACTGGTGGGCCAGAGAGCTTCAGTCCTCTCCCTCACCAGCTCCTCCAGCACATTAAGGCAGAGTCTGCACCCGTCCTACAGCCAGTGTACACCAAGAGCTGCCATGGAGATAGAATGGGATTGAGGAGGGTCAGGCAGTGGCTGTGTTGGGAAGAAAAGGAGTAGGAGCCTCTATAGCATAGTGCGCGCTGCACTGTGAAACAAAGTTAGACATCCCAGGAGCATCCCAGGAAGAGCAGCAGACGAACAAACGCATGCAGACAACAGGGAGTGGAGGAGCTCTGTACTACAGTAGCTCAGGAGGGGAAACAGCACAGAAACCTGAGCCGGGAGTGCTGTCTGCTCAGAGCATTGTTCCGGGAATTTGCCATTGTCTCCACTCCCCTCCCAGCACCGGCCTCCCTGAGAAGCAGCTCAGTGCCAGAGCCACAGCTCTTCCCCAGCGCCCGAGGATGGAGCTCAGCGGAACTGGGAGGGAGTGGTGCCGGCTCCACAGCACAGGGCAGGAAGGTGCCAATAAATCATCAGCTCAGGCTTTGGAGGGTCTGCAGAGAAGCAGGAAAAGGGCCTCGAGCCTGCCCAAGTCTGCCAAGCTGCCACTCACCCTGCCTGCACAGCCTGCCCTCCCCCAGGCCCAGGAAGGGGCAGGCAGCAGACATGCAGCCCTGGTGGGGAAGCCTGGCCAGGCTGGAGGACAAATGGCACCTCTTCACCCACGACCCCACAGACCACGGTGAGCTCTGAGCAGGAGCATAGGGAGGTGCCTGGGAGAAGGATCCGAGCCTGAGGTGTTCGGTGCCCGGCAGAAGCACTCCACACACCCCAGCGCCTGGCTGCCATGGACAGGCAGGCCCCCCAGTAGGCCCAGCACTGCCCAGCCACAGGAACGGTGGGCCTGTGCCATACAGCTGGGATGTGGGCTCCTCAAGCCAGCTCCTGCCGGCACCCACAGCTCCTGCCCACACCCACCCGCACCCACAGCTAGGCTCTGCTGGGGGCTCTCCCCCACCATGCATCCTGCTGTGGCTGCGGAGGAATTGATCCCCATGCTCCCCTAGCCACCTGGGCCCCTGCTGCACTTCGCCACCCCCACCCACTTCCCCCGCATGCCCTGCCATCCCCACCTGTGTCCTCTGTGCTGTACCCTGTTATCCCTGCCCGTGTCCTGCTGCACCCTGCCACTCCCTCCAGCCCCAGACCGGCTCCATGACCCTCATGCCTCCAGACCTGCCCCAGCTGCAGCTGGGGGATGAGGCCCCACAACAGCCCCATCCCCGTCCCCTGGCCATACAGTACCCCCATACCCTTATGCCTCCAGACCTGCCCCAGCTGCAGCAGGTGAACAAGGCCCCGCAGCAGCCCCCTCAGCCCCATCCTGGCTCCTTGTCCTCCCCATCCCCACCCTGTCTCTGTGACCCTCGTGCCACTCCCCAGTGCCTCCAGACCTGCCCCAGCTGCAGCAGGGGGATGAGGCCCTGCAGCAGCCCCATGCTGACCGCTCCATACTCCCAGTCCCCCTGTCCCCCCTGTACCTTCAGACCTGCCCCAGCTGCAGCAGGTAGATGAGGCCCTGCAGCAGCCCCATGCTGACCGCTCCATACTCCCAGTCCCCCTGTCCCCCCTGTACCTTCAGACCTGCCCCAGCTGCAGCAGGTAGATGAGGCCCTGCAGCAGCTCCATCCCGACCCCCCGGTATCCCCAGTTCCCCCATACCCTCGTACCTCCAGACCTGCCCCAGCTGCAGCAGGTGGATGAAGCCCTGCAGCAGCCCCATCCCAACCATCCCATACCCCAAGTCCCCCCATAAACCCAGTCCCACCGTCTCTCCCATACCTCCAGACCTGCCCCAGCTGCAGCAGGTAGATGAGGCCCTTCAGCAGCCCCATCCCGATCCCCCCATACCGCCAGTCCCCCCCATACCCTCGTACCTCCAGACCTGCCCCAGCTGCAGCAGGTGGATGAGGCCCTGCAGCAGCCAGACGCAGAGGCGGCAGCAGCCGCGGGGGCCGCGGGCGCTGTCCTTGGTGCTGCCGGCGCTGTCCTTGGTGCTGGCGGCGAAGTCGTAGACGAACCACCTGAAGCTGAGCAGCTGCACCACCAGCGAGGGCAGCAGCACGAAGAGCAGCGTCAGCCCAAACCACCACCGCTGCCCCCGCACGTAGTAGTGGGCCGCCAGCCACAGGTCCGAGGCACCGTCCGCGAAGCAGACCAGGAGGGCGCAGAGCACCCAACAGCCGTCCCGCAGCCGGTACCGCCGCGTCGGGGGGACCGCGCCGCCCCCCCGCCTCCCGCCGCCACCCTCCGGGCTCTCCAGCCGCACGGCCGGGCCGCCGCCGCCGCCGTCCGACTTCGCGGCCATGTTGTCGGGGGAGAGGAGGAGAAAGGAGGGAGCGGGAGAGACTTCCGGAGGGAGGACGGCGCCGCCGAGCCCGCCCCGGCAGCGCCCGCCCCCGCCGGCCTCGCCCCGCGCCCGCCGGCCGGCCCGGCCCGGCCCGGCCCCGCCGAACCCCCTCCCCCGGCCGGCCCCGGGAGCCTCCGCCCCGCCCCGCCGCTCCCCCCTCCGAAAAGGGCGGCCGCCTCCCAGGCGCCGCCGCGGGGTCCCGGGGGAGCTCACGGTACCGGTGGGCGCCTCCCCGCGCTCCCGCCGGGAAGGGCAACCGGCCTCTCCACCGGTCAGTCCCGACCCCCCGGACTCCCCGCCGGCAAGGGCCGCCTGGGCCCCACCGAGCCCCCGCCCTGTGCCAGCGGGTGCCTTCCTGCACCCCGGCCCCATCCCGGTGGAGTCCCCCGGGATCCAGATCCAACACTGTCCAACACCCCCACCCAGCTCGTCCCAGGAACTGGAGTTCCCTGGGCAGCTGCTGTGTATCCTTGGGCTCCCCCGGCCCCCAGTCTCAGCCCAGGCAAGACCCTGCTCATGGGTCCAGCCCTGAAGTGGGACAGGGTGGTGTGAGCCCCCCACGGGCCTGGGCGGATGGAAACGCTGTGGATGCCTCTCCTCCACCAGGGCAGGGACACAGGCCACCAACTCCTGCCCAAGACAGCCTGAGGGTATCCTAGCAGGGACCTGCTGGGCTGGACTTGAGCCCTGTTTTGAAGGGAGAGTCACAGCCTTGGGGAAGTCCCCGAGGAGCCCCATAACCAGCTGAAGTGCCAGGGTCTCCGAGAGGACATGGGGCACTGGGGTTTGGGTGCACATGTGCCTAGATGCTGCCCTGCTCCTTGGCTCTGCCCCACTATCTCTCTGCCATTTGTTGCCCATCAGAGTTCAAATGCAGCGTGTCTGGCAGAGCCAGGCTGCCCTGAGCTGTCTGGCAGTGCGAGGGGCTGGTACTGCCACGGGACATGTGCTCGCACAAGGAGCAGTACTGTGCCGGCATCCCTGGCAGTGCTGGGAAGGAAAGGGCTTTTTGCTCCTTTGTAGGGTGTCTCCAGGGAGGATGATCGCATGCAGGCAGCTGCCTCATGAAGGCAGCTTCAGCCTCCAGCCCAGAGGGACAGACTTTTTCTTGTTCGCTGCATTTCAGCCCCCAAGGCTCAGCCCTGTGTGTCTGCCTGCGGAGGAGCCACGTGCATGGCTGGAGCCTGGCCCACAGTGAGCACACCGCAGCACTCAGTGAGGGGCAGCATGTTTTAGCCCAGGAAATAAGTCAAACTTCCAAACTCTGCCTTGTAGAGCAGCAAGGTCGATCATCACAAACCTAGTGTGAGTCTGGGTTCCTGGCGTACAAAACTGAGGGAAAAAGTAGGGAGGGGGGTAGGCGTTAGTCAGCACAAGGGAGCAGAGTCAGGCCCTTGGCGACGCTCTCCCACTGCTGCATGTATTAGCATGGGTAATATGACTTAAATACCTAACCTTGAGATGCTCCTGACAGATCCCCTCGACAAATGCCTGCCTGGGGGAGGGGAAGTTCCCAGCATCCCAGAGCCCGAAGAAAGGAGCCTTTCATCCACTGCCGGTCAGCGGAAGGGCTCCACTGGCCAGAGTTCCCGCTGACACCTGCCCAGCCCCAGCCCTGTTTGGGTTCAGTCCCAGGGGAATCTCTGTCCTGGCTGGGCAATGGAGCAGAGCTGGTGCTGCCTCAATGGTGGGCACAACACCAGGGAGCGGGGACCCGGAGACCAGGGAGAGGTGGACCCATCTTCCTTCACAGACACTGAAATGGGCCCTCTGAAAGCAGAGTGAAACATCCACAGCCTGAGAACACAGGGACTGTGGTTTGAAGTCTGATTTATCTTAACAACAGGCCCTAGCAGCCACAGGGAAAAAAGAGAGAGAAAAAAAACCTATAAACATCCCTGAAATCTGCCCGTGCAGCTGTCAGCAGGCAGGCAGGCAGGGTTTCTAGCTGCATACATAAAAGCGCTGCAAGGAAGAAAAAGGAACATGCTGAAACCAAACCCTTCTCTTTCCACAACAAAATACACAGCAAAGCAAAGCAGCCTTTGGCGGTGGGCAGGCAGCCGGTCCCTCTGACTCTGACCGGTTCCTGGGAGCGCACATAAACATGCAACTAGTCCAAATGGACCTCTGGTCCCTGGCCTGAGTCCAGCTTACCAGCAAAAGGCCTGTCCCCAGTGCTGGCTCCAGGAGGAGAAATCCATGATGAGTTGCGGCTGGCTCAGAGCTTGGCTGGGGAGAGGCCCGCAGAGCGCAGCACCAGCCGCCACTCGCTGCCCTGTGAATGTCTTCCTGGTGTCAGTGGCTTTGCGATCCCACTCAGCTGCAGCTTCTTGCATGCCTGTGCTGAGCTGGGTCCCTTGGTACTGGGGAGAACGGCCCCCTCCCCTCCGTGCAGCCCAGCATCCCTGGCAAAACCCTGCGTTCATTGCGCTGTCACTGGCAACCCCGGACAGATACTGCTTCCCTCCACTGCTGCCAGGACATGGACAGCCTGTCCCCATCCCATCCCTGCCCCCATGTACACCCTCTCCCCATTCCCATCCCATCTCCATCCTCATCCCATCCCTATCCCATCCCCATCCCTCCTGCACAGACTTTAAAAGCGCTCCCTCCTCCTCCCCTTGCTGGGCAGCGCAAAGGCTGCTGGTGGAGGTAGTGGGAGAAGGTTTCCAGTCCACTGAAGGGGACGGTTACCAGTCAGCCAGGCCATGCTTCCCAAGCACCACCCCCAGCTCCAAGCTCTGCAGCCAAACCCCAGTCTCAAGAGGCTGTGTCTGTGCATGTGTGGCAGGACAGATGGACGGGGCTTTCACTGCCCACAGAGCTTTTTGTCACTGGTCTGAAAGATATGTCCCCCTGGGAGGTAAATGTAGCTCCAGCTCTGGTTAGGGTCCCAGCACACATTGTGAGAATCAGACGCTCTTGTCTTCTGATCCCATCAAAGCAACAAGGATCAAATGCTACCTTCATGCCCGGCAGAAAGCTGAGCCAATCACTCCATGATGGATGCTGTGGTGTGAGGCTGCAGGAAAAAAACAGACCTGCATCCCGCATCCCGCATCCCATGTCCTGTCCCATGCCCTGCATCCCACTCTGCATCCGACCCCAATGCCCCTGTCCTGCTGAGACTCTGCAGGAGCCAACACTGAGATGGTGGATGGGAAGCAGCTGCCCCCCAACCCAGTCTGTAGATCTCCAGGCAGCCACCCCCCTAGAAAAAGGAGCATTTTCCATCTTTGGCATCCATCCCCAATCCTGCTGCCTCTTTTGGTTGATGTCAGGAAAAAATCCAACCTGAGTCTGAATCACTCCCAGCCTGGCCAGGATGCTGCGCATAACTGCTCGTTTCCACCACTCGCCTGGAAGCCACCTTATTTTAGCACACGCTGCCGCAGACGGAGGAGCTCTCCCCAGTTAACTGTAACAAATGACCTTATGGGATTAGGGCCAGTAATCTTCCAATCTGGGTAATCTCCCTTAGGGGATTATTTGCCCACAGAAGTGTGGTGACCACCAGCCAGCCACTGCCTTGCTCCCTCCATCCCTGTCCCCTGTGGTCCCCATGTGGCCACCCCCACCTCCAGCAGACAGGAGGTGCTGCAGTGCTGGGGGTCACTCCACACCCTTTGGAGAACTTCTTGCCAAGATGAGTCCCATGAAGAGGGCAAGCCAAAAGGTCAGGTCCCTCCCTGCCACTGGTGGTGCTTCCCTCCCCCACCCCACGATCAATGCCTCAGGGATGTCACTGGGGGCTTCCACCCATAAAAGCACCAATCCAAAACAGACTGGAGGTCCCTCCACCATCAAAGGGGAAGCAATGGTGTCACTGTCACCACAGGACACTGAGTGGCATTGTCAGGAAGGCAGTAACGGTGTGGAAGGGACTCGGCAGCACGGGCCAGAGTTTATGACCAGGGAGCAGCCCCGGTTGGGTACTGTCATGCTGAAGATCAGTCAGCACTTTCTGGGCAATTTGGGGGTGCAGAACCCCAGGCAACCATGCAGCACATCGTTACCAGTAAGCGACAGGAGCGGGACCAGCACCGACACAGGTTCTGAGCTGGGAACCGGGCAGTTTCACCAGGGAGGAGCAGCAAGGACATAGGACATGAAAACCCGTGTCCCTCATTACCTGCCAGCCCGGGTGGGCTCCCAGGGTCCCTCTCCCACTGCAGAGCTCACATGGTGCGGGTCTGCCAGTCCTTGCCATCGGTGAACTGGGTCTCCCTGTGTCTCTGACACCCCGTTTCTCCGTCTCCTCTACTTCACAGGTTGGGTGGGCTGGAAAGAAGGGGACAAAAGCCATTTTGAGGGGTGATATTTCCCGCTTCCTTGTAGGCAGGGTCATTCAGGGCAGAAGATTGATGAGGTGCCCTTGGCAGAGTCTTGTCGCTGCCCTGACCTGCCAAAAGGGCTGGTCCCTGCCTGGTGCAGGCCGAGGGGCACCGGGGCCGGCTGAGGGCGAGCCGAGCCACCGGGAACACAGCCGGCTCCCCTCCCCGGGGACGGCAGGCCCTCACCCCCTGAGCTCCGGACGAGCCACCCAGCTGCGCGACATGAAATCTGAGCTCGTCACCCCGCGCTTTTAGGGCTCTTTAGTGCGTTCTGGGGAGAAAAAGGGGGCAGAGAGGCAACCTGATGCTCTAAAAAGCCCAGCTGCCTGACAGCGGCACCGAGCTAGCAAGCGGCGAGGGAGGGCAGGCAGCGGGAGGGGGGAGAGGGGACGGCTTGTGACAAGGCATCAATAATTCACACGCCGTGGGGACCCGCGGCGAGGCGGGGGGGTCCCAGCCCAGAGCCCCTCCGGGCTGCGGGGAGCGGGGCTGGGGGCCGGGACCCCCCCGCCGCCGGGGCTCAGCGCCGCTCGGCCGCTCCGTCCTTCTGCCGGGCGGCGGGTCCCGCGGGGCCGGGGCCGTCCGCATCCCGGGCTTACGGAGCCGGTCCCGGAATCGGTGAGCAGCGCCCAGGGCGGCCGCCAGGGGGCGCGCTGCCACCGGGCCCCTCCCGCCGCGGAACCCGGCCGCGCGGCGGCGGCTGCCGACCGGCGGGGAACGGCGGCGGACCGGGACCGGGACCGGGACCGGCACCGGCACCGGCAGCGCCATGGCGAGGGACCCGGCCTTCGTGCTGCGCTACCTGGCCGAGGTGGAGGAGCTGGCCGAGGACGTGCTGGCGGCGCGGCAGCAGGTACGGCCCGGTTCCCCCCCCCGCCCCCGTTAGCTCCGGCGGGCCAACCCTCCCCCCGGTCGCCTCCTTCCCCCGCCGCCGGTAGCCCCGAGCCCCGGCTGCCTCTCTCCCTTTTGCAGATCGTGGACCTGGACGTGAAGCGGAACCGGAACCGGGAGGCCCTGCGGGCGCTGCAGAAGGACCCGGAGCCCGATGGTGAGGTCCGGGCCCAGCCCGGTGCACCCCGCGGGAGCCCCGCAGCCCGGGGAACGGCTGCGTGATCGGGGAGGAAAGCCCCTCTGACAAAGCCTTCCCCTTTCCCTTTTTTTCTTTCCCTCTTCTCGCCCCACCCCCCCCCCCCAACCCCCCAGGCAAGGCCATGGTCTGCTTCGGGGACATGTTCATCGAACTCCCAAAAGCCCAGACCAAGGAGATGCTGCGGAAGGGTAAGGCCGGCTGCCCCGGGGACTCTGTGTACAGGTGGTCTTAACCCTAATAAGATTTTAGAAAAAGGGCTGCAAAGGGCCCAAAACCTCCCCCTGGCAGGCGCAGGCAGGTCCTGGCCGTGGCTCGGCTGTCCCAGGCAGTGTCCTGGGAAGCGCCTTTGGGCACGAAGCAACGCGGGGCTCAGCCCCGTGGGCAGCAGAGCACCGGGTGGGACCCCAACACAGCTGGGGAGGAGCCCTCTCCTGCCCCTCGGGCCTGGGCTTCCACACCGAGCGCCCCGCAGAAGGTTCAGCCTTCGCCCCAGAGCTGTCACCTCCTCACTCCTGTCCCGCTTGTCTCAGACCAGGAACATCTGGATGAGGAGATAAACAACCTCCGGAAAGAGCTGCGCCTGAAGGTCAACCGCCTCTTCGAAGCTCAAGGTAAACGCTCCTGTTCTGGAACCTTCTCAGTATCTGGGAGCAGACGTTGTGTGTCAGGAGGAGGGTCCAGAAACTCCTGAGCTCTGTGCGTTCCTGTAGCCCCTTTCCCGTTGGCTTTGCAATTCCTGCCCTGCTCCAGCAGTATCCTACGGCTCCTGGTGTGGAGCTGTCACCCCCCAGCACACTAAATGGGCTCCCACATCACTTCCAGGGCTGTCCCTGCCCTCCCCGCAGCCCCTCTATAGAGTTTCACATGGACTGCTTCACTTCTTTTGTAGCCAAATCCTGATTTTTTTTCTGTGTGTTCTCTCAGGTAAAGCTGAGCTGAAGGGATTTAACCTGAACCCCATGACTGCTGAGGAAATGAAACTAATCAATCGCATCCTGGAGGGCTGAGGTGGCCGGGCCAACGTCACGTCATTGGGCTGGCACACCTGGAGCTCACACTGCAATAGCTGCAGCTTTCGGGGTTTGCAGGAGGACATTGGCATGGCCAGAGTCTGCCTCAAGTGAGATTTCTGGCAGGTGCTGGGAAGCGTTTGGCTCCTTAGCTATGACACTGCAGTTTTCTTGGATCACAAACCCTTTCCTGCTCCTTGCTGGAGCTCAGGTGGCAGAGCTGTACGGAGGCACGGGCTGGGACACAGCGATGGGCAAACGCCTGTGGCTGGTGGAAATGGGATTATTAAAATCAGAGCAATGGAGCATTCCTAACTCTGTGTGTCTGTTCCTTGTTGGGTTTTTGTGCGAGCGCTTCTGGAGTTTGGCTTCAGAGTTGGTTCTTTGTTGTGCTGGGAACAGGAGTAGGAGGAACTGGGACTCCACAGTGTGCCCGAAGCACAGAAGAGGAGTTGTGCGCGCCTGTGGTATTAAAACAAAGCCAAACTATACATCTGAAGCACGTCAGGAATTTCTTTAAGATTTGTAGGGAGGGATAGGGAGAGGCAGCATCCTTTTAGTCTCGCTTGGAAAACGTGTTCTGCTGTTAAGTTGTAAGGCGAGAGACCACAGAAAAGAGGTTTTCAAAACTAGATGAAGGGATAAAATGTATGTATATTTAAAAAAAGCAGCCTGAAGAGGGCTGAGCAGCAATAGTCACAGAGCCTGTCTTGTAAAAGGACAACTGATTGGTTTCTTCAAAGGTTTTAACATTATGCTACCCTTAGTCTGAAGCACAACTTGGTTAAGACCATAAGAAGATTTTTTTTTAAAAAAATCATAATTAGAAATGGACTACAGTAAGTTTTTGGGTTTTCTTCTGTGTACAGGAAAGTGTCTGAGACCTGCTAAGCCCTTTCTTTTTTTCAACTTCTGTAAAGATATTTCTGGATAGAATTTAAAAACTTTAAATATGGCAGTTGTCCTTCTGTCTCCAGCTCTTTAGGTAGCTCACCTGTTCTGTCAAACCTCGCACACGTAACACAGAGGCCTGATCCCTTGCTCTCTTCCCTTCTGCACAGCCGTGCAGAACTTTGAACATGGCACCACCGTTTTCCTGGCTCCCTGACCACCCTCCAGCGGTCCCTCCTCCAGACAGCCTGGCACTGCCTTGTCCGGTTCCGCACGTTCTTCAACTTATACATAGTTCCAAAAATACCTTGTTTCAGACTCCTTAAAAACGAGGTGTGGTTTCTTTAAATCTAAAAAGCCAACTACCCTTGCTTGATCTAAGTTTTAAAATTCTGTAGCTAATGCCACGTACCCTAAACGTACAACTGCAAGAAGCAAGGCTGTCCACTTCAAGCTTAAGTTTCAGATACACAGATTAAATATAACATCGACTTATCACCTGAACTATCTTGCCTGTAGCTTTTTCAGAAAATTGCATCTCTTCTGGAAGCAAGCGGCAGTGCACAGTGCCAAGTCCCGATGTTAGAGCCGCACTCTTACACAACCCTGTAGTACAGCCAGCCAGCGTCTCCCTAACATGTGATGGCGAGGTTATTTTTACAGTATCGTGGCAACAGGTTTTCTGCTCTGACATGTTTCCATAGTAGTAGCAGTAGGAGGACCAGGTGGCTGTCCTCCCTAAGAGCTTAGTTTTGCTGTACAGAATGTGTTTATCCCCTTTATTTTCTTACATGGTACAGAAGTAAGCTCTGCAAGTGCAGGTGGACAGCTGAGAAGCCAGTGTCCCTTGTGTCTTATGTCAGCCACTATGAAATACTTCATTCAGGCTTCCAAGCTGGGGAACCTTCAGAAGCAGGCGGCCAGCATCTTGCGCTGAGCCAGCAGTGTCCTGAGAGAAGTGGGAACTGCTGCTGCCCGATACGAGGAAGAGAGAGCAAACTTCATCCAGGCTGATCGCTCCCATCCCAAGCTCGGGATCAGCACTACACTTTCTGCTGTGCAGGAAGACTCCTGAAAAGCTGCTTCAGTTGTTTCTTCCTGTCATCGTAGCAGCCTGCAATGAAAACGTGAACAGGGGAATCACACATCACCTTACTCTACCTTCCTATAGAGGTGGGGTAATGTCCCGCTTTCAGGTGAGGCTGTACTCATGTCTTGCTAGTTAGAAACTACAGCCAGAGAGGACTGTAAGCACACTGAGCTGCGTGCTGCGAAATAAAGTTACAATACATGTCAGCCTCTCAGAAGTATGACTTCAGAATCTTCCCAACAGTAAGATGCACAGCTAGGTTCAGGAAAGTGCCCAGTAAACAGTCCCCACAGTGACTGTAGAGTGTTTTTTGCAGCAAAACTGGCATATGAAGAAGTCTGCTGTGACTTAATGCTTGAAAAGCAGAACTATGAATGAAACTGTTCCTACTACATTTACAGGCTTGTTTTCATCAGTGCTTCTGCAGCCTGGTCACTTACATCCACTTTTGGAAGGCATTTGCTCCTTTTGGTCTCTTAACCCCATAAGAGCTCACACACACGTTCTTGTTCTTTTGTTTTTCAGTGAAAGGTGTGTGCTCTCCTCTTGCTGATGGGCAGATGCTATAAGAACTTGAGCAGGGCACCCTGCCAGCCCTGGATGAGTACGCACCTAAACGTGTGCTTGTCATGATGTTCTCATTCACCGGAGTACCCGGGTCTTCCCCTCTGCTGACAGACCCATTGTTCCGTATCAGGTCAAAGCCTCCAACACGCTTCTCCTTCCCCACCAGCCTACAACATCAAATACACACACTGAAGTACCTGAGCAATGACAATTATCTGTCTGCGCACAAGAATAAACTCACAGACAATCAGAGACAAAGCTGGACAGCTGAAAGCAGTGGATGAACATCTTTCTACTATTAATATGTGAGGTTAGCACAGTTGTAAAGTCAGCCACAAAATGCTGCAAGACAAGCTGCTTGAAACAGAGAGCTGCAGAAGCAGTAAGTGTAGGAGGCACAATGGAGAAGGGCCTCTGAAAGACAGCTCTTGTGCAAGTCCCAGCTCTGACACGGACTCCGTTCCCTTTGCAGCCCCATGCTGCTTTGTTTTCCCACTCTGAAGTGGCAGCACGCTTGCTTACTTTGCTCTGTTTCTGGAAATTCACCATTTAATCGCTATAAAGGTTATAGAGTATTACGACCAGTTGCCAAGACAGACATGGAACCAGACCATCCGTTCCAAACAGTTTAATAAAACCCCTTAGAAGGTAATAAACATCTTTGCCCGCCTGCTCTCCCTGTCCACACTATGAAGTGTGTCTCTGAGAAGATGACATTTGAGTTCAGTTTTCCTGGCTACTGTCAGTGAGGGAAGGTGAAGCATGCACCTCCAGAAGCCAAGGGGATACAACAACAGTAAATTAGGGAGAAACGGCAGTTTTGCCAATGGTTCATCTAAGAGAAACGCCTGTCTACAAAAATCATTACTCTGCTAGAGGCAGGAGTAAGTGTGAAGCAATAGGAAATCCAACCCCAAATCTCTTTCCCATGCGCCGAGCCAAAGAACATTCTGAGCTTATTGCAAAGTTTCTATTCCTGTTCTTGATGGTACTAAAGAAAAAAAAAAAAAAATCCCTCTAGCTTCCAGAAAGACACACAAGTGAAAACCAAAGTCTAGCTGAAGCCGTAAATGCTGAGGAGAACTCACAGAATGAGCATTAACCCTTTTTTAGCAGCGGAATGTGGATGTCTCCTGGAAACAGTTTCCTAGCACAACACAGTGTTCAAATAGCAATTCTACGAGAGCCCAGCAGCGCTACCTGAGCACTGTGATGACATCGAGGACTTTCATTCCGATTCATTTGTTTCCTGACCAACTGAAGTTACTCCAGCTCTTTATGTGCAGGCTGCCTAAGCAGTCATTTGGTTTGAGGCTATGAACTGAGTAGATTGTGCAAATTAGAGCTATCCAGGACCACAGCTGAGCTGCGTTTATTTGCTCTTTTGAAATAAAGCTGTCCCCAATGGCATCACGTGAAATATTGGACTGATGCTGATAGAACACAGAGCTGTCTTGTTAGACAGAAGAGGTAAAAAAAAGTAAATTAGAGAAGACGTTTGACAGGAGAGCACCGTCAACATAAATCATATCTAAGGGAAATTTCCTTACCTATGGTCCTGCTTGCACTTTACATGATTAAGGCTGAAAGACTAAAAAAAAATAATCCTATTTGCTTGTAATTTCTGAAGTACTATTTGCTGTTTCTGTTTTTCTCAACTCCTGTAATTACAAGTCGGTTGCGCTCTCGGGTTCCTGCTGTTGCAATACTTGGGTTGCGTATGTAGCAGATAATATTCTGAGAATTTCAGCTGAACTTTAATGATACATAGTTTTCACTTAGCCAGTGAGAAAACTTGTATTTAAGAAAAAAAAAATATCTAGAGTCACATTATGTTTTAAAGGGTTTTTTTTTGTTGTTTTGTTTTAAATACCGACAAGTCCTATGGAGTCCTTTTCTCCACAACTGGCAGGAGGGACATCTTTCAGTTGGGGTCTGCCTTTTAGCCAGTGCACTACAGACACGGGTCATGTTTAGTGCTGGCAGCCAAAGGCACCAACTGGAGGTTTATCAGGGCTGATGGGGCACTGCTGAAAGATACACAAGCAGGAGAAGAGATGATGGTAACCCTCCATCTCTGGCAAGTGTTGTGGTACTTGTGATATGCTGATACTTGGAAGGGAACATATTCCAGAAATAGCCAAATTGGCAGGGTTTCACAACACAGTGCTAGAGATTCTACAGACAAAGTTACAGGGTGCCGCGCCCAGCTAATAAACTCTGATACTTTGAGCAAAACCAGCTGTATTTCTTCTGGACACCAGCTTCCTTCATGTAAAACAGTTCAAACCTCTCTACACTTCACTTGCAGTTCCAGACTGGCTCACCCAGAGCCAGCTTGCAAGCACCTACCTACAAGACGCAGAAGCATCACAAGACACCCCTGTCCAGGGAAAGTAGCTGCCCTGATACTCTAACCCCTTGTATGTTTATTAACACCCTTAAGGTTTTAGATCCTGATGGATCAGGATGTCATAGCTGTAGAGCTCAAAGCAGTGTTTGTCACTGCTAATCACCTTCTGAACACTCTGGAGGCTGGGGATGAAAGTGTCGTCTGTATCCACAAAGAGAACTTCCACCAACCCTGCCCCATGTTTGCCCCACTTGCAGCCCTGAGACATCCAAACACAACTATATGAAGCCGTTCCCAACAGATGACCATGGATTTAGTCCACGTGATTCTTTTCAATCCTCACCCTGTAGTCTCCACAGCTCAGCAAGAATTCTTAGTAAAAAAACAGAGACCAGAAGGTAGGTGCCACCAGCCCCACAATGCGGTTAAACTCTTCAAGCATGACAACTGTACAGTTCTAGGGAAAAAAGGTCCCTAGGTCTCCACCAGAAGTTTCCTAACAGCAATCAGCATCTTATCTTCTATCAGGGTATTGCAGAGACTCTCCTTTCCACACAGACAAGAGAGATTTATAGAAGGGAGCAGCCCATAAAATGGGAAGTTCAACACCATCCTCCGTCACTCTCAAACGTCAACCCTCATCTCAGATTCACGAGGAATCTGACATCCCATTTAATATTTTTTTTCCTCCCTCTGTCTCTTTCTCTCAGCTGCCACTTCTTGAGAGAGGAAGCTTAACAGTGACAACTGTGTGCAGCAACGTCAACCTTGTTGTACCGCTGAGGTCTTAGAAGTGAAGGGCTAAGCTATGAGATATCCGCATCTCAGAAAAGCGCTAACCAGAAAGTTACTAGGTTTAAAGTCAAAAAATCAGCCCTGTAGATGCGCAGACAGCTGCAAAGCAACGGTTAAAGCAGAACACTCACCCAGCCTCTCACCTAGAGCTGCTACCAACAAAACCACATTTATGGGTATCAGGAGACAAGGCAGCACAGCTAAGTGGCTGCAGCACACGTCCACGGCGTGGCAGCTGGCAGGATGAGGTCAACTTGCTCGCATCTGCCAGAAGAGCCCCAACGGCAGGCGGCAGGGGAACAGTCTGCAGACAGTGCGTATCCCTCACCTTCCCGGGATCATAATCACATACAGTCTTTTGCACTGCCACATTTGTGAGATGAACATCTGGAATGAAGTAGAGATAAGGATCAAAGACAAAAAGACACCAAACAAGCAAATATGTAATTCTCACTCTAAACAGTCCTCTTCTGCCCCGGCGCCAATTAATTATCTTCCCTGTCTGTAATCACAGGCTTCAACTACCTGTGCTTAAATCCAATACTGCATGATGATATCTTACTAAAAATTGTAGGAAAAAATTAAAAATCAGAAGTAATCAAGAGTGGTATCTGGAAAATGAAACAGTGACTGGCCTGAGCTAGTACTGTACCTCATGGCTGGCACGAAGCTTTTCATGTCAGCACGTCTCAAACCTCAGCATGCCTTCATCCAGGGCAGCTTGTACCCCCATTCTGGAAAGGCTTTTGATCATTTAGAGAAAGCATGAACTCTGCTGAACTTTCACAGAGAGAAGTGATGGATTTTCCTGTCTCCTAAGCCATCAAATTGAGGTGGGATACCTTTTAGGAAGATGTGTTAATCAAATGAAAGCTATCAAACTCAATACAGTAGCAAGTGTGACACATAGGAAATCAAATAGTTCTCTCTCATGAATCACCCTGTCCTTACATTCTGTGAAGCTAAGGAAGAAGAAAGGCTGCCCCCATTCAACCACTAACAATAAAACCAGGACTGACATTTCAGCTTCAGTCCTAGCTGATTTGTCAAACTGACATTTCCAGTGATCTGGTGACACCAGTTTTCCAGTGAAAAAAGACAGGAGAGAGACAGGGTGACAGCAGCAGCAACAGGACAGCTGAATCCTTTAGGTGTCTGCAGGAGTCCGAAGTGACAAGGTTCATCTGATGCATCCAATACCAAGCAGTAGAATCGTACATTCCTTTTCTTAGCCTTCTTTATGGCACACGCAGACAGGTAGGATAGAGCGATCATCTCCGCTATTCAGAGTAAATCCTGTCTTAGGAAAGTGAGCAAATCCACCTCTGGATAACCAGGCCTTCAGTGGGATGTACTGGGAGAAGAGGAAAGGAGCAACTGGGCATGAAGGCAGGGAAATGCCATTCCTGGCATAATAATGGTGGTTTGCCCTTAGAGATGTCACTAGAACATAAACTCTCAACTTATGAAGTGCAGAGAAATATAACCCATTTGCTGATATTGCTGCCTAGTGTTATACCTACCCAAGATCAGAAGTTTATACATTAACATGCACACAAAGCAAAAGAAGTCAGATCCCAGACGAAGTATCTCACCATTTGGGAAAAGCCACAGTCAGAAACTTTGTTGTTGCCCTGGGGAATGGTGAAAGAGTATTGCATGAGACAGGCACAGGAGAACAAGAACAGAACGCGTCACTAGCAGAAGGAGAGAATGAAATAAGAGCAAAAAAACCCAAATGCCTGTTGGATATTCCCCAAGGCGAAGACGGAGAATCATTCTCACCTTCTTCAATCAACGATATCCTTCAGTTTTTGGAGCAGGGAAATTCCTTCACCTTGTGACCTGCCAACACACAGATGGAAGAGCAAAGTTACCAGCTTTAAGATTAGCATTTCCTGCTCTTTCACAGTATTTCAGTGTAGACGATCTGCATAACCTGATTCATCATCTGTTTGTATGCAGGCACATTTATTTAAGGTTACAGGGGCAGGGGGATCCAACAACAGATTTGTAAGTGTTAGGAGGATTCCTGGAGGAAAGGGCATGGCAGGCAGCCAGCCTATGGGGAACTTCCACAGTATCGAATAAACAAACTCTGTCACGTGCTTGCGGAAATATAAGTAACGCAACATATGTTGTCAGGAATTTTGTTAAGTCACATTTTAAATTTGTGTACACTATAGAAGAACTTAATTAAACAGAAAAGTCATGAAAACTGTCAGAGAGCTAAGGCAAGCAAGAGCAGAACAATGCTGAAGACAGCCTAGGCTGCACGATACATTAAAAGCGGGTGACAAGTAGCCCAGATAAGCCACCCGAGAAGCAAGGCTCCCCAGGACACCTTCCCAAGGAGGTCCAGACTCCCGCAGCCCCAGGATGGGGCACTGGTCACGTCCTGACCTACTACTGCATCTGAGCGTGGGAGCAGACAACCTGAGCTGTCACAACATGGGGCTTCTCAAGAGCACAGACCAACAGAAGGGGTAACATGGAGTTTATTTTCACTTGTTTGTGAGTTTTGAGGTCAGCCACAAACTATTTCATTTAAGTTGTTGGTATAATCTCAGTAATCACAGGCTTTTCATACATCCTTGTTTACTCTGTTTTTGTTATTTACCATGTTAATTGAGGTTGTGGGCACAAAATCAGCTTAATATAAGGGGTTTTGTTGCCAATTAACACATTCCCATTTGTAGAGTTAGATAATCACTAGCTGCTATCCTCCTGGCTGTAATTCACATGTTACTTTGCATAATTACCTCCCATTCACTTCTCACAAGCGTGCCCTTACTGGTGGGCCTGACTTGCAGGGTAAGGTGAATCCTCCTGTCCCAGCCTCCTCGCCAGACCTGCTGCGCAAAGCAAAGCGACTGCTCGCTCGCAGGTCTCACAGATGGGTGTATTTTTAATTATGCACCACGGCACGATACTCATGATGTTAAATGGCTTGAATCATCTGGCAGAAGCAAGGCGTTTCTCAGCATCATGTATTGTCATAATTTCTAAAGGAAACACATTTTTTCTATTGTTTCCCAGGACACTGGCTGAAGTGGAAGTTGCTGTGTTCAGCACAGCCCCAGCCAGCCATAGGCTTGAGGGGACAACCGTGATTCAGAGCATGAGGCTACTCCTGAGGTCTCTAACTGCAGAGCAGAGAGAAGCTAATGCCAACCAAATCCACCCCAACTTGTGCTCCACGCTGCTCATGGAGCCTCCCGTAATCTCTTCACATTCTCAGGATGAAAGTCCGCTCAGTAAGTGGCTGGATTTACACCGGCTGACATCTAACATAGTGGGATTTCCCTAAACCAAACAGATGTTTTCATAGCTCCATCTTTAGGGGCTGCCCTAGAATGCTGCTTAACCAGAAGCCCAATTAGACAGCCGCCCTCCACACACCCACCTTCTTGCACACCTGCAGCCAAACTGAAAGATTTCATAGCATGAACTTGGCCATAACCCCAGCACGAGAACCCCTGGGAGTACAATCCGTTCCTCCACACAAGAACTCTGCACTTTATACCTTCACCACTGAATTAACTTTGGCTCTACAAATAAACTGAGTCGCCTTTCTACTGCTCAAATAAATTGTTACACAAGAAGAAGTGTTTTGGTAGTACGTGTTGACTAAGACACTGGCCAGGAGCACTGCTGCTTCTAGCCACCCTGCTCTGCCCAGTTCTTCCTGTGGATTTCCTGCATATTTTCTTCTTCCTCCGCAGAACGAAGGCATCCATTCATCTGTGTCTCACTTTCCTTGGGAGAGCACATACTTACTGGTTTCAGAATCCAAGTGATGCCAGGATTCTTGCGAAATTCTTCCACAAACAAATGGTACTCTGAAGGCATTTTGAAGGTCTTGGGAATAAAGGCACGTTTTGTTGCCTCAAGCTTTCCTGCTTCTCTTTCTAATTGCTTCCGAAATCTCTTCAGATTCTTCACTAAACAGTTCTTCTGACTCAGCTGCATGGAAAGAGAAATTAAGGTTCAGCACAACAAATTCTCCCATAGTCTGACTCACTTTAATTGCCCTTGAGAAGCTTTTGGGGATCAACTGCACCACACACGCAGAGAAGAAAAAAAATAAATAAATACAGATACCATTGAGAACGGCTTTTCCTTTGTGGAGGAGGAGGCTTGATGGCGATTTTCTCTATCTCTGTGTGACCATGCGGAGCTAGAATAGGGCAGGTCTTACAATCCATGCTCCACTATTTCTACTGTGGCATCCCCGTGCAGTCAGCACACTCCTCTGCAGGACAGGCAGCACAAGGCTGACTTTTAGCCCCCAGGGCGGCAGCAGCCCAACCCCACCATTCCTGAACCGCTGCAGGTTACGGCCCAGTGTTACAAACCACCCTCGGCCTCCGCTTATGCCATGGCTGGCGGGTGCGAAGGTCCAGAGAGGGGACACATCCTGCTCAGCCCCCCCGTGCCATGGTAGGAGCAACACCCTGGAGAGGACAGGGCAAGGAATAGTTTTACCTGTGGCAGCTAAACCTGCCCACGGACACAAACGAGCCTCTACAGCCCCCTCACAACACACCATCCTCAGGTGGTTTTATGGCAAAAGCTCCTCGTGCCGGGCAGGTGGGATGCAGCACCTGGTCTATGGGGCAGGAGGCCCCGCTGGCGCTGTGCTCGCCCTCACCCGCGCTGGGAGGGTCCGGGGTTTAACACGCTGCCTCGGGGATGTACAAGAGCCGGGGGGAGAACCCGCCGGACGCCCCGTTCCAAGCCGTTACTCCCCGCTTGCCTTTGGCTGCGGCCGCCGCCGCCCCCGAGGCCTGCGCCGAGGCCTGCGCCCGCCAGGCCGCGCCCGTCCCCATGGCAACCGCGCCGCCGCGCAGCAGGGGGCGCCCGCGGGACCGGAACCCCGACACTGCCCCCCCCCCGCCCCCCCCGGTGTGTCCCCGACCCTCCGGTGTGCCCCTGACCCCCCGGTGTGTCCACTACGTGCTCCACCCGCCCCGGGGCCTGGCCCTCTCGGTGTGTCCCCCCATCCCCTCTCACCCTGCCCTGCGCCCCCAGGTCCCCTGCCGTGTGCCCCCTGCCCCATGTCCCCAAGTCCCACGCTCCATGTCCCCCCCCACCCTGCACCCCCAGGGTCCCCCACCCTATGTGGGGCCGCGGCGTGGCACCCCACAGGGAACAGGGGTAGGGACGACTTCTTCCCTGGCCCGGGCTGTCCCCAACCCCTGTGACACCGAGGAGCCACCTGCTCACACTCCGGGCAGGTGGACACCATGCAGTGGGCGGGGGGGCAAGGATCGGGGCTGCAGGGACCCTGCAGGCAGCCTGGGATCCCTGCCTGAGCAAGGCTGGGGGCTCGGGCGGTCCCCAGACCCCTGGCTCTGTCTCTGCCACCCTCCTGCTGCCAGGCAGGGACGGGGACCAGCACTTCCCCAGTCCCGGTGAGCCCAGTATGGTGCTAACGGCTGCTGGGGCTGGTGGCAGAGGGGGAGAACGAACGGGTCTAGAACCTTCTAAAATCCACTGCCTGCCCCCAGGTGTGGGGCCGGGGTCTCGCACACCCTGCGGCGGACGCAGGGAGGGGAGGTCACGGCACAGGCAGGGGAGGTGATGGCGCAGGCAGGGGCAGGCAGGGATGGGCATGGCGCAGGCAGGGGTGGGCATGCTGCCACAGACCTTCCTTGATGGAGCAGGACAAAGGTTTTGTTCTTCTCCCAACACTGCAGCCTTGTGCGGCGGCGGCGACAGGCAGCAGCCAGCGCGGCCCCCGCGCTCCCTCACCACGGCGCAGAGGGGGAGTTTCTCCTCCTTTGTCTGTTCCCGGCGAGAACAGCCGCCAGGGAAAGGCCTCGGCAGGAGCCGCAGAGGACGGCGGCCGAGATCCCCTCTGCCCCGGTACAGCCGCGCTGGGAACGATCCCGCCCCGCCACGGGCAGTGATCCCGAGGGAGCCAAGCTCTTCATGACGGAAACCCGACCAGGGAGCGTCCGGAGCGGGGACGGCGGCTGCGCCTGGGGACGGGGAGGACGGCAGCACTGGGGACAAGGACACCCGCGCCCTGTGCCCCGCTCCTCGCCAGCTGCCGGCCATGGGAAACGGCATGAGCCAGGTAACGGGGAGCGCTGGGGCGGCTGCTCTGCGGGGACGGCCATGCCGGGGCAGCTTGTCCCGGTGCTGGAGGTGGGAGACGCTTGCCTGGCTTGCCCTGCCGTGCCAAGCGGAGTTTCACCCACCAGCACCGGATCCGGCACAGTGCTCGGAGGTCAGGCAGCTTGTTTACCTGCTGGCGGAGTGAAATTGGAGGAGAAGCAGGCAGGGACCCTGTGCCAGCCTGCAGCCATGGCTGGGGGGTGTGGAGGGCAGGGATAACAGTGATCCTCTCTGAGGGAGGGGGGGAACCTTTCCCAACGCATTTAAAACCAAGGCACCAGCTCCCAAACACACACCATGGGCCCTGTGCGACCCAGAGCTCCGCAGTCCCACACTCCCTGCTCCGTGGGGCCAGCTGTGCTCAGTGTCACTGCCTGAAGGGGTTAGGTGCTATTTTGTGGTTGTTTGAGCTTCTCCCCGTCACAGGTGAACAGAGACACCTTCCTGCAGGAATACCCAGCTCCTAAGCTTTAAACGCCCCTCCCCAGCCCCATAACTGCTCATTATCTGGGGAAGTGCCCAGTGCTGCAGACGGGGCTGTATTGCCCCGTTTTCTCCAGCGAGGAGTGGGTCAGAAGGGTGCTAGGGACGGAACGTGCTGCTATTCATGGCTCAGCGTTCTGCCCTTGGGAGCTGCCCTTGCTAACTGGTGCTCTTCTACCACCTCCTTTCGGTGCCGCAGCTGCAAGTTAAAGGCACCCTGTCAGTAGAAAATTGATCTAAAATCTTAGGAATCGTAAAAAACCCTCTTTAAGCTGTTTGACCAAGAGAAACATTTCCAAACGGGGGAACTGAGATAAGTACGAGTCCAGCTGTGCTGGTAGAAACCACCTCTGCCTGCCTGGGTCCCAGGCACCAAACATCGCAGCAGAGAGAAGCTGGAGGGGAACCATCTGGACAAGGGGCTGAACAGTCTGGGGAGCCTTGCTGGCCAGGCTGGGAGACAGAGAAAATAAAAAATATCTCTAGGTGAGAAGGGCTGCAAGGTATCCCACTGCTGTATCTGCAGTGCAATTAACAGAGGCATTGTCAAGTAATTATCTTTTGAATACGAAAAGTGGAATTTCACAAGGAAAATAAGACGAAGACATGGTGTCCAGAGTGATCTGTTCAAAGAGGGCTCTCTAAGGCATAAAGCGAGGGGAAGCAGAGCTTGGGGCTGAGGAGGGGACCACCGCATCCACCCCAGGCTTCTCCGTGCCTGTTGCTTCCCCGTCCCTCGGGCAGCAGGACTTCCGCAGGCCGTGGGTATAGTCCAAGCTGTACGGAGGCGTATGTATCTTGCTGAGCTCAGATAAAAAAGCCCTAACAAAGAATCTATTGATAATAAGCAAGAGGAGCAATAAAAACGTCGTGGCTGACTCCCAGCGCCCGTGAGGGCGCAGTTCCAGGCAGTTGCGCAGGTTGGGGTGCCAGCACCCCCTGTGCTGGATGCCAGAGCAGCGGCAGCCCCGGTAGCAACCACGGTCACAGCCACCAATCCTGCCCTAGGGCAGGTGACTGTCACGTTAACCGCAGAAATTTGGCCTTTCTGGCCAAAGTCACTGCTTCTCGGGAGGGTTCCTGGTGCGATGGGTACCACAGCCCAAGGTTGCTGCTCATGCTGCCACTTCTCCTTGTGTCCCGCAGATCCTCCCCGGCCTCTACCTTGGGAACTTCATCGGTAAGCAGAGCCCCACCACCACAGAGACGTTCTCCGACGGGGAGCTGGGTTTGCTTGTGTTCGCACCTCCCTGCCTGCCAACGCTGCCTGATGCCCTGCCGCATGCACCCACCACGCGCTCTGCTCTGCCCCTCGGTTTGTGTCAGCAGCGGCAAGAGTGGAGGCACCAGGGGAAACGCAAGGCAGAAACCCTCTGCCTTCACTTTGGTTTCCTTATTTAACGTCTGCCCTGGGCTCTCGGGACACCTGGGGGGAAGGGGCTGAGGGGGGCTGTGGCCTCGCCAGGAAGGGTCCCAGCAAGATGTATCCCTGACATGACACCGCTGGCTGGGACCAGGAAGCCCTTGCGGCCATCCCGCTTCCTCGGTGCAAGGTAGTGAGCTGGGCAGGCTGGGAGGGGATGGGAGCATGCGGGGTGGCCCAGGGAAAGCCAGGCTTTGCTTTCAAACCTCCCCCAAGTCCTGTGGGAGTTCACCCGCCGCGGTGAGCTGTGCCATGTGCTTGAGCTGGCATGGATCCTGTGCCAGGAGCAGAGGAGCTGGTGGTGACACACCAGTGCGAGGGAGCAGGAGCAAAGCCACTCGGAGTGATGCACCCCAGTTTCGCAGCTGTAGGAGCAGGCTGCCCACTCTCAGGATGGACTTTCTCCTGGAGACATTCACCTCTTTTCACATCAGTTCACTATTTTAAGGGGTTTTCAGTGTCAGAGGACAATTCATGACGAACTACTGGCATCTGCCATGACAAACCGGCACTTAGTAGCGCTCCTGCCTCCCTCGTGGCACGTTTGGTAGTTGATTCCTGCTGTAAGTGCTGAGAAGGTTTATAACTGCTGGTGTGAATTGCTAAGAAAATGCCATCAGAGCCTGAGCAGCAGCATCAGCCCCGGCTGGGACAGCCCTGTGGTCCCTGCACCATGGAGCACCTTGGGGTGGGCTGGGGGCTGCGGCTTGCTGGGAGCAGAGGGGCAAGGGCACCCAGTTCCCGGGTTCATCATGGGGGTTTCTGCGAGTAACCACTAACGTAGGGGCCTGATGCCACCTGAGCATCACTCTACCAAGCAATGCAGCATGACAACAGAGATTTCAGGCCTGCTACGTTAAGCAGAGCTCACAGAGACATTTTCTCCAACTGAAAGCTTTTCCAGCCACTGTAAGCCTTGATGCCAGTGTCACTAATTGTTGTCATTCTGCCTGCCCAAGGCAGGTGGGAAGGTGGCACGTTCTGTGGAAGTCCCCATGAGGGTCCCCACTTCCCTCCCCACACGCACAAACAACCTGGCTCACCCGCAGATCGTCTCTCTGGAGGCTCACTGCTATTAAAATTCACATCACGCTGTTAGCACATTGCGGTCTGGATTCCTGAGCCAAGGTTTTACACCACGTGGAAGTTTAGAAACCCAAAACGACGAGATGGGAAAAATGTTGCTCCTCCTCTCTGGCAGCTTGTGCAGCATCCACTGGTCATGGTATGAAAGGGAGATGGCTACAAAGCTGCTTGGCCAGCAAGACGAGCACGCTCTCCTCCCAGTGTAACAACCACTGGGCTGGACCAGGATCACAACCAGGGATGCTGAAGCATTAGAGAGAAGCAGGTCATTGCCCCAGAAAGCTGAGAAAACCCAATTTATTTGCATGCAACTGCAGCGAGGATACATGCAGAGTGCTGCTAATCACCCTTCGGGTGTTTTCCACAGCCCCCTTGGGTGCTAAAGGGGAGCTTAGACAGACCTGGCCAGACTCGGGGGTGATGTGAATGGCTGCAGCTCCGCTTCCATAGTTCACAAGATAAAGCAGATCCCTCAGGCCGCAGCAAGTCCCATTGCCACATGCGTGTTTGCACAGGGGAGGTGCAGGCAGAAGACACATCTCCTCCCCGAACTGGGGACAAGTACAGGCAGGCGGGAAGCTGCCTGCTTGCAAAGGAGGGAGTTTTTTTCCATGCCGATGTGAATTCTCACCCCAGCACAAGCAGTGAGGTCAAGTGCCTTTGGAGGGAGGAGGTCTCTGGTTTGGTATCGTGGCGGTCGCATTCCAGATTTTGAGAACATGTTTGGGTATTTGCCCGTGTCTGCGCTGCTGCGTGTGGGGGGTGTGATGCAGCCGATCCTCAAGCAAGGCTTTTGCGTGCTGTCTGTCCGCAGGAGCGCAGCAGATGCACTTGTGGGAAGAAAAGGGCAAGAAACAAATAAGTGCTAATATCTAGTTTTATCCTTTAGATGCCAAAGACCTAGAGCAGCTAAGCCGGAACAAGATCACCCACATCGTTTCAATCCATGAATCTCCCCAGCCGTTGCTGCAGGTAGGGTTCTGTGCCTGACACCACTGTGCATATTTCTGCAGCTCCTTCCATGCTGCAGCACCTTCCTTCCTCTTCTGAGCACCCCATGGCACGTACACCTCTCCCCTCTCCCCACCAGCAGTCCCAGAGGAGCTGGGCAGCCGCCCCAGCTCTGGGAAACGGGCTGTCTTGTGACTATAACCTGGCCTTGAACGGGAAGCTATTTCCAGCTCTCCAGCATCATCTTGTTTCCCACCCCCTCCCACCAGCTGCCTGTCCCCTGCTGCTCTCCCCACGCTCCTGCCAAGGGAGAGAGCGGCCCCATCCCAGCACGGGGGGATGCTGCGTTGGGGGAGTGAAGCGCAGGCAGCACTGGGACGGGGAGCAAAGGCACTGCAGGACCAGCTGCGAGCACCCATGACACCCCAACCACAACATCCGAGTTTCTCCTCTTCCTTTTGTGTCTTCCAGGACATTACCTACCTCCGCATCCCCCTGCCTGACACCCCCGAGGCCAATATGTGAGTACCGCAGGGAGGTCAGGGCCAGCCTGGGGCGTGCGGGAGGGCTGGGCTCTGCCGGGCAATGGGGGGTGAGGGTTCACAGCACCCTGAGCCCTCAAGGTGCCACCTCCAGCTCCTCAAGTGCAATGACCCGCAGGCCAGAGGCGCAATGCCCCAGTGCTGGGAACTACCTTTGGACCCCAACAGCTTCCCAGCTCAGTAACCGCTGGAGAGCAGGTCCCATTCCCGGGGCGAGGTGAGGGGCAGCCCCTCTGCAGCACTGACAGAGAGGGGCAGCCAGCATCCCCCCGGGAGGTGCCTGGAGAGGGGAGCGGGTAAAGGGCGTGGAACCAGCCAAGGGTGCTGGCATGGCATGACCTGCCAAGCTCCCGCTGTCCCATCACGAGTCACAGGAGTCCCAGGGCAGCTGAGCAGCCCCACATGTCCCCAGCACAGCTGCACAAAGGCACCCACTCCTGTCCCCAGCACAGCATGAGCTAGCCCATGCACCTTCCCTTGGGGGGAAGCAGCACCGAGTTGCTCAGGTCTCAGCAGCTGCTCATGGTGCTTGTAAAGCAACAGGCGGTTTATATTAGTGCTTCATCCTCAAACCCTCAGGGCTGCACTGCATGCAGCCTAGGAGTCATGTTCCACCCCTAAAGTCCTTATTCTGTCTGGTTTGTTTTTCCTGCTAGCAAGAGGCACTTCAAGGAATGCATCAGTTTTATCCACCAATGTCGCCTGCATGGAGGGAACTGCCTCGTCCACTGGTAACACTTCTTTCCCGTGCCCAATGCCGTGTCCCCCCAGTACAGCAGAGAAGAAGTGACCCAGCCTCCCACTTTGGCTGCAGACCCCTAACCAAAGCCAGCCTGTGCCAGAGGGCTCCATGCCCACGGATCAACCCAGGATCCACCCTCAGCTGTGGCTTTTGCCTCAAACCAAGTGGATCCAGGCAGCACTGGAGACGGGGCAGCTTTTTACTGCAGCTGAGTTGAGCGGGAAGAGTGGGGTTTGGGGCAGGCAGCCAGGCAGCAGCCACTGCTCTTGCTTCCCCAGGGAGGAGCGGGTATTTTTAGGCAGTGATGGAGAAGACCTTGGAAGGGCTCAGGCCTCCCAGAGAGAAAGTTCTTGGAGAATAGGAACTGAAATAGCTGAAGCACAAGGGTGGAGGAAGGGGCGAGCGTGGGGCCAGGGTGTGCTGCTGACAACAGCCCTTCTGCCCTTTCCTTTGCCAGCCTTGCCGGCATCTCCCGAAGTACCACCGTGGTTGTCGCCTACGTCATGGTCGTCACAGAACTGAGCTACCAGGAGGTGCTGGATGCCGTCCGAACCATCCGGCCTGTTGCCAACCCCAACCCTGGCTTCAGGCAGCAGCTGGCTGAGTTCAACGGTGGTGCAGCCCGCAAGGTGGGACCAGCTTCTGCCACCCATGCTCTGCTCCACAGCTGAGCCTGCCCACGGGTCTCAGAGCAAGGATGAGTTCCCAGGGGACTAGGTTGCTTCCCTGCTCCCCTTACTGGCAGGCTTGGGCTTGTCCTTGGAAACAGTCACCTAACTCTGCTTCTCCCTCCTTCCCTAGGTCCGCAGGCACCTGAAGCAGAGATATGGGACATCCCCTTTCAATGACGAAGAAGAAATAAAGGCCCTGTTGCCAGCAGGGAGAGGAGGACCATCCAGGACAGAGGGAGCTCTGCAAGGACTGGTCCCAAGAGCCAGAGACATCAGGAGCACAACTCCCTTCCTGCTGCGGGTAAAGAGGACGTTCTCCTGCATCCCAGCTTGTCTGAAGTGACCCCGGCCAAGGGAGAGCGGCGAGAATCACCCAACAGCCTGGGAGAGACAAAGGAGCCGCAGCGCAGGGGGCCGGGGGAGCACTGCACAGGGGAGCTGCTTCAAGGCCAGCTCCTTCTTCTCTTCTGGGGTGCGAGCGTGCCGTCCTCTGTCCTGTCTCTCAGCTGTCGGGGAGGGATTCATGTGCACTGCCGGGCTCTGCAGTGCTCAGTGGGCTCAGTCTCTTTGTGTCCAGCGTATTGGGGATGCCCGGCGAAAGGGCAGCTGACAGCCCCCAGGTCACCGCAGGCATTTGCTTGGGACAGTGACAGAGGGGGTCTCTCCTGCCACAGGGCCAGCACCCAGGCGATGCCAGCAGCAGCTTTAGCACTTGGGTACCCACTGCACGGGCCCTGGGGTGCACAGGGTGCGGGAGAGCCGGCGCTCCCCTCGGAGCGGTTTTCCCACCAGCAGCACAAGCTCCCAGAGCCAAGGTGGCTGCGGAGCAGGGGCAGACGGATGGAGCAGCAGGTAATGCCACTGCACTGGCTCCCAGGCAAGGGTCCAGCTCCAGCCCTGCCAAGCACAAGCCCTGAACAAGCACTGTAGCTTTAGGAGTCCATTGCACCCCATTCCCATCCATCCCAGGGCACAATCTTTAAAAGGTGGGAACTAAGCATTTAACCTGGCCAGACCTCACTAAAACAGAGCCTTAAGCCATTTTGCTTAAAGACTTTCTATGTCCCCCCAGTAATAAACACCTCTTCTCCAAGGTCTGCCTGGGGCACAGCCTGACTCCCCTGCGATGGCCGGATCAGAAGGGGGACACTGAGGAGGAAGGTCCCAGCATGGGGCAGGTCTGGAGGCTGCTGCTGGTGGCTCTCTGCAGCCCGGGGAGGGGTGGGGAAGGAGTGCAGTGGGCTGGGGACACTGGCATGCCCAGACAGGGGACCACCCTCCTGCCCTATGGGAAGGTTACAAGAGAGACCAGAAACCCAGGTGCCACAGCAAGGCTCTCTGTGGGGACAGGGTCTACTCCAGGATAGCTCAGGCACTCACGTGGAGCCTGTTTCACTGCAGCCTCTTCACTCACCTGAGATGGAGCCTCCCAAGAGCACTGTGTCCAAGAGCTGGCTGGCTTGGAGTACTGGGAGCCTGGCACCAGCTGGATATCACAAGTCCCAGCTCCTCCCCAGGCTTGTCCTATTTACACCTTTCCCTGAGGCAGAGTCACAGGTGAGGAAGATGGTGGGGATGCCCATCTGGGTCATCAGCAACTCCCCTGCTGGGAGCCAAAGCATGATTCTGGGTCCTCCCAATCCCTGCCATCCCTCTCCCACAGGGGACAGTGTCCCCCAGGGGCCAGAAAGGGACAGGGACAGGCACCTGCAGGGAGTTTTCCAGCTCTGCATTGGACAGGGTGCCAGGCACAGGGTCCCAGAGTGAAAGAGCTTCCTGGGGAGTGGGGACTGCCTCTGCCCTGGCTGCTTCCAGGAGACATCAGCATGGGACACGCCATGTCCATCAGTAATTAATAATTGCTTGTTCGCTTCTGCGTGGCAGCTGTGGCTGAAGATGAGCATCCCGAGGGCCCCTTGGCACCCGCTGTGCCCGTGCTCAGGCGGTGCGGGCCCCCTGCACCAAGAGTGCTGCATGGGGTGCGCGGAGCAGTAGAGGCAGGAGGCTGGTGGCTGAGGTGGCGTTGTAGCCACCACCCCAGGCTGGTGTGCCATGCCATGCTCCACCTTTCGGTGCCCTAAACCTCCCCTTTCATTTACATTAGGGTAATTTAGGAGGGTGCTGCAGCAGCTGCTCCTCCTGGAACCCAGAGGTTCCTGTGTAAACAGCCCCTTGGCAGGACCCACACACCCACTCCTTTTCCACCTCCACAGAGCTTCGGGGCCGTGGTTCCTCCTGCTGCCAGCACCTGGGTGCTGCCTTGGGGTGACCCAGGTGGGCTGGGAGCCTGACTCCCACCTTGCTGAGCCCACAGAGTAACCAGGGGTTCATCATCCTCTGCGGCTCCTGCACCCTCTGCAGTGGGGTCCCCCTCTCCTCCCAGCTCCTGCCAGGCTGCTCCCCCAACTCCCTCGCCCCCAGACCACAGCTCTCCAGTGCCCTTCGCCCCTCTAGCACCCAGCAGGGTGATCGCCCTGCACCCCAGGACCACACACGCGGGATGGACATGCACCTCGTGCATGGCTGCACTACGCCCTTCAGCCCCACACCAGGATATGCTGTGTGGAGGCATTTACACCCAGGATTTCCCTGTTCACACTGTAAACCCATGGCAAGGCTGAACACTGGGCAATGGCACCTCCAGCCCAGCTCCATCGCACCACAAAATGTATTTATTTTGGTAGATCTGGTTTGCACAACTGGAAAAACCCATGCAAGGTCAGGGTTAGCTGTGAGTTAATGTTTGACTCCTTTCGAAGTTCATTTCAGCATGAAAAGTTTAAGGGTTAAGCAGCTTCGCCTTCCCTGCGCAGGGAGCAGCATGGTGGGGAAACCGGCTCTTGAGCATCTTCGCTGATGCTGGGGTAATTAGATCCCATGGGTCCCGCGCGTCACTGCGCGGCCGTCACACAAGATGAAATCCCTGGTTGATAAAGGCTTATCCTGTTGGGCTGCGGCTGGCTAACAAGCCGGCGGCTACGATTATCTCCCAGCCTTGGATGTAATCTGTTCCAGCCGTTGCCCTTTGCCATCACCCCACTTCCCAAAGCAGAAAAGGGAGATGCAGATCCTCCATTAGTCAGTTGCAGGCCCTTTTCCTGCAACATGGCCCCTGGACAAGGAGCATGGCGGGGGCCAGGGCGCTGCCCCAGCGGAGGTGCAGCGGGCTGGAAATCCCCTCCTCGCTGGCGTACGGAGAGCGGAGCGGCTTCCTGCGCTGCCTCGAGTTGCAGGCGTTGCCAGCCCAGATGCAGCAGCACCGGCGAGCACGACCCAACGCTGGCTGGGCCTGGGGGTCCTACCTGCCCCCTCTCTCCCCCTCCCCAAACCGGGACTCCCGCAGCTCCCTGCACTCAGAGCCGCAGCGCTGGCATCGCCACCTCCTCCTCCTCGCAGGCAGGGAGAGCCACGCAGCAGGCAGACCCCAGGTCAGCTGCAGCCCCGCACCCTGAGCAGGCGGAGGAAGGGCTGGCAGGCTTTGCTCTGCAGCAAAGGGGCCACGGACAGGCTCATACACCCCTGTGTGGTCCCGTGTGCCGTCCTCCTGTCCCTGTGCCCTGCGGGAAAGCCCGGGGCTGGGTGCTGTGCTGCTGCTTATTCATTTTGAGGCTTTGCAGCCCACCAGCTCTCGGGACTCTCGTCTCTCCTCCCCATGAAAGGTGACTTTCTCTGACTCAGAGCTGGAAAGGAAATCCAGCGGGCTGCGAAAGGAGACCCGGTGAGCTGCGGGCCGGGCAGAGGAGCTGGGTTTCCCCACACAACGACATGTGGCTCTGCAGTGGTGACGGAGGAGCAGTGTCACCTCAGGGTGTCCCAGTGAGCCCAGAAGGCAAAGCCCACCCAGCCCATGCCCTGCTGCTGGGGTGGGTGGGGGTCACGCTGCCAGTCCTGCTGCAACACAGCCCTTTGCAAGGGCAACCGGGTGATGCTTGGTACCAGCCAGCTCCATCCCTGCCCTCTGCAGGGTGAAATCCCGGTTCCTGCTGAAAGGACAGCTGAATGGGGCTCCCCACTGGAAGGAGAGAGGGACAAACCCTCCTGGTAGCCACAGCCAGGAGCCAGGAGTGAAGGGGCTGTCTGGGACTCCGTGCTGGGCTCAACCCTCTCCTCATCTCACCCACACGGTCACCCACCTCCCTACAGAGCAGCGCAGGCGCGGGAAGCCATTTCCCAATGTGTGGGAAGGCCAGTGCCCAGAAGTGCCATGACCACAGTCACCGCGTCCCCTCTGCAGGGACAGCTTCTGCCAGGAACCCTGAGGCCGGCGGGGAGCCAGCATGGGCACGGGATGAGTCAGGCTCCTTCGCTGGCCCCCAGCAGCCCTTGGCACAGCTCATCTCTGCCCTTCCCACCCAGTTCCCTTTCGACTCAGCACCCAGAGCCCCGCAAGGCAGATGTGAGTGTTAGAGCCGAGGAGAGATTTGAGAGATGGGGCAATGTCACTGCTCACACCAGCCTGGAAACCCCATGCCTGTTCCCGCAGCTCCCCACACCCGTGGGCTGAAATGCTGATTCCACTGGAGGACACAGCCCCTGCTGCAGGGAGGTGTCCTAGTCCCTGAAGCAGGAGGATCGAGGAACGGGGTCCCTTGGTCCCTTGTCCCCTGCGGGGAGCATGTGGGAGTCCTGAAAGTCTGAAGAAATGCACCTGGGAGGGGTGCACGGGTGCAGGGGAGTCCCCTGTGCTTTCCGGTGGCCTCTCCTGTGGGTGCGAGGTGCCCAACCCCGTCCCCCCCGCCTCTGTCCTCTCTCCCGTGGGTGGCCCTGTCCCCTTGTCTGTGGGTTGTCCTGTTCCCGCTGCCGTGGGTTGCCCTGCGTCTTCTCCCGTGGGTGCAAGGTGCCTGTGCCCTCTCCCGTGGGCTGCCCCGTGTGTCGTCGTCCCCCCCTCGCCGGGCTGGCAGCGCAGCCAGAGCCGTCGGCGTCGGGCGGGAAAGGGAAAGTGAAAGCGGGAGCGGCGCTTTCGCTTTCGCCGCCCCAGCACGTTCCCTCGGGGCGGCGGGGCCGGGCCGGGCCGGGCCGGGCCGGGCCGGGCACGGGGTCGCGATGGCGGAGCCGGGGGGCCCCATGCGGTTGAAGGAATGGCTGATCGCGCAGATCGACAGCGGCCGGTACCCGGGGCTGCGCTGGGAGAACCGGCACCGGACGCTCTTCCGCATCCCCTGGAAGCACGCGGCCAAGCAGGATTACCGGCAGCAGCAGGACGCCGCGCTCTTCAAGGTACCCCGGGCTCCCCGGGACCCCCGCCCGCCTCCGGCAGCATCCCCGGGACCCCCCCACCCAGCTCCGTGCGCACCCCCGGGGTTCCCTATTGCCCGGTCCTGTGCATACACCCGGGACCCCCTGCCCGGTTCCACGCACACCCCCAGGGTTCCCCATTGGCCGGCTCTGGGAATTCCCCCAGGACCCCCCATCTGGCTCCATGCACGCCCCTGGCACCCCCTGCCCGGCTCTATGCATACCCCCGGGGCTGCCCAGCTCCATGCGCACCCCTAGGACCCCCCACTTGGCACCATGCACACCCTCGGGACCCCCCACCCAGCTCCATGCACATCCCCGGGGACCCCCTGCCCGGCTCCACGGGCACCCTTGGGACACCCCACCCAGCTCCGTGTGCACCCCCGGTGCTCCCTATTGCCCAGCTTCATGCATTCCCCTAGGACCCACCACCACCCAGCTCCCTGCAGGCTCTCAGGGCACACAGGCCCCACTCCCCACTGCCCGCCGCCCAGCCCCTCGTACCCCAGTGGGCCTCCTTGGCCAGTGGAGCAGGGTTCTGGGGCATGGGCAGCCCCCACAGTACAGGGCACCCTCTGCCTGGCAGGCTTGGGCCATCTACAAGGGGAAGTACCACGAAGGGACGGACAAGGCTGATCCCTCCACCTGGAAGACGCGTCTCCGCTGCGCCCTCAACAAGAGCACAGACTTTCAGGAGGTGCCCGAGCGGAGCCAGCTGGACATTTCCGAGCCCTACAAGGTGTACCAGATCGTGTCCGATGGCACCCGGGACACAGGTATGTCCCTGCTGTCCCTCCTCTTGCGCCAGGCTTGGGGCTGATGCCTGTGCTATGCCTGTACGAGCCCCATGTCCCACAGACATCACCCTTTGTCATGGTTTAACCCCAGCTGGCAACTAGGACCATCCAGCCATTCACTCACTTCACCCTCAGTAGGGTAGGGAGAAGAGGGGAAAAAAAACCTCGTGGGTTGAGATAAAGATAGTTTAGTAGAACAGTAATGGAGGAGAAAATAGTAATAATAATGGTAAAAGAATATGCAAAATAAGCGATGGAATACAGTTGCATACCACCCAGTGATTGATTGCCCAGCCCATCTGGAGCAGCAATCGCAGATTCCTGCCCCCCAGCCAACCCAGCATAATGTCTGTGGTATGGAATATTCCTTTGGCCAGCTTGTGCTGCCTGTGCTCCCTCTCAGCTGAAAAAGCCCTCGACTTAATATAAGCATTACTTAGCAACAGCTAAAACAGTATGAGTTACCAACATTTATTCTCATATTAAATCCAAAACACAGCAGCTACTAGGAAGAAAATTAACTCTATCCCACCTGAAGCCAGGACACCCTTCCTCCCTAGTTGACTTCCTCTCTGGGTGTCCCGGGCAGCCAGGTGCCTTCCCAGGGTCTGTTCCTGCCATTTGCCGGGGCCTTAGTGGGTTTTTCTTGCTCTCCGCAGAGAAGGATGGTGACATGCGGTCCCCAGCCGGTGAGAATCAGCAGGTGAGCCAGCTCCCCGCCCCGTGCCATCCGCCGCAGGAGCTGCCTGCAGGCTGGAGAAGGTGGGAGCCCCAAATCCTGCCTCGTCCACTGGCTGCTCCCCTGCCTGCGTCTGTCGCACCAGGCAGCTGGTTCGCTTGAGCATCACCGAGAGTCTCCTGTGCCACGCACCTACCAGACTTAGGCAGGGGATCTGCCGGCATGTGGGGTCCGTGGTGGAGGCAGGAGCCGGCTCAGGGCCCCCCGCTGCCAGCTCAGTCCTCACTACAGCCACTCTCCTCCCCAGGGAAACGCCACGAGGAGCCCGGAGGAGAAAAGCCAGAAGGGCATGACGGAGACATGCCGTGTGTCTCCACTGCCCTTGCTCTCTGCCCACCCGGCCGAGCGAGGTGAGGAGGGTCCCCGGCAGCGGGATGGGGCTGGGAGCACACGTCGCCTGGCAGGAGCGACCCCACTCTCCGCAGCCTCACACCCTGTCCCTTGTGCAGGCAACGCCTGTGGGGATGGAGATCGGGGCTGGGGGCTCCCTCCATGCCCCAGAGCGAAGCCCCAGATCGTGTACTTATGGGATTTAATGAGGCCCAGTAACGAGCAGCAGTGGTGAGAAGCACCCTGCTGCCCATCTGTCCCAGGGGTTGGGGCTAGGACAGCACCTGAGGTCCCTCAGTGCAGCTGCCCGTGCCCCTTTGCCACCTCCTCTCTGCTCTGGCCCAGGGTACCACGTGAGGGGAGTCTTCTATGGCTGGAACCCGACCCACCACCACCTTCTCCCTGGACCCCCATCCTACCTCCCTGTGGAGGATGTCAACCACTCAGGTAGGAGCCGTACTGGCCGGGCAGTGCCCTGGGTGGCCCCCCAGGACCAGGCTGCCCATGAGTTGACCCTCCCCTCACCCCAGACTGCTGGCTCCACGTCCGACTCTACTACTGCGACGTGCTGGTGAAGGAGGTCACCACCCGCACGGCCGAGGGCTGCCGCATCACCTCCCGCGCTGTGCCGGCCGACAACGAGCACCTCTACGGCCCCTCCTGCATGGAGCAAATCGAGTTCCCCCCGCCGCGGGCGCTCGGTGGCAGTGGCCGGGTGGCCAGCATGACCGATGTGCTGGAGAGGCTCCTGCCCCACTTGGAGCGCGGCGTGCTGCTGTGGGTAGCGCCCGAGGGGGTCTTCATGAAGCGCCAGTGCCAGGGCAGGGTGTACTGGAACGGGCCACTGGCCCCACACAGGGACTGGCCCAACAAGCTGGAGAGGGAAAAGACCTACAAGCTGCTGGACACGCAGCAGTTCCTGCAGCGTAAGTGCCCGCCTGCCACTCCAGGCGTGTGGCTCCACTGGCCCCTGCCCTGGGAGACCCCGATTCCCTCAGGAATGGGGCCAGGTCCTACCCTGGCACGGCTGCTCTGGGCTGTGGGGCCTTGGGGACCCCATGTCCCCTGACAGCGCCAGTGTCTTGCAGAGCTGCGGGGGTACCTGAGCCATGGACAGCCCACACCGCAGTACCAGATCCACCTGTGCTTCGGGGAGGAGTTCCCCACCAGCGCCGGGCACCACTTCCAGAAGCTCATCATGGCCCACGTGAGTACGCACTGGGGCTGGTGCTCATGGTGGCACCGAGCTGGGCACCGGGGCAATCGCGGTCAAAGGGGGAAAATATCCTGCACCCGTCCTCCGTCGGCTCTGTGCCTCCGCAGGTGGAGCCTGTGTTCGCGCGGGAGCTCTTCCATCACGCCCAGCGCATGGGGCCGACGCTGCTCCGTGACTCCCCCCAGCCCTGCGCCCCCGGTGCCTCAAGCCACATCATCCGTGTCCTCAAACAGCTCTGCCAGCCCTGAGCCCGGGCAGGCGGGAGAGGAGAGCCCAGTCGCGATGAAGCCTGGGAGTGGGATGCTCTGCTGCCCCACAGCCCCGCTCCGGCCACGTTCCCCAAACCGGTGTGCATGGGGCGCTCAGCGCTGCGGGTCCGGACGCAGGCAGGCATTGGCCGGGGGGGGGCAGACGGCTGCCACCCCCACACAGATCACTATATTTATTCCCCGGGTGGGATTTGCTGTGTGCTTGTTTGGTGAGCCGGGGCAGAGCCAGCTCCATCCTTGTGCCTTGCACCGCCTGGACTCGCTGTTCGCGAACCTTAGAAATAAAGGTTGTGTTTCAGTACCGCTGGCTCCGGTGGGGGGAGCTGGCTCCGGTCTGAGGGGGGCACGGGTGGCCAGGGAAGCCGAGCCCAGGCAAAGCCTCATGCTGTGGGCAAAGCTAGCTCAGCCCCAGCTGTGGGGGACAGCATGAGTGACCCCCTGTGCTCTCCCAGGTCCCATCCTGCCCCCGGTCCCCAGCCCCTTGGCAGGGGGTGCAGGCAGTGGTGAGGTGCCCAGTAACTGCTCTGCTTACCTGGCAGCGCTTGAGCCTGTCCCAAAGGCACTCGCTGCCTGTGCCTCAGTTTCCCCTGGTGAGCAGGGTGAGGGGGCTCCTGGGAGGCGGGGGCTGTGCTGCACCCTGGAGGCCATGTCCCCGGCTGGGTGACCACGGTGTGGGTACCCGGCATGGTGCAGGGAGCTGGCATAGAGCAGGGATCTGGCACGGTGCACAGGACCCGGCAAGGTGCACGGGATGCGACACAACCCCAGGCTGAAGGAGGGGGCTGAGACACTGGGGTGGGCAGGGGGTGACTGGGAACCGAAGGGCTGCCAGCAGCCCCCAGCCCTGCCAGCAGCCCCCTGCTCAGCGCCCCCACCACCCCTGGCGAGGTCCCAGCTGTGCTCCGTGGGCAGGGCAGGATGAGACCCAGGTCGTGGGAACCTCCCGTGGGAAGAGGGGACGGGACCGTGCCCAGGGCTCGGCTGAGGCCAGCACTGCCCGCCTCTGCCCCGGGGAGGACGCAACCGTGCCAGCCCCGGAGCCGCTGGCTGCTGGCCGCGGGCCTTGGCGGCGCGTCCATCCATCTGTCCGCAGGGACCAGCGCTGGACAAGCGTGGCCCCGCTCCGCCCTGGGCGGCCCCGGAGAGGAGGGGCTCGCCGCCCCCTCGCCGGCCGGCCATGGGAGGCTGGGCCGTCGGCGGGTTTTAACGGGCTGTGCCGGGGCTGTGCGGCAGAGCGGGAGGACTGCGGCTGGCCGGGAGGATGCAGCCGGACCTCCCCGTCGGCGACACGGCGCTGCGCAGCCCGCCGGCCCCCGAGCCAGACGGTGGCCCCTTCCCCAACTCCGAGGCCACCAAGCCACCCTACAGCTACATCGCCCTCATCACCATGGCCATCCAGAGCGCGCCTGAGAAGCGCATCACGCTCAGCGGCATCTACCGCTACATCATGGGCCGCTTCACCTTCTACCGCGAGAACAAGCAGGGCTGGCAGAACAGCATCCGCCACAACCTCTCCCTTAACGAGTGCTTCGTCAAGGTGCCCCGCGACGACAAGAAGCCGGGCAAGGGCAACTACTGGACACTCGACCCCGATTGCTACAACATGTTCGAGAACGGCAGCTTCTTGCGGCGACGCCGACGTTTCACCAGGAAGAGGGGCCTCCGGGATGCACCGGGCACCGAGGGGGACGAGGGGCGCGGGAAGACACCCAGGCACCGGGCGCGGGGGCTGCCCGCTGCCCCACTGCCCGAGGAGGGGAAGGCAGAGGGGGGCTATGCCTCACCGGTGGCCACGGGGCGCCTGCCAAGCCCCGCCACGCTGCCCGAGGGTGCCGGGGTGCCGGGGTGCATTGAGCCCTGCACTCGCCGGCAGCCGCCCAAGGCCAGGCAGCCCTGCCTGTACCTGCCGGACACGCCGCAGCCTAAAGGGCCATTCTTCACCCCGCCGGAGAGCCGCCCGCCCAAGGAGACTGTCTTCGGGGGGCTCCCGGCGGCGCTGCAGCTGCCCCGGCCAGGTCAGTACCCGCTGCCCGCTGAGCGCCCGGCGCCGCACCCTGCCCTGCTGCCCACCCTGCTGCCCGCCCAGCCCAGGGAACCCCCGCAGGACTCCCCGGCGCCCCCAGGAACCCCCCCGGGGCAGCTAGAGGGTGAGGAGCCGACAGCCTCCGGGCTGGGACCAGGCCAGCCCTTTGGGCAGGTGCCCCCCGCATTCCCGGGCACCCTCCTGGGCACAGGCAGGACAGGGGGGTCCTGCTTCCTGGAGGGGGAGGGCTATGCACAGACCCCCCTGCCCGTTTTCGGCTCCTTTGGCCGGTCAGGGCCCGAGGCGCTGGGCAGCAGCTACCAATGCCGGGTGCAGGCGCTGAGCTTCTGCATGAAGGAGCGGCCATGCGGTGCAGCACTGGAGCATCTCCTGGCTGCGGCCCCCCCAGCCCCTGCTGCCCACCGCCAGCCGACCTTCGGGGCCACGGGTCTGCGGGCAGGCGAGCAGAAGGAGCCATGGGGGCCGGGGGGCACCATCCCACTGCAGGGTGGGAACGGCTACCCCCTGGGTCTGCCCCCCTGCCTCTACCGGACACCCGGCATGTTCTTCTTCGAGTGAGGGACTGGCTCACCCCGGAACACCCCCAGCCCCGGCACCAAATAAAGCACGTTCCCCAACGCTGCCTCTGTGGTCTCTGCACCCTGTTCGGGGTGGACAGTGGGCAGGGGTGAGCTGGGGACCCTTTGACCCAGCTCAGGCGCTGGCTGGGGGACACGCGTCCCCAGGGCCACCTGGTGCAACTCTCATCCCCGCTGACCCCTCCACCAGCGATCACCGGCTGGACGGCAAGGCCACAGTGGGATGGGGCATGGCCTGGGTCCTGTGTCCCTGGGAGATGCTGGGGACAAGGTCCTGCCGCAACATGGGGCCAGGAGCCCCTGAAGCCCCTTCCCAGGATGGCAGGAGGGAACTTCATCCCTGAGGGGCAGGGGGATGCGCTGTGGCAGGAGCGAGCCCCCATGGAGTCCCGCTGTTACCTCCCCGCGCCTGGGACTGCTCAAAGTGCCTGGCTTCACCCCAGGTGCCACACATGGCACAACTGGCCCCAGCTCCAGCACCTGGCCCCACTCACACAACAGCATGGCCCCAGAGAGATGCCGGGTAGGAGTGTGGGGGCTCTGCTCTGGAGGGAAAAGCGCTCCCTCCCCTCTCTGTCCCTGCTCAGGGCCATGCTGGTGCCCGAGTGGGGTCCCACCAGGTCCCTCCAGACACCCCGAGGCCAGGGCACCCCCCCAGAGCCGGGCTGTGCCAGGGGCTGTGGCTGCGATGGGAAAGGCTGGGAAAAGAGGATTCCTCCGACCTGAATCACGCTGGGCGGCTGCTGGTGAGGAGGCACTGGCTGAGTCACCGCTGCCGGCACCGGGCTGGGCACGGGGGCCTGCCCCATCCAGCAGCCTGGGGAGCACCGGGGTGGGCAGACTTCCCCACACAACTCTGGGCTGGGACCTGGCTGCTATCCCCTTCCTGTGCACCACTGGGACACCTGGCCCAGTATCTCCACAGCATTCCCAGAGTGATGCTGGAAAGTGGGGGCCGGTGCCCGTGCCCCCATCCGCCCCACACCAGCCTGGGAGAGGGGGGACCCCAGGAGCAGCAATGCCCAGACCCCACGGCACAGCCACAGGTGGAGGATGCTGGGTTAGCGGGGGCTCTCCACGCTCCATGGGCAGTGGGTGTGTGGCAGAGCCTCCCCCCGGCCCCCCAAGGCCAGCAGGACCCCAGCTTGGCCGATCCCGGGGGTCTCTGCGGGGGCTGCACTGGCACTGAGGGACAGCACTGGCGTCACTGGGGGACCGGGAGCACTGCGGCCGCATCAGCCCCGTTATCAGCCCCCAGACGGCTGCTGCCGGGCCATGGCCACGTCCCAGCCCCGGGTAGGGCAAGGGGGGGGCCGCCCTTCGTCATCGGGGACAGACACTCAGCCCTGGGCCTCTCTTTTCTCTCTCTTTTTTTTTTTCCTCCCCAGTGAAAAACAATATTTAAGCGCCTACATCATGCTGGCGTCTCTGGAGCGGCCGGCGGCGAGCGCGGCTGACCTCAGCCCCCTCCTTCGCCGGTCCCCGGGGGCGCGGGAGGAAGCGAACGCCGCAGCCGTGCCCAGGGGCCGTCTGGTTCCCACGCAGCACGGCCGGGCCCATCTCTCCCACCACAGCCTGGGAACGGGTGACCCCAGCCACACGCGGGGTCCCTGTGCTGGGAGCAGCGTGGCATGGCGTGGCGCGTCCCGTTGCCCACCCTGAGCTGCAGCACTCAGGGATGGGGACCCCCCCCATCCCGCAGAGCCGGCTGCCTGCACCGCCCCGGGCATCCGCTCTCCCGGTGCTCCCCTTCTCCGCGCCCGCCCCGGCTCCTGGCTCCCAGCCACAGGCCCGCTGCTTTCCCTGCTCTGCCTCCGCCCCGGCTCGTTCCCGGTTCGTGGTGGGTGGCCTGGCCCCCCGCCCGCTCGCCCGCTCCCAGCATGGGCTGTGCCGTGACCGGGGACCGGGCTGCACCCGCTCACAGGGCAAAGCTGCCACCGGTGCAGGGGGTCTGCCCGCTCCCCGTCCCTCCCTGGGCTGCCTGCGGGGCCCCTGGCTTGTGTAGGCAGGGTGGGTGCCACAAGTGCGGGGTGCAGATGGGGATGGGGAAAGGGTCCTGCTCTGTGCGAGTGCTCAAGACTCCAGGGACAGATGCTGTGGGCTCCAGGCCGCGGGATGGGACCACGGCTGTTCCCACAGGTGCCAGCCCCATGGCCCCACTCCTCCGTCCCCCGTGGGTACCTCGGTGGGGTCCCGGGACGGGAAAGGAGGGGCCTGGGAATGCCAAACTGGGCTGTGGGGTGGTGGGTCCCCCACCCTGGGCTTGGGGCACCGGAATGTGCCGGTGTCACACAGAATAATCACACAGAATGGTAGGGGTTGGAAGGGACCTCTGGAGATCATCTAGTCCAACCCCCCAGTGCACGGAAGTCCGTGCATCCCCGTGCCACAGCCATGCACACGCAGGGCTGTGTCCAGGAACCGATCCCCCGGCGCGGCTCGGGGCCCCAGGAGTGTCTGGGGACAACGGCCCAGGCGGGAGCCCTGTAGCCCCTGTGGCCTGTTGGGGCCAGGGCAATGCTCAGCTCCCGGGGCCAGGCAGGAAGGAGACGTCACCGCCACGGAGTGTAACTCAAACCAGATGGGGCTGCGCTGGCGTCCAGGCCCGCAGGGTGGTCACCGACAGGAACCGGTCAAAGGCTGCCGGCAGGAAGCGGCTGGGAGGGACGCCCGCGGCGGGAGCCGGCGTCTGGGCCCGGGCAACCTTAACCACTTCGGGGCCGGCTGCAGCCCCACTGGGCAGAGGGGCACCGACCCCCCCCTCAGCCCTTGCCTGAGCATCCCACCTGACTTGGGCAGATGCTGAAGCCATGACGATACCTCTGACCATCCACCCACCCACGCATCCATCCATCCCCCTCCCTTTCCCCAAGCACCCTGGGGTCCTCAGAGCCCATTGCAGCTGCACAGCCACGGGGTGCAGAGACTGGACCCCCCCCTGCACTGTGGGCTGCACAGCCCTGCCTGGGGCTCACCAGGCGGTCCCTGTCCCCAGCACAGATGGGGCCCCTCTCTGTCCCGGGGATGAGACATCGCTTCCCATCCCTCCTCGCTTATCTGCAGCCCTCAGACCGCGACTGCACGGCCCACGCAGGCAGGGGCAGTGGTTCAGGGAGGGGGCTGCGAGCAGCCCCTCCGGAGAAGCAGGGCAGGCGTGGGCTGCGGGCAGACCTGTACATTTATTTACAAGAAGGCGAGAGCCAGGCAGGACTCTGGCATTGGGCAGGACCCTGCAAGATGTGTCCCCTACCCGGTGGGGATGAGCCCAAAGTCCCTTCACCTGTTGCAGCCAGTGGGACTGGGCGGGGGGCAGTGCCTCCCCCTGTCTCTCCCCCGTGTGTTTCCAGCAGGCACAGAGGGCACAGGCGGCCCCGAAGCAAACACACAGCCCTGGATTGGGGGTGCTCGGTCATGGCAAAAGCCAAAGCTGGAGGGCAAGGGGAATCTGGGACACCTTGCCAGCCCCCCCCATCCCCTCCTGCAGCAGGCAAGGCTGGAAGCTGCAAGGCCTCATCCTCTTTGAGCACTGGGGAGCCCCGAGGGGTGCAGGCAGAGGGGGGACGGGGTGAGGTGGAGGAGTGGGGGCAGCACCCAACTCCCCCAGGCCAGCCGGTCCCGGGGAGCCCCCACGCATGGTGGGGGGAGCTGGCGGCCGCAGCCGCCGACCGGTAGTTCCTGTGTGTTGGTGGTCGGGGCTGGAGCGATGCTCGCAGGAGCGGGGGAGCGCGGTCCAGCTGCTCTGCATTAGGACGCCTCGCTCATCTTGATCTGGCTGGGACGGGTGAAGCAGAGGTTGTGTTTTTCCCCTGCTGGCAGAGCCGAAGGGCAGGGAGGGCAGGAGGAACACAAAGACTCCTTCTTCCCTCGCTGGCTCCCAGCTGGGGATGCTGCTGGAAGCGTGCTCGCCGCTTCCTCCCTTCCTGTGCGAGCAGCAGCTCGGGGCCAGCTCCGCTCCCGCACACCCGGCTGGCCAGGGAGGAGGCGCTTCAACCCCAGCTCCAGTGCCATAAATGCCAGGGAGAGGGTCCACGCCTACCCTCTGGCATCCCCGTGCCAAGCCATGGTGCCGGGAAGGGAGGTTGGGCAGCTTGGGGTCCAGGGAGAGCAAGGGCAGGGCAGGGCTGCAGCATTTACAGGCAGTGAGCCCAAGTCTTGGGTCCAAGGTAGCGGCAAGCGCGCAGGGCGGCCCAGGCAGCGGGGCTCAGGCTGGGCCAACCTTTCTCCTCCGAGGCCACAGGAAGGAAACATGAGCAGAGTAGAGGTGCTGCCGGTCAGGCATTGCACAGCCGGGCCAGGGATGAGATCAGAAACCACCACTAAGGAGCAGCTTCGCAGTCCAAGGAAATCCAGACAGGAGCATTGGCTGGATGGGAACGGGGAAGGCTGGAGCCCCAGGAGCCCAGAAGGGTGCTGCTGGTGTCCTCAGCAGGGGGTCCCTGGTACAGCAATGCTGCCCGAGGTGGGAAGAGCTTGGCATAGCTGCTCCGCAGCAGCGGGTGCAGGCAAGGAGCCCAGTAGGGTCCTGGTCCCTGAGCAGTCCCGCAGCCGCTGGGCGGTAGCCCCAGGGGACATGTCAGAGCAGGATCCATGGTGGCGGTGGTGGCGTGGAGCAGGGTTGCAGCACATGCCTCAGGGCCCAGAGCAGCCATCTGGCAGCAGCATGGGCAGGGAAGGGGCTGCACAGCTCCTGGCCCGTGTTGGGAAGCGGGCAGGGACCAAACCCAGCCAGGTCCTCCTGCCGTCCAGAAGCAAGACTGAGGAGGACTCGGGCACGGCCCCAGGGGCTGCCGAGCACCCTCTCAAGCAGTTCCTCTCTGGCCTCAACTCACACGCGGCTCAGGCTCCCCCAGGAGCCCCCGCTCAGACGCCCAGCGCCGTCAGCGACCCCGAGCTGGTGATCTTCTTGAAGCGGTTGGCGGCACACACCCCGATGAAGTTTTTCTGTAAAAGGGGAAGAAGAGAGATGCTCATCCTACCATGAGGGCTGCAGCTCTGGAGGCTGAACCTCTGGAGACTCCACTCTCAGGGCTGCTGAGGAGCTGGGCTTGGAGCGAGCAGCTGCCCGGGAACCCATTCAGCCGGGCTGCATGGGAGGGCAGCACAGGGCATGGGGAGGCGCAGGGCTGATGGTGGGGATCATCCATTATACTCTGTCCTGACACCTGCCTCTAAAAGGTGTTTTTTTGGATCAGCTCGGGGGGGGAGACCACCACAAAAGCACCTATATTTGCGGGGGGATCCCACCATGAGGACACTCACACAAGGACCCTAGTGCTGGGGAGCCCTTCCTCCAGGCTCAGAGGTCCTCAGTCCTTGTGCCCCGACTACCAGCAGCACAGCGAGACAGAGCCAGCCCAGATACCATCCACCAGGACGGGCAGAGGCTGACAGCCCCCCTCCCCCCAGATCAGCTCCCCCAGATGGCATCGACACTCCTCCCCGTGCCAGCCCCGCACCCCACACACCTTCCAGCGCCGTCGCATGACGTATTTCTTAAGCAGCACCTGGGACTTGAGCCGGCGGTTGCAGCGTTTGGCTTTTTCTGCCAGGTTGTTGAGCCAGGGATGCTGCAGGCACTGGCCAGCACTCATCCGGGCACTGGCAGCGAGAAGACCCTGGGTCACTCCTGCTCGATCCCCTCTCCCTCAGCCACCCCCTTCTCCAGCCACCCAAGAGCCCCAAAACTCCAGAAAACCACAGGGGAGGAACCAGCTGGAGGGATGTGCCCAGGGACTGGTGGAGCTGGGCAGGAGCCCGAGTGGTTGAGCACATCCTGCTCGGGGCAGATGACCCTGGAGGGATGCGGGGCTCTGCCGGGGACAGCCAGCAGCCAGGGCAGGGCCCCACAAGGCTCATTTGGCACAGGACATCGGCAGCACATGGTACCCAAAGGCCTGGGCATATGGCTCTGGGGGTGCCCACCCCAGGACCCCCAATGGCTGCTGCCAGCCTCGCACCTTTTCTCCTTGATGATGAGGTTTGAGACGAAGTCCTTGGCCTCATCGGAGACACTCTCAAAGGTCTCCTCGTCGAAGTACCAGTTGGCAGCCAGGACATTGTTGAGTGTCTCCGTGTCGTTGTCACCCAAGAACGGGGAGAGGCCGCTGAGCCTGGGGGTGCAGGGGGGTGAGGAGCTGGGTGCCCTTAGGCTGCGGCATCTCCAGACCCCCTCGGAACGGAGCAAACCTGGCTGGGGTGGCCCCAGGGAGCAAAACAGGGTGGCCCCAAGAAGGGAGGTGGTGTGAGGCTGCTGGCACCATGCTGCGCTCCTGCCTGCAGCTGGGCTGAACTGTTCCCTGCCTGCACACATGGGCACAGACACTCCCTGGCCCCACTCGCTGCCCCCCAGCCCCACCTGCCCATCTCCCCATCCAGCACCCTCCACCAGCCCACCAAGCAGCTGGGTGCCTAGGGCACATGTACAGCCTGGGGACGGCTCCGTGCCTGGGGGAGCTCTGCCCTGACCCCCCCAGCACGGCACTGGCAGCCCCCCCACGCAGCCCTGACATACAGCATGTAGGTGATGACGCCCATGCTCCACATGTCCGTGGAGTAGGAGACCTGCTCGTAGTTGACCACCTCGGGAGACAGGAATTCGGGGGTGCCAAAGTTGACCTTCAGCTTCTCCTGGGGGTTGTACCTGCGGCCGGGGTGGGTGAGTCAACAGGAGGGGGACAGGCTGCTCCCCCAAACGGCTGCCCCCCTCCCAGCAGGCACTGCCCTACCCAGCTCTCCTGTGCCAGGCAGGGAGAGCTGGAGCTGGCAGCCATGGCCAAAGCCACAGCCCAGAGCAGCTCCCGGGGCTCCCGGCACATCGAGGCCATGCGGGGCTGAAGGATGGGAGGGGGACAGGGAGGAGCAGCAGAGCCAAGGGGGAAAGACTGCACCTTCGAGCCAGCCCAAAATCGATGATCTTCACCATGTGCCCAGTCGCAGCGACACAGAGGATGTTCTCGGGCTGTGGGGACAAGGATTCCATTGCCCCGCTGCCAAGAGGGGATGTCCCCAGTGTGTGAGTCTGGCAGCCCATGGGTCCTACGGCTGCCCCGTGCCAGAGCGATACTGACTTGCAGGCATCCCTCCCACGGCTGGCCAGTGTTGGGGACACGCTGCCCTCACAGGCACAGCAGGGCTTGGGCCAGCACACAGTGGTGTCCCCTTCAGTAGCTGCAAACACCCACTACCCCCCTGTGCCCCAGCCTCCCACATCGCTGTGAGCCCCTGCTGTCACCCCCGGCCCTGCACCTTGAGGTCGAGGTGGAGGACGCGCATGTGGTGCATGAAGCGGATGCCCTCGCAGATCTGCCGGACGAACACCATGCAGTCCACCTCCGTCAGGTGGTAGTCATCGTCGATGATCCGCTCAAAGAGCTCGCCGCCCTCCACACTGCGTAGGGATGGACCGCGGGGTCACCCAGGGCTCCCTGTCCCATGCCACCCTCCTGCAGAGCCCCCTGCCCACCCCAGGGACCTCCAGCCCAGCCCCATCATGGAGATGCTTGTGTAGAGGCTGAGCAGAGCCACGGGAGGACATGTGTGTGCTGGGATTAGAGAACCCCTCAAAGGCAGGCACAGGGGGAGGTTAGCCCAGGCCATCCCAGCTTCACTGGGATTTGTAGAGCAGAAGAGCCCCAGCACAGCCCCAGCCTCCCTAGGGCAAGTGGGCAGGAGGAAAAGGAGCTGTTTGGGAAGGACTTGGGTCATCTCCAACCTCAATACAGCCACAAGGGAGGGAGACGCTGTCCTGGCCAGGCAGAGCCTGAGGTGAGCCCAGCATGAGACAAGGACATGCTTGAGAGGGAATGGGTGAGGTGAGGGACATTCCCTGGGGCCAACCCCTTCTGTTTGGTCAGGGACTGGCACATCTGCTCTGTCTCTGGGGCATCGCTTGCAATTGTGTCCCTCACCCAGGCATCAGGCCCCACACAGCGCTGCCCCAGCACTCACAACTCCATAAAGAGGATGATCTCCCGGGGCGTCTCGATGGCATCGTACAGCTGGATGAGGTTGCGGTGGTTCAGCTGGTTCATCACATCAATCTCCAGCAGCACCATCTCCTGCAGAAGGAGCCCCATGGTGGTGCGGGGTGTCAGCCCTGGCTGAGCCACCGACACTGCGACAGGTTGTGCCACAGCACTGGGGACGCACCGGGCACAACACTGCCACGCATCACCTTGGCCATGCCACTTGCTGGTGGCACCGTGGCCAGGAGGAGCCCCCCACCCCCGCATCAGTCAGACCTTGTCCTTGGCTCCCTGCTTCCGGATCACTTTGGCCGCCAGCTTGAGCCCCGTCTGCTTTTCCGTGCACGTGTGAACTTCCCCAAACTTGCCCCTGGGGAGGGACAGAGGGAGAGATGCCAATGCCATAAGCCACCCAGGCTGCTAGGGACCCCCACACTGCTCCGGGGTGCTGCCCCATGCTTCCCTCTGCACCCATCCTGCCCGAGGCACCAAACCATCATGGCCAGAGAAGTCCCATCAACCCACAACCATTGTTGAAGGCTGGACAACAGCCCAGGGCAGTGCTGGGGGAAAGCTGGCCATCCCACTCCCTCCCAGGACCCTTCCTTACCCTCCCAGGATCTCCTTGGAGCTGAGGTTGTACTGGGAGCTGACGCTGGCGGACCGTAGAGTGATGATGCGGTGCGCAAAGGGCGCAGGCGGTGGAGGGACATCATCTGCCCAGAGAGGAGGTCTGGGGTGAGAAGGGGAGCTGCCCGGCTGGGGGACCCCACTCCTGGGCACCCCGGGGTGCCCCAGGCTGGAAATACACCCCGGTGCAGAGTGAAGGCACCCAATGGCACATCCCAGCCAAAGCCCGTGGGTGCAGGATTGCAGCCGGGTACCAAGCGCCTGGCTGCAAATCAGGGTCACCCGGCTGCCCGCAGCAGCGGGGATGCAGCATCCCCCAACGGGTCCCTCACCACTGTCTGCAGCGTCGCCCTGCTGCATGGCATCCCCCCTGCTGCATGGCACCCACCCCGCTGCATGGCACCCCTCAAGTTGCCCCCCTGCTGCACGCCCGCTCCCCACCATCCCGCGTGCCACGCTCGCCCTCTCCAGGCCACGCTGTTGCCTGTCACCCTCTCTGGGCCACCACGTCCTGCTCCCCCTCCCAGGAGGGACCCCACGCACGGTGCACCCCACGCTCCCCGTCCTGGGCCACCCTTCCCGGAGCCGGCCTCGCAGGGACCCCCGCCAGCACCCGCCGCCCCCCGGGCTGGGTGAAGCCCACCCCCAGCCCTGCAAGGACAGAGGTGCAGGACACGGGGACACGCTGTCCCCTGCCACCAGCCAGGCGGTGGCTGTCACTCCCCGGGCTCCTCTTCCTCCCGGGCAGCCCCGGACAGAGAAACCCGGGGAGGGGACGGGACACATTTAGCCCTGTTTACAGTGAAACAGGAGCTCGAAGGCCACCAGGAGGGCGACCAGCCAAGAGCATGAGCCAGCAGCATGGGACGGCAGCGCAGGCAGGGCCATGGGAGACCCCAGGCTGCCACCCCGCAGAGGGTCCCAGGGTGCAGGGACGAGGCAGGCACCTCACAGCCTTACCCAATATCTCGAAAGGGTCCTCCTTCCCAAAATCGGGGGTGAGGTAGGGGCTGGGGGGTGGTTCTGCCTCTGTCGAGGACGGTTGCCACCCAGTGCCAGGCTGTTCTGCAGCCCCGGCGGGATCAGGGGGCTGCCCCACAGCGCTGGGCAATGTCCTCTCCTGCGGGGTACCAGGGCTCCCAGCGGGGACGGGTGTCTCCGAGGGCTGCAGGTCCCCCAGGGCTAGCAGGGCAGGGCCAGGCTCTGTTGAACCCTCTCTCTGCTCCACCGCCGTGGTCTCCTCCGGTATCATCTCCATCACTGCCGCCTCCGCCCAGGGCTGCTCCTCCCTGGAAGCAGGAGCAGGAGGTGAGCAGAGCCCAGCCAGCAGCCCCCCCGAGCCCAGCGCCCACCTCTGCCCAGAGGGACACGGGGCTCCCCAGGGAGCAGCGAGGGGAGGGGACCCCATCCCAGGAGGACGCGGGTACCTTTGGCAGGTGGCAGGGCAGCTCAGGCTCTGCAGCAGAGCCGGGCGCGGGGGCTCGGGACCCTTCGGCTGCTGCTGCTGCTCCGTCTCCTCCACCTTTGCCGCTTTCTCCCCTTCACCCTGAACCTTCGCAGCAGCCATGGCCGCTGCCTCTGCGGGTTCCTCGCCTCCATCCCCAGCCTCTGCTGCAGCTGGGGGGGCTTCCACCTTTGCAGCTTTCCTCCCTCCATCCTGAGCCTTTACAGCAGCCGTGGCCTTCTCCTTTGCAGCCGCTGAGGCCTTCTCCTTCACGGGTTCTTCTTTTCCTCCATCCTTAGTCTTTGAAGCAACTGTGGTTTTTTCCACCTTTGCAGTGTTCTTCTCTCCATCCTGCGCCTCTGCAGCGGCCAGGCCTTTCTCTTTTGCAGGCTCTCCTTTGCTTCCATCTTGAGGCTTCTTCGCAGCTGGAGTTTTCTCTGCCTTTGCTGCTGTCTTCTTTCCATCCTGAGCCTTGGCAGCATCTGAGGCCTTCTCCTTTGCAGGAGCTGCGGCTTTCTCCTTTTCAGGCTCGTCTTTGCCTCCATCTTGAGGCTTTTTTGCAGCTGGGGCTTTTTCTACCTTTGTTGCTGTTTTCTGTCCATCCTGAGCCTTGGCAGCATCTGAGGCCTTCTCCTTTGCAGGAGCTGCGGCTTTCTCCTTTGCAGGTTCCTCTTTACCTCCATCTTGAGGCTTTTTTACAGCTAGGGCTTTTTCTGCCTTTACCACTTTATCCTCTCCATTCTTAGCCTTTACAGTAGCTGGAGCCTTCTCCTTTGCAGCAGATGGAGCCTTCTCCTTTGCAGGCTTTTTATCAGCTGGGGTTTTCTCTGCCTTTACAGCTTTCTTCCCTTCATCCTGAGCCTTTGCAGCAGCCGGGACCTTTTCCTTTGGAGACTCTTCTTTGCCTCCATCCTGAGCCTGTGCTGCAGCCAAAGCTGTTTCCTCTGTAGGCTTTGCCTTCCCTCCTTCAGCCTCTGCTGGAGCTGGAGTCTTCTCCTCTGTGGGCTCTGCTTTCCCACCACCCTCAGCTTCTAACCCACCAGGAGTTTGGTCCTTCCTGGGCTCATCCTTCCCTCCATCCTGAGCCTCTGCTGCAGCTGGGTCCTTCCCCTCTGCGGGCGCTGCCTGCCCTCCTTTGGGCTCTCCCGCAGCTGGACCCTTCTCCTCCGTGGGCTCATCCTTCCCTCCATCCTGAGCCGCAGCAGCAGCTGGAGCCTCCCCCTCCACGGGCACTGCCTTCCCTCCTTCAGGCTCTTGTACAGCTGGAGCCTTCTCCTTCCCAGGCTCATCCTTCTCATCCTTCCCTCCAGCCTGGGCCTTGGCAGCAGCCGACACCTTCTCCATAGAAGATGCTGCCTGCCCTCCATCGTGCTGTGCATCTGAAGCCTCCTTCTCTGATGGCGCTGCCTTTCCTCCATCTTGGGACTCTGGAACAGTCGGGGCCACCTCCGCCTTCCCATCGCCGGCCTCTCCTGCAGTCTTCTCCTTCCCAGGCTCTGCCTGTCCGCCATCCTGAGCCGTGGCAGCAGACGGAGCCTTCTCCTGCCTGGGCTCGTCCTTCCCTCTGTCCTGTGTCTCGGTGGCAGCCGGCACTGTCCCCTCTTGGGGCTGGCCAGCCTGCGGAGCTGCCAGGACCGGCTGGGTTGTGCTGCCCTCTGCTTCAGGGGGTGCTGTGCCACCAGCCCCCTCAGTGCCGGGCACACTGCCCGCCCCACCGCCCGGCTCCATGGGGACTCTCTGGGCAGGAGGCGGCTGCCCTGCGGTGCTCCCTGTTTGGCGAGACTCCTGCAGGAGAGAAGACAGAAGCTGAGGGCTCCCCAGACCCGACGGCCCACAGAGGGGCACAGGGAGATGTGGGCAGTGACTCCGCTCCTGCAGGAGAGGAGCGAGCTGCTGCCACCCAGCCGACAGCCATGCCCCCGCTGTCCGGCCGGTGGCACTGAGCCGGGGGCCCCACGTGGCCAGTGGTCCCTTGCACCATCCCATTGTACCCCGGTATCTGCTCAGCCATGACTGATCGATGGCCTGACGCCGGCACCTGTCGCTGCCATGGGGCCTCCAGCGTGCAAACAGCCAGTGCGGCGCAGCCAGCATGCCAAGCCAAGGCCACGTCCCCCCATGGCAGGGCAGGAAACAGCTTCTCTATGCCCAGGCTGGTGGGGTAGGGATCAGGCGAGGTGAGCATCCCTGGCACAGCCCCACTGCTGCCCACCCCAAACCGTGCAGGCAGGTCCAGCTGCGCAGGCAGAGCCCCGTCTGCTCGGGGGCCACACGGACCCCCGGCCCCAGCAGCCGCCCGCGCTGCTCGTCCCCCTGCCCCGATGGGCACCACAGCTCCTGCCTGAGCGGTCCCCACCAAGGGGACCTGTTGGTGCCTGCGTGGGCTGCCAGCACAAGCTGCCACCCTATTCCCTCCAGCTCAGCACCCGATCCCCAAATCACCGCTCTGACCTGGGCTCTGCTGCCTGTCCCTGCCCGGCCACCTCCCCTCACACTGTCCCAAAACAGCCCCCTGCACAGCCTGCACAACCATCCAGAGGCCGGGACAGCCCAGAATAAACCCACCAGAGGCCATCCCAGCAACAGGGGAGTCACTTGCTGGTCTTATTGGGACAGGAGCTATAAGCAGTTTGTTCCCAGCCGAGCACTCCCACATCCCTCAGCTCAGCACAGGGAGCCTGGGGGATCCGAAGCGTTCCTCCCGCTGCTGGGGGCTCCACTCTCCCCAGTACCCCGCACTGCTATGCCCCAAGCAGGGGGCCACAGGGGACCCCCCCGTCCCCTTTACCTGGGTCCCGGTGCAGGGGGCAGTCAGGAGGGCAGCATCCACACTGTGGCAGCGCCCGGAGGGAGCAGCCTCTTCTATCTCGGGTGTAACGGAGCTGGATTAGTGCAGGCAGAGGAGGATCCTTTACAGCAGCGGGAGCCGTCCCGCTTCGCCTTTCCCAGCACCTGTCACTGCTGGAGCCCGTTCAAAGGACACGCCACTCTTCCCTGTGCCCCGCGGGCCGGGGACGCACAGACACAGCGCCGGGGACGGAGACACAGGGAGGGCTGGCGCCGGGCACCGCAGCACCCCAGAAACATCCCAGGGGGGTGGCCTGGCTGAGCTGGACACGGTCCAGGCAACCAAGTGCTTCTCAGGTGCCCAGAGATGACACAAGGCAGCCACTGGCCACCCCACAGGGATGGTGGCTGGGAGCAGCCTGTGATGGTGCTGGCCAACCCGCCCCCCCCCATGCCACTGAGCTGCGGCCAGCTCTGCCCACTGGCAACAGCTCTCGGGGGGAGCAGCGCCGAAGGACCCTGCACTCCTCCAGCGCAATGTGACACCCGAGGGCACTGCTGGCTCTGGGCACCGCTGATGGTCCCCGAAGGAAAAGAGACTGATTTCCTGCAACGTGAAGTGTTTTGGGAATCAGGGAAAGAAACAAAGGAGCTGGGGTCTTGTGCTGGAGAGGTCGGGCAGTGGATGGGTGCTGCACATGCATCGCCAGCCCCTGCTGAAGGTGCAACGTGTGCTGCCGCGGTGCTGCACCCCAGGGCACGGCATCAGGGATTGTGCAGGGCTGAACCCGGGCACGGAAAACCCCTGGGGAGGGGGACACCAGGGGCTGCGCCATGCCAGGGGCTGCAGAGACCTCCAGCAGAGCTAGGTAAGGGCACGGCCACACAGGGTCCTGAAGATGATCGACTCCCAAGGGCTACGCTAAGTTTCCCCGCCCAGCAGAGCCCCGTTTACTTTAAATCTTTGAACTTTAAGAGGAGGAAAGCCTCGCTGACCAAGGGCACACTGCTCGGGTTGCTGCTGAGCCGGGGGGGGGCTTGCAGGAGGAACCCCCGGTAACTGGACCCAGCCCTCCCCAGCCAGCGCTGCCAGGCGAAAGCACTCCAATAATACCAACTATTAAAAACCTAGAACATCCATTTATCATGTCAGGGCAGCAGGAATGCCAGCGCAGAGGAGAAAGGGCTTGGTCCCTTGCCCACAGCTTGTGCTCCTTTGGAGGGAACAGAGGAGGCTGCGTCTCGATGACAGGAGATAAAGCAGTGAGAGCAGCTCACAGCAAAAGAAAAAGAGATGGCAGAGGCTGCCGGGGGTCAGGCGACTGCCCACACCAGGCATCCTCCTGGCCCCCCATCCCGATCACTCTGTGCTACGCCAGCCGGGTGCAGGTTCCTCCATAAGGCTCTGCCGGCAGCCAGGGCAGCGAAGGGCTGAGTGCTAGCACTTTCCAGGAAGGGGGGACGCTCCCCGGGGCCGAGCAGGGCTGGCTGGGTGCCCTCAGGGAGGCTGAGATTACCAGGGGCTCCCCCAGCCTCGGCCCCTGCCAGCTGACAGCCGGGTCTCTCCTCTCGAGCTCTCCATCCCACGGCCACGCAGAGCTTGAGTCCTGCCAGACACGGAGCCCGGCTGCTCCCACATGGGACTCACGCACAGCCAGAGCTGAGCCCAGACCACCAACACAGGCAGCAGCAGCCCAGGAAGGGTGTTCACTTTACCTACAGCACCTCCCAGGGGGATGCGACATGGTCCAGGCAGGGGAAGGGACTCTTCTCCTTGCCAAATCCCAGCAAGCCACCAGCTTCTGCGCACCATGGGCTGGCCGTGCTGGAGGAGCTGTGGTTCACACATGGCATTGAGAGGGAGATAAGCCAGGATGGGGACAGGGCCATCACCCCTGTCATGGAGGTACTGCTGTCCTGCCTCCCCCCGGGCAGCTGCTGGGGGAAGCACAAAGGCCCAGGGCATCACCCAGGAGTAGGCTACCAGCGGGGCAGGACTGCAGCCCTCCTTGCTGCTGCCGAGGAGACCACCCGTGAGCAGTACAAGGGGAGAAAGAAAAGGTCTCCCTGCACCATTCCCCTGCCACAGGCAGCTGCCCAAGGTGGGTACATGCCTCACCCATGGGAGAAGTGCTGCTCTGGCCTCAGGTGGCAGCTGGAGAGCAGGGGAGCAAGCCAGGGCTGCCATGGCTCACCCTGACCCCAGCACTGGCCCAGGAAACCTTCCCACCTCCCTCCCTGCTGCAGCTTCCAGCCGTGACACGCAGCCCAGCCGTACAGGCTACCCGCAGGCACGGTTTAGGCTAAGGAGAAAGCGAAACTCACGGCTAGAGCTTCCTCCTCTGGAGCCCAGCTAGTCCTGACAGCAAAACCAGCAGCCCCTCAGCAGTGGTAGAACCACCTCAGGCATCTGCCACCACCTCAATGCAAGAGTAACAGTTGCTCAGCTGGATGCAGCCGGGGGGTCCTGAGCAGACACCGGGCTCTCCCGTTCCAGCTTCGGCAAGCCCAGCTCCACGGTGGAGAACCTCCCTCTTCCCAAGATCAGGGGCAGGACCTGGAATGTGATGAGAACCAACAGGGATCACTCAGGAGCCCACACACAGCTCCTACCAACAGTGCCGATGGTGGTGTGTACGTGTAGAGGCCGGAGAATCACCAGCACCCCCGCCATCCATTCCCAGCACAGCCGCCGCTCCCATGTCAAGCGGGAGTCCCCCAACTCAGCCTCTGCAGGACACACTGGCAGGAATAACTGGTAAGATGTCGTGCCTCGGGTAGCAGGGACTCTGCCCACCGACTGTCATCACTAACGTACAGTTTGGAATTGTCTCTTCCCTCCTCTGTCCAAGGGCTGCCAGGCACCTGGAGGCCACCAATGCCTCCCGAGGCACGCACTGCCACCGCTCCGCCAGCCTTTGGCTCTGCACCCTCCCGGCAAGCCCCAAGTGGAAGGAGCACATCAACTCAGGGGAGCAGAGGCCCACGGGCCGCATCCCTGCCCCACAGCCCCCACGGAAGGTTTGGTGCAGTGGAAGCTGGGATAAAATTCTCCAAGGAGAGCAGGAGCTCCTGCCTGGAAGCTGGCCAGCCTTCCCGGGGCACTTGCAATCTTACACGCTCACTGAGAGTCAGGGTTGGCATCCAGGCGTGAAGCCTTGGGACAAGGTGAGGAAGCAAAGTAGAGAGCGGGCATGGCGGTGCTGGGGAGCCATGGAAATGGTTCTCCGAAGGCGACGTGGGTGAAGGATGGCTGCCCCATGGTTTGGCACTGCTACAAGACAAAATGTATTTGTGGGCAATGGGAAATAAGCTGAAGACAGTCGCCTCACAAGAAAGATTTGTAGTACTGCATGAAGGGCAGGATTTCAGGTGCCTTGGTCCAAAACCCCACACCCCGATGACCAGCACGGTGCTCCAGGTCTCTGTGGGACACAGAAGCAAACCAAGCATCACCAGGGTTTCTCAGGCTGAGGTGGTTGTTTTTTTTTTTTCCCTCCCCATTCAGGAACTTAAGCCAGTCTACATTGGCTGCAGCTGGAAAACAGCCTGTCCTGAGGATATCTGGCAGAGCATCAAGCACGCCAGTTCCCTAGCTACGCCGTTGTCACAACTCCGGCAGCACACTTTAACCTTTATGCTTTTCATGGGTAAGGGAGGTTTCTCTGCACAGCCAAGCCCTGCCTGTTCTCCAGGAAACCCTATACCCTGTCTAAATCGAGCGGCAGGGCAGGCGAGAACAACATCCCCACCTGAATCCTGGCCATGCCACTGTAACACAAGCCAGCCGGCCTCCCTCTCCCAGTGGGGACCAACCTGGGCACACAAATCGGCAGCTTAAGTGCTTCCATCAGCACCCAGGACTTCCCCACATGAGCTGTGCTTAGGTCCCATCAAAGGGATGGGAAAAGACAGGGAAAAATCCCAATGTCATCAAAAGAGCTTCCAGAGCCATGCAGCAGCTCAAGGACAGTAACGTGGCTGCCAGCAGCGACACCAGGGAGCACCGAGCATGGATCCGAAGCACCGGGATCTGCCCACGCACGGGCTGCCCTTACCAGCTTCACGGCAGCCAACAAGGCATCCCAGCAGAGAGACCAGTGAGAAACAAAGCTGTGGTTTTGAGAACATCACCAACCCTTTTCATAAGAAACTCACTCACCAGCTAATAAGATCTTGCAATTCCCAGCTACCTCTCAACACAAGAGTCCAGAAAAAGCTTTGGCTGCCTTTTAGTTCCATCTCTCAGCAACTTACTTTGGTTACAACTGATCTAGAAACGCGTCAGAGAAAGATTTTCTACCCAGCTTCAGCTCTCCTTGGTCACCCCTCCTTCCAGCCCCACTCGCTCTGAAGGCATGCTCATAAAGATGATGAGTTTTGAGTTCTTGACTGCAAGAATGCTTTTGCAAAATCCACACAGCAAGAATATAGGTTTTACCCTGACTCTAAAGGCACGTACTGAGACAGCACTTGGTTAAATCCCAACCTGCTCCAGTCCTGTCACTTTATTCTCTCACTTCAAGTCTACTGGGACTGGGAAAAATCACCTGCCCTGTCTCCCTGTTGGAGCCTTCGCTGAACCCCACCCTCACTAACATTCAGCTCCTCCAGAACACCCATCATTTATGCATTTTCTACACTAGACCAGTTTTTCCAGCACGCCAACACTTTCCCCCACCCCGGTTAAGAGGGCAGGTTACACCAACCACCCCCCCCACCACCAGCCTGCGACAATCCGCTGGATGACTCCGCGATCTCCAAACGCCCCATACCCTGGCAGGGCACGGCAGCCCGAGGCTCCCTTTCACTAAGTCCGCAGTGTATGAGGAATATAAGAGGCTGTGTTTGCGGGAAGAGGTAATGTCTTTTATTAGACCCAATGATACCCTTGGGAAAAAAACTGACAAGCTGTCAGGCATACAAAACCCTACCTCGGGTCTGAAGCAGAGGCCATGTAGGGCTGTCACAGATATGCAGTTGCTCCATCCTTCAGGGATCGATATCTGCTCCAGCTCAGCAGCCTTGTTATCTTGCTTGCTTTTACATTCTTCCCCAGCTCATCATCATTCCGGCTTTCCTCTGACTCGCCGCAAATATTTGCTGCTGCCCCCACGCTGCCTGCTCCAGAGGAGCTGGCACTCCAAGCCTGCAGCAGAAGTTTTCTTGACCGCCCATCCGAGGGTCCTGCCGCGGCCCCGTCCAGCAAATGACATGGAACAGCCCCACTGCGACAGAAAGAAGGCTGAAGGCAAGCTGAGGGGAAAATCTGCATGCTTTTGGTCAGATCCACGCAGATCTTTTTCGAGAGGATGCTCACAAGTTCCTCTTGCTCCAGTCATTCCTGTAAATTGTACATAAGCCGGGCTGTCACGTTACCTGTGACAAACAGCCAACTGCTGCCAACAGTCCCCCGTTACCCTCAGCTCAGTGACATGGGGCTATCGGCAAAGTCAGCAAAACACAGCTGACGGCATCCTGTATGACGGGGTCAACCTTTCAGGCCCAGTTCTGACACCACCACTTGAAGAACCTTTCAAGAGAAAGGAAGGAAAAGCTGAAATTTGGCCAAAAAGGAGCCTTGTCCCTTACCTCACTGTTTTGAAAGGGGCCACGCCGTCACAGGCTCATTCACCCTTTAGTACCACATGCTTCCTCAAAATACATTGCCCTCCAGTTCCTCAGTTATTAAGTGCACAATACCTTTATTTTTATTTTTTTAAAGAATCCTTATGTTCCAGCAGGGGTGCCTTTTCTCTCTTTTGATCCGAGCAGAGTAGAAGTTCGAAGTGCCAAAGTTCGGTACATCCACACAAAACGCTTGCTCACTGCCGGCCGCAGACCCTGTTCTGCAACAACAGCCCTTGAGCATTGCACTTTTCCAGAGAATCCCTGCAGAAACATCATCCTCAGGTACAATAAACGTTGGCCTTTGAATTCAGCGCTCTCAGGACTTTCTGCCTCTGTCATCGCTCTCAGATTAGGGGTGAAACAGTAGCAATTGCCTGATACGCCTTGGCAAGGCTGATGAGACAGTACCATACCCCTCAGCCGCATGCCAACACCTAACAAGCTTAAACTCCGTCTCTTTCTCCACCCAAATGAAAATCTGAATAAAAGGCCACACGCGCTAACAATACCTGTCCAATGGTATCCAAATTCAGAGGAAATGAAAGCAAATGTTTGCCATAATCCCCAAACAAGTAACATTTTGTCCTGGACGTATTAATTCTAAGTTTCCCTCTGCTCAAAACAGCATCACAACAGCAGCGAGCAGCCCAGCTCACACGGGTTCCAGCAAATGATAAAGGTGAAAGACCCATAAAAAAGCCAAGCCACCCTGAAGAGCTCTATGCATTTCCAAGCCTGAACTAGAGGGTTTGCTGTCGTTCTTCCTGCCAACAGCTTCAAGCTCAGTTCCAGCCACCGGCCATACCAGGCTTTCTTTGCAAGTCCCTTTCCAGCTCAGGAAACGGCACCACGACCACCTGCGTTAGAACAGGTAACAGCATGGCAGACAGCTGAGCAGGCAGCGCTGGCGTCCAAGAGCAAGATTTGGAGTAGTTGTATCCCTAACCCCAATTCTTGCCCTCACACAACCTTTTGGAGTTCCCTTTCTTGTTAAGACAAGGCCAAGGAAAGGGCTAAACACAGTCTTACAAGGTCAAAAAAAAAAAAAAATCACAACACAATGCTAAGGTAAGAAGCCACGCTTAGTAAATTTTAATCTAAGTTTGATCACGTCTTTACAATGACGGAAGCTTTGCCCTCCAGCACATTAGAGCACTTGGTCTATATTCCGTTCTGCTAGCCGCACTAGACCGGCTAGGAGACGATGTGTCTTTAGCCAAGAGAACTGTGCTGGCAGGAGCCAGGGAGGCAGCTTGCAGCAAGTCATTTGCCAGTTAAGTGGTTCCCCAAACAGAATGACTTCAGCTATAAAACAGCAGAAGGTTTAGTGCTCTAATGTACTGAGAACTACTTTAAAGTGCGGGCAAGATTCATATTAGCACTCATCTGAACACCAACAAGGGGTCAGGCCTGCAATATGTTGGCTTGCAGAAGCCCCATTACTTAACACAATTCAAGCGTAATACAGACTGAAAGTCTAAGAAACAGACACTTGAAACCAACACTTAGATGTCCAAAGACAAGCCCGCTCTTCCAGATGTGCGCATCCTCATGTGTTCACTGACTGCCCTTTACTGAAAGCTCTTCTGCAGGAGAAGGACCGGGCCCACTAGCAAGAGACAGTGATCAGGTCAGGAATTTTTATTTAGTTCAGGTACACAATATTTGTATACAATATAAAACCTGGTTTAGTCTTTAGTGAACAAGATGTCTAGATGTGAAGCAAGGCCGTAAGGCACTGCCTGTATGCCGTGCCTCAGCCACCTGCCTCAGGTGGAGTTAAACTACTCAATGTAACAATAAACGGAACCAAGTATAGGAGTTGAGACTGAGCAGTCACGCAAAAACAACGGTTCCCTCTCTGCCTGTCGAGAGAGTGGAGAGGGACGAGATCTCCCTCCTACTATCACATGGATGTGTTGTCAGCACCGGAATCTATCCGAGAAGTTGGGAGACTTCGGCATAGTCAGTGGCTGATCACTGGGCTTCACTTCTACGCTGCGGTATTTGCGTATTGGGTTTGCCTTGTGAACCTGTAGGAAAAATAAAAATCAAGGACAAAAATGAAGCAAATGGTTGCAGTTGTTATGAAGCTGAAGGCTGCAGGCGAGCCATCCGTGGGATGAAGGCAGGTGTCTATCTACAAGACTACATACTGCCTAGGACACCGGAGGGAGCCACCAGGAACATGCAAGGCACACTTTGGGGTTGTGGATTTTATAGAGATCATTCTGCTACAATGACTACATGCATACAGCTCCAAAAAAATCAGTTATCTCAGTAGAGCTGCCTTTTTTTTTTTTTTAAGACCTGCTTTAAAGTTAATGAGGAGTCAGTTTGCAACAAGGAAACTTGAAAAGGCAGTCTTAATGCAGCTCAACGTTGACATTAGCTCATTTAGTACATTCACACATCCCTTTGGGTTACTTTACAGCCCCTGTTCAGAAATAGCTCACTTACCAGTTCTTGTCTTAGCTTAGCAACTTCTTCCTTTTCACGCTCCTCTTGTTGCTGTCTGAACTGCTCCTGATGCCTCTCCTTCATGGCTTCTATATGTGCCAATCGCTTTTCAAATTCTTGCCGCTCTTTAGCTCTTTTTTCTGTTGCCAGCTCAAAGCTTTCAGGAACTATGGAACCAGAAAGGCTCTCTAAGTTTAGAAATAGAGGAGATAATATTGACGCAAAGACAGGTAAAGCAGAGCAGCACTAGCATCAAATGAAGGCTCCCTCTGGAGCGCTTCACCTCGCGAGGGTCATTAGTAGATACCTCCAGGCTTCAGGAAAAGAGAAAGCCTTACGCCCAAACATGAGCAGTGTTAATGCAGACGTTACCCTGTCGCGGGTGTTCTCATAGGAGAGAGCAAGCACACAATTGTTAGTACAAACAAGTTTTTGGCCGATTCTATAAGCTACGAGGCTTAGCTCACCCTAAGCTGTATAGATGCCTTCGTCTCATTAGAAATGGAAGGAAAAGACTGACAGCTGCTGCAGAAATGCCAGCTGTCTCTACAGGGAGCTCCTTGCATACTATTTACCCTTATCCCAAGCTAGCACACATCAATCATCTGCCAATTGTAGCATAGCTGTTAAATACAGCTGCCATGTTAGTGCAGGACAGGGGGGCAGTGGAGAGGAAACTCCTCTGCTCCCTGGGGACACAAGCTGTTAGGGAATTAGTTGATTAAGTACAAGGCACTATTGGCTCTGCTGATAAAGAAGAGGCAACAGCCAGCCTAAACATCATTTAATTGCATCAGTTCTGAGTTACCAGCCAAGCCTGTGTAACAAGTACTTGTAACTCCACCTGATAACAGCGTATTTTCCCTCTTAGGCACAAAAGGCTCCTGGTACACCACCGTGTTGGGACGAGCTTTGAAACATGCTGCCTCTTTCTGCCTTTTCAGGTCTTCTTTAAGCTGCAAGAGAAGAGAGCCCATCAAGTGCCAGGCGTAACAAAAAAACCAACTCCCCCCACCCAGACTTCATCACTGTAAAAGCTAGGCTGACTTAGATCAAATCATTTGCATAGAAAATTACATTAAAGCCAAGAAGTTGTGTCACCCATAGCACACATCTCATGCCAAGGACAGGATAATTCATTGCTCAAACTTGGATCCTGATTCAACTCAAGCAGGACGCTTTCTGAAGTCGATCACAACTCAACGAGCTGCCTTAAGTCTAGTCAGACCCATTACGCTTTTCATCCTACCTGCTGTTTCCAGCTCTGCAGCTTGGCAGCTCCCCGTTCATCAACCTGCAGATTGAACGGCTCAGGCTGAGTTGGGTTTTTGACCTTCTTTTCTGGCAGCTTAACGTGGTCAAAGTAAGGTAGAGGTAGCGCTTTGAACTTTGGCACCTGAAAGAAACAATTTGAAATATTTCTTACCCTTTCCTTAAGGGCATAAAGATTTGGAAGTTTAACAATCAACAGCAAGAGGCCAGTCCTGCCACATCCTTTTTACTTAAGGAGTGGAAGCCAGGGTAGCTTTTAGTTCTTACCTCTTCCTTCTGCATTTCTTCTATTTTTTTCTCTTTTTGTATTTGCCGCTCTCTGTCACGAGCATCGAAAGAGAAGGGGCAAACCTCCACATGCCTCTGCTCTGGCATTTTAGGTTTGAAGGGCACTCCATAATGTGGCATCGGGTTAGCTTTGATCACAGGGACCACCTCTTTTTCCTAAAGGGATATTAGCGTTAGCATCTGACACAACACCAGATTTTTTATTTTTGTAGTAAGACTGTAACTCCTGCCAAACTAAGCCATGAATACTAGAGTTCCTCTAACAAGGGTCACAAACAACATCAAGCAAACGCTCTGGACACTGCAAAAATTCGTAATACAAAAAAGTATCAATTTACAGGCACCAACTTGCAGGTGGCAAGTTCTTCCTCTTTCCAAACGACTATCAGTTCTAGTACCCGTCCAAATTAGACTGTAATTCTTTAACATCCTCTTCACAAGAGGGAAAAGAGGACAGACTTGGTGCATTCTGAATCCTGCTCCCCACCACCAGGAATCTAGAGTGACTGCGAGGAGAAGAAAGTTCATGTGCAACATCTACCCTTCTCAATAACAGAATAGGGAAGGACAATGTCCTTTAGAAATTTAAGGAGTTACTTTCCTCATTCATAGCAGCAGCACCTCGGAAACCCTAGTCAGTGCCCTTGTGTTTAAATTGAGTTATTTCATTTTGTACGAGAATTTCTGTAAGATGAGTAGCAGCAACTAGAAGGGAACGGCACAGAGAAAGACGACCACTGGAGGAACTGCCTAACAGAAGGGAAGGGACTAACCAAACCACACCACCACACCCAACTTCTGTGGGCGGTGGGACCAGAATGCTTGACTACAGCCCATTCACAACAGTCACCTTTTCTTCATCTCTGCCAGACGCTCGGGTTCTGCTTTTCAAGGTGAAGACTGGGGACTTGGGGACTGTAACAGGCAGCGCTTTCTTCTCTGGAACACCCTGTTCAGAAGAGCCGGTAAGGAGTTACACAAGCCTAAGTACCAAGAAAAAGCACTACAGAGAAACAACCCAGCACAGTACATACTCATTGCAGTTTTTACCTAATGACAGACAGTGTTTACCAAAGATTATTAAATACATAATGCAACGTTTTGGACATTTGCTACAGACATTTTGAAGCTAATTGCCACCTCAGTCCTAATTCCCAGGTTTGGGTATTACTAAGCTTCTTACCACAATGTCCTCCAAGATTTTTGTTGGACATGGTCTGGAATGGAATTCAAAGTGCTCTTCCTCCTGCTGCTTCTTACTCTCACGCTCCTGAATCCTTTTTTCTATTTCCAACTCAAAGCCAATAGGTTGCGTGAGTTCCTTCACAGGGGGCTTCTTGGGCAGGAGTGGTCCACCCTCAAAGATCTTGTGATCGAGTTCTCGTGCTTTGAATTTGTACCTACACAGGAAAGACGGAGAGAGTCACCACACGTTGTACACGGCAAGATGCAGCTTCTAGCAAATGGCTTCTCACACAGCATAAGAGAGCAATACTCAGGTACAGAAGCAGTTGTGCCACACACACACATTACATAGTGCGCAGCTCTAGTTAGCAACTCCTCCTTTGCTTTTGAAACAGCCAACATGTTAAGGAAAACCTTATGGATTGCTTTCTTGGAAATCCGAAACATTGTCTACCAGAGAGTTCTGAAGCATACAGTCTGTACTGCTATATTGCGTTTGCTTTACCAATCATAAGCTGTACTCAATCCAAGATTGGCTCTCCTAAGAGCACTTTCTTCAAAACGAATTGGCTACTTGCACATCCCTATGATCAGAGCCATAGGCTTGTGCGCAAGCTAGAAGAATCTCAATATTTTTATGCTACTCATTCTTTTATGCAAAAAGGGTATTCCTGAGAAGTGATGTTTTGGTATCTGAAAGATATTTTCAGTGTGGTACAGTTCTCTCTTGGAGGACTAGAGTAAACCTTTACTTACTGTTGAATTTTCTCCAATTCCTCTGCTTCTAACTCTGCTGTAGTTTTGCAGGTGGCAGGTCTGAAGCGCTGCTTTGTTAGAAGCACTGGCGTTTTAGGGTTTGTAATCCGAGCCTTCACAACCTTTCCTGGAACTGGGCCTATAAATTCAAGTCAGAGAGACTAGCAGTTAATGGCAAGGACACAGATTGTTTGCTCAGTAGAGTAGTCAAAGCGTTGTTCTTGCTCTACCACCATCTCTGTGGACAGCCTCCTGGCTGGACATAGCCAGGGCTCCTCACCTTCATCAGATTTCCTGCTCCTCAAATGGTAACGAGAGGGTGTGCGCTTTTGGAATGCTTCTACCTGCTCAGCAAGGGACACATATTCTGATGTGGTTTCTTCGAGTTTTCTTTTGTTTCCCTGGGACAGGTTGAAAGGTTTGGGGACAGTGGGTCCCTTCGGCATTCGCCCCTGGAGACAAAAAGCTATGGTCATTATGGCCGTTTAACACAGGCTGCTTTAATGACATTTCCTTTCCCCAACGATTCACAGTATCTGTCCCTTCCCCTTACTGAAAAGAAGATAACACTTTAATATTAGACATAAGTCTTAACTGTCTGCACATGCTAGTCATATTGGGAAACTGTATGAAGTGGAAGATTAAAGCATGAAGTGTAATGACTGGAAGATATGACGTTAAAATTTTCACAAGGGTCCTTTAGAGTCTTGTGGCAATGCAGATATGCAGTGAGCTAACAGTTATGTTTGCACAACGCTTGCCTCTCCTATGGTAACCCTCTCTGCAGGTGCATTGCAAAAGCAGAAAGAAGGTGATGTCAAGAATTAGTCAGGTGACTGCAGGCAATATTCCAGTTCTCACCGGAGAGGGAGGATGCTTTCTCAGTACCGCTGCAAAATCCAATTCCTTGTACTCATTCCCAGGCTGACTTTCCACATGTTGTTTAATTCTACTCTCTGTGCAGAAGTGGAAGTCAACTGGCTTTGTTACTTGACCGACAGCTCTCTTCACGGGTTGTCCTAAAGAAAAAAAGCAGGTAAGGTCTGGAAGGCTGCTTTTTTTTTTTTTTTTTTTTGAGGCAGGGGGAGTGGCATTTACTTCCTAACAACTTGAACCATTTTTGGAGACATCATCTATAACCTTTCAAAACATGACAAAACCCAAACAAACACGTTTCCAGACAGTTTAGATCAAAAAGCCACCTAATCCTAATACTTGTTACAAGATCTGGACTGTTTTTAGAGGTACTTGTACAGCTCTATGCTGCACTCTCCAGCTGAGCCCAGTACCGCTTCAATTTGCAATTCAGCTAGAGCCCACCTGCTCCAGCAATAGCTGCTTTCAGAGACTCCTCGTTCCTCTTCCGCAGCTCCATAACCTCCCGCTGCAACTGCTGCATCTTCTCCAGCTCCTGCTCCTCTGTACTCTTCAGCTTGCCAGAAACATTGGTCCTCCTGCAGAAGCATGTTAAAGACTGAGATATGCCTTCCTGCTTCAATGGTTCACAGCATGATGTTAGTGCAACGGAACACGCTTATCTCTGACTTCGTTGCTGAAGCGTCATGCATTATAAAAGTATACTCTTTAGAAAAGATCTGTTTGGATTTTGTTTGCTTGAGAAAGCTTGCAGCTAACTGCTATCCTGCACGCACATTTACTGTATGGATGCTTCATCATCCATTAGCAAGAACAACCTTTCCCTCAAATTAAAAGCAGAAGCTTTCCTTTGCAGAGGATCAGTTGGTGAAGTACATTTCACCCTAATATCATTGCCTTGATCTGATGTTTACTAAATGTGATACCATCACATGCTAAGTTGAAGCTGAGAACAGTCTAGCCAGGGCTGTCAACTAAATCAACTGTGATTAGCAAAGACAAGTCACAAGAAAGCTACGTACTTTAACATTGTTGGCTTGGAGGGCACGGTCAGTTTGTTTTTCCCTCTCCCCGGGGAGAGGTCAGGATTCTCCAGGGGCTCTCTCTTCGTGGATACTTCTGTCAGCTTCTCTCTGCTGCTAGAACTAAGGTAACAAGTTGTCATGGCAAACCACTCCAATTAACTGTGCTCTAAGTGAAAGATCACCTGCAGTTCTCACCACCGTGCATAACATCCCAACACCTGGCAAATTCTAAGGTATGCCAGACTGGCCTTACCTCACCACAGGCCCAGGTATAGCTCCTCTAGTTTTCCCTGGTACTCTAAGGCTGTAGAAGGGAAGATGAATTACTGAGTTTTTGGAACTTCAGATTTTCTTGAGGAGGTAGGTGTACTGGAGTTCATCTAGGTACAGCAGTGTTTGAAAGATCACACTTCAATTTCCTGACCTCAAGCTTATCACCATATGATATCTTAGTGGTTAACTAATTTGAGAAATATTTTAGCTGCGACTCTCACAGCTTATGACTGCCTGATGACTTCCTGATGGACAAGTTAAGCCAAATTTAAAGCTAGCTGACAGACACTGAGTATGGAATAAGAAGCTTAAGAGACCCAAGCTTATTTCATTCACATCTCCACCTCCAAATAGAACGTTTCCCTCAGGTCTTACAGCCATTTCTTCTTGTTTATGAAACCAGTATCAGGAATCAGGTTTCAGTCACCTCCTCCTACCCTTCCTTTGAGAACCCTCTCAGACAAGTGGAAATCCTTTCCAAAGAAACAGTTGTATCCCCCTTTCCAGCCCCAAACAGAAGGGCTTTGATGACTTACATTCTCATTTTTTTCAGGGGTGGAACCTCTTCTGTATTAACCAAGGCATTAGCATTTCTCTCCGCTTTGATTCTAGTTGGCTGTTTGCGTTGCTGTGTTTTTCTCTGCTTTGTAGCCTGTCTTCTGCCCCCTCTAGAGTAGAAGGGAAAATGGAGGTTAGCTTTCCCACAGGTCTGAGAAAGCACACAATCTGTATAACACTTTTTATGTCAGTGCATCACCTAACACCAACACGCCCCTTAGGCAAATTGTGTGTTTAACACAACAATCCAAATGCAGCATGAATTATTTAAGTTTAACAATACATAAA